>NC_041380.1:333935475-334013090 GCF_002162155.2 Triticum dicoccoides | reverse complement strand
GATTAGACACTAAGTGATAAAAGTTGCAGTTTTTAATTTCTTTAAGTTGAAGTGGAGTTTTTTTGCACAAGTTTAACAATCACAATACATATCAAGCAAGCATGCAAAGAGTATATGAGCAGCGGAAAGTAAAGCATGCAACTTGCAAGAATGTAAAGAGATGGGATTGGAGTGTGCAAACGCAATTTGGAGAGACGAAGATTTTTGAGACGTGGTTCCGGTAGGTGCTGCTATCGTACATCCACGTTGATGGAGACTTCAACCCACGAAGGGTAACGGTTGCGCGAGTCCACAGAGGGCTCCACCCACGAAGGGTCCACGAAGAAGCAACCTTGTCTATCCCACCATGGCCGTCGCCCACGAAGGACTTGCCTCACTAGCGGTAGATCTTCACGAAGTAGGCGATCTCCTTGCCCTTACAAACTCCTTGGTTCAACTCCACAATCTTGTTGGAGGCTCCCAAGTGACACCTAGCCAATCTAGGAGACACCACTCTCCAAGAAGTAACAAATGGTGTGTTGATGATGAACTCCTTGCTCTTGTGCTTCAAATGATAGTCTCCCCAACACTCAGCTCTCTCTCACAGGATTGGATTTGGTGGAAAGAAGATTTGAGTGGAAAGCAACTTGGGAAGGCTAGAGATCAAGATTCATATGGTAAGAATGGAATATCTTGGCCTCAACACAAGTGTAGGTAGTTCTCTCTCAGAAAAAGTAGGTTGGAAGTGTAGGTTTGTTCTGATGGCTCTCTCTATGAATGAAGAGGTGGTGGAGGGGTATATATAGCCTCCACACAAAATCTAACCGTTACACACAACTTGCCAATCTCGGTGGGACCGAATAGTTAAACTCGGTCGGACCGATTCAACAAAGCTAGTGACTGTTAGGGTTTTCGGTGGGACCGACTGGATCAACTCGGTGGGACTGATGTGCTAGGGTTAGGGTAAATCCAAAACTTGGTTTGACCGATTACTCAAACTCGGTGGGGCCAATTTGGGTAATAAGTGAAACAGAGAGTTGGCCAAGCAAACTCGGTGGGGTTGCAATAGGTAACAGAGAGTTTGCAAGCCCATCTCGATGAGACCGAGATCCCATCGGTGAGACCGAAATGATTAGGGTTTCTGGCAGTGGCTATGTCAACTGAACTCGGTGGCTCCGGATAGAAAGAATCGGTGGGGCCGAGTTGGATATTTGGTGTGGGACATATTTGGAAGTGAGAAAGTGGTTGAGGGCTTTGGAGCATATCACTAAGCACTTTGAGCAAGCAAGCCATTAAGCAACACCTCATCCCTTCTTAATAGTATTGGATTTTCCTATAGACTCAATGTGATCTTGGATCACTAAAATAGAAAATGTAGAGTCTTGAGCTTGGAGCTTGAGCCAATCCTTTGTCCTTAGCATTTTGAAGGGGTTCCACATCCTCTAGTCCATGCCACTTCATTGTTAAACTTATCTGAAACATACTAGGTAAAAGTGTTAGTCCAACAAGAGATATGCTGACATTAATTACCAAAACCACCTAGGGAGCACTTTTGATTTCAATCTCCCCCTTTTTGGTAATTGATGACAACATACATCAAAACTTTAGATAAAGATATAGAGAATAGTAAGTAAAGCTTTGGAAAGACATGTAACATGCATAGGCTCCCCCTACATGTATGCAATCATGTGAATATGGAATATAGGAGCATGTGAATGCATAAACCTAACAGAGTAAGCAATGTGTTACATGTATCTTGGCTATATGCATCAGAGCAAATGATGTGAATATGAGAAATGTACCTTCATGCTCATGAGTCCTTCTTGCAAACAGTATGTACATCAGCAAGAATTTATCATACGCATGACTGTGATGCATATACTTACCTTGTAGTATTGAGTTGGCTTAGCATGGAATGAACCTGCGTAAACAAGGTTAGATAACATGGATACACCTATTGGCCAGAGCAAAGAAAAGAAACCACAAGAGTACCAAGACTGGGATGACATGTAGAGTGAGTACTAACTACCACATTGGATATAGACATGTCCCCAAAGGTAAATATGTGCAATAAATTCAAGGATTTCCTTCCCTTAGATGTCTTGCTCCCCTTGAATCTAGCATGGGATGCTAGGAGAAGATAGGGAACAGAAAATCAGAGCAAAATCAGAGTTCAAGGGAAATAAACAGAGCTAATGCAAACGAGCAAGTATGAACATGTCTTTCCCCTCTTGAGGACATGTGACTTCTCTCCTCTTGAACACCAAGCATCTGGGGTCCTTGATGATTACTCTTTCTTCCCTTGAGTATTCTCTCCCCCTATAGATATGATTAAGCTTTGATGTGATCTCTCTCTCCCCCTTTGACATCAATTTCCAAGAAGGGTTCTTCTGGATTTTTGTCATGGTGGGTTTGGTCCTTGAGTCACAGAACAAAGCAACAAGTTGAATGGGATGCTGGTCGAGGACAAGATTCATTGAGTGGAGCTGGATCAAAAAAATGCAGAAACAAGTGGCAAGATGTCTTTCCTGTAGTGAAATCGGTGACACCGAGTTGTATGGTTCGGTTGTACCGAGAGCATTCGGTTGGACCGAAAGTATCAAACCGATGAGACCGAGTTCAACACAGAGAAAACACTTGTCACCTCAGCTCACTAGACAAGTAAAATCTCACAAGGATTTGGTAGGAATTAACTGAAAGATTTGCAATGAATTTGATGCAAGGAATGCAGAACAGAAAATAAAAGATAAGAAACTAAAGAGAAGTCTAGACGAAGTTGGGAACAAATATGCATGAGACAAATGCAAGAGCACAAAAAGGAACACAAGAGAACTTCATCTAGAATTGGTCGGCGACAAAGTCACCTATGTTAGAGTATATTGACTTAGGAGTCAAGTGAGATCACTTGATCATAGGTCATACTCATCGTTTAAGCTCAAATGGGGTTACCATTTTTCGTTTAAGCTTTTTGATGTATTCACATCTTGTTGAGTTGCTTTGACTCATGACTTGGAGTAAAGCTTCTCTAAGATGGAATAACATACCTTGGGTGGTGGCGTTGATCATAATCATGTAGTTGAACTTGTGTGGGTTGCTCAATGTTGATGTAGCTCATCAAGAGTTGGGAGCACCACTTGGAGTTTTGAGTTCATCTAGCTACATGGGTTAGTTCCTGCAAGGAAGGGCACTTGTATATCCAAAATGACAATCATGAAACTCAACATAAATTTTTTCAAGGGATATGTTTGAATGGTTGCATGCTTCCTTGTCTTCATCCACCATTGTGTAGACACTTGGTGATATAGAAATTGCTTAAGATGTGAGTGAGTTGCAATATCATAGATTTAGATTCATCCAAGTACCTACATAGGTTAGATAACATGCAAGGTGCAAATATATCCAAGACATGAGATAGTCAACATAAGAGAAATATCAAGGATTAATCATAGGCTCACGCCTTGCATGTATCAAATGGAGTTCCTACTCCAAGTTTGAAGCATCAATGATGTTCAATTAACCTCTTAACCTGCAAAACACTTTCTCATCAAGTGGTTTCGTGAATATATCAGCTAACTATTTTTCGGTGCGAACATGCTTAAGATTAATGTCCCCTTTGGCAACATGATCTCGAATGAAATGATGACGAACTTCAATATGCTTAGTTTGAGAATGTTGCACGGGATTGTGAGAAATCTTAATAGCACTTTCATTGTCACAAAGTAATGGAACATGTTTCACATATATCCCATAATGTTTAAGAGTTTGGGTCATCCAAAGTAATTGAGCACAACATGATCCAGTGGCAATGTATTCCGCTTCGGCGGTGGATAAGGATACCGAGTTTTGTTTCTTGGAAGACCAAGACACAAGAGATCTACCAAGAAATTGACAAGTACTCGAAGTGGACTTTCTATCAACCTTGTCGACGGCATAGTCCGAGTCGGAGTAGCCAACAAGATCAAAGGAGGCCCTCTTTGGATACCAAATGCCAAAATTTGGTGTATGGATTAAGTATCTCACTATCCTTTTCACGGCCTTAAGATGACATTCTTTAGGAGCAGCTTGATATCGTGCACACACGCACACACTTAGCATAATATCGGGGCGTGAAGCACATAGATATAACAATGAACCAATCATAGAGTGATAAACCTTTTAATCAACCGGTTCACCATCTTTGGTTAAATCAAGATGTCCACTAGTAGGCATGGGTGTAGTCATACCTTTGCATTCTTGCATATTGAACTTCTTGAATAAGTCCTTGGTGTACTTCGTTTGAGAGACAAAGGTACCTTCCTTAGTTTGCTTGATTTGCAAACCAAGAAAGAATTTGAGTTCACTCATCATTGACATCTCAAACTTCTCCGACATTAGCTTTCCAACATTTTCACTAAAATGAGGGTTAGTTGATCCAAATATAATATCATCGACATAAATTTGGCACACAAATAGTTCTCCATTAACCCCTTTAGTAAAAAGAGTAGAATCTATTTTTCCAATTTCAAAGCCCTTTTCAATAAGGAACTTGGTCAAGCATTTATACCATGCTCTAGGAGCTTGTTTAAGACCATAAAGATCTTTGTGAAGTTTGTAAACATGACTAGGTTTCTTAGGATTGACAAATCCGGGAGGTTGCTTAACATAAACTTCCTCCTCTATTTCACCATTTAGAAAAGCACTTTTAATGTCCATTTGGTACAAGGTGATATCATGATGATTAGCATAGGCAAGTAAGATGCGAATGGACTCAAGTCTAGCAACGGGGGCATATGTCTCACCATAGTCCATACCTTCGACTTGAGTGTAGCCTTGGGCGACGAGACGTGCTTTGTTGCAAACTACTTGTCCATCTTCATCTTGCTTGTTGCGAAACACCCATTTGGTACCGATGATGTTGTGGTTGTTGTCGGGCTTCTCAACTAATGTCCAAACTTGATTTCTCTCAAAGTTGTGTAGCTCTTCATGCATGGCATTTATCCAATCCGGATCTTCCAAAGCTTCTTTAACCTTCATAGGTTCAATGCTAGAGATGAATGAATAGTGTTCACAAAAGTTAGCTAAATGAGTTTTTGAGCGAGTGATTCTCCCGGTTTGGATATCATTGTAGATTTGCTCGATGGGATGGTCTTTAGCAATTCTTGCTCGAACTCGTGAAAGCTTTTGCTTGGATCTTGGTTGAACATCTTCTTCATCTTGTTCTTCTTATTGGCCTTCTTCGTTGTTGACGTTGTCGTTCTCTTGTCGTGGTGGAGAAGGAGGTTGTTGGCGTTCATCTTGGTGAACTTCCTCGTTTTCTTCATCTTGGTGTGTCCCACTTATGGGTGCTTCCGTGTCAACTCTTGGTTCACCTTGTTGTGAGGTAGAAGCTTCCACTTGGACGGACGAGGTACTCTCCTTCACCTCCGTTGGACAAATCTTGCCAATAGACAAGTCTTGGATTGCTTCCGAAGGGTCTTTGTCTCCTACATCAATTGGCAATTGCTCTACTTGCGAGCCGTTAGATTCATCAAACTTCACATCTACCGTCTCTTCAACCTTTCGAGTGAAATTATTGTAGACACGGTATGTGTGAGAGTTTGAGCCATAACCAAGTAGGAAACCTTCATGAGACTTAGGAGCAAATTTAGAACGACGATGCTTATCAAGAATGTAGCACTTTGAGCCGAATACTCAAAAGTATAGAACTTGTGGTTTGTTACCGGTGAGGAGCTCGTATGATGTCTTGCCGAGTAGTTTGTGAAGATACAAGCGATTTGTTGCATGACAAGCTGTCTCAACCGCTTCCGCCCAAAAGTGCTTTGGCGTCTTGTACTCATCAAGCATCATTCTTGCCATTTTGATGAGTGCCTGGTTCTTCCTCTCAACAACTCCATTTTATTGAGGTGTGTACGTAGCCAAGAACTCATGTGAAATCCCTTTTCGTCAAGAAAGGTGTCTACATTTGCGTTCTTGAACTCCGTTCCGTTGTCACTGCGAACCTTCTTGATTTTCACTTCAAATTGATTTTGGGCCTTCCTAGCGAAGTTTTTGAAGATCTTTTGGACCTGCAATTTATCATCGAGAAAGAACACCCACGTAAATCTTGAAAAATCATCAACTATAACTAGACCAAAAGAATTTCCACCAAGACTTTTGTAAGCGTTAGGACCAAAAAGATCCATGTGAAGCAGCTCGAGTGGCCTCCTTGTGGTCATGATGTTCTTCACGGGATACCTTCCTCCAACCTGTTTACCTGCTTGACAAGCGCTGCAAAGTCTATCCTTATCAAATATGACATCGTTAACACCAAGGATATGATTTCCTTTAATAAGCTTGTCAAGGTTTCGCATACCAACATGACCTAATCGTCTATGCCATAACCAACCTTTAGAAGATTTAGCAATTAAGCAAGTTCTAGGTTGAGCCTTTTTAGTGAAATCAACAATGTAAAGATCACCTCTACGTATACCGGTAAAGGCCATTTTATGATTGTCTCTTCGAAACACTTGGCAATCTACTTCAGTAAATAGGACATTAAATCCAAAATCAGCAAGTCTAGATACTGAAAGTAAATTTTACCCAAGAGATTCAACGAGCATGACATTTTGTATGGAGCTATCATCTGAGATGGCCACCTTACCTAGGCCAACCACCTTACCCTTTGAGTTATCACCAAAGGTGACATACTTTCGAGGGTCGTCATTTTCAGCAAGCTCACGGAACATATCTTTATCTCCAGTCATATGATCAGTACATCCACTATCAAGAACCCATTCCTTTCCTCCAGCCATGTAGCCGCAAAGATTTGCCATATGACCAAAGTGTCTCATTGCATCATTAAGATCATAGTCACTGTCATCATCATCCTCATCATAGTATCCATGTTCAACATCATCTTGTGATTGATCAATTCCTAGAGAGGGTAATTCATTAGATAAATGGTCATGTCTATGGTTATCTTTATGAATTCTAATAGCTTTGGAAATGATATTGCTAATGATTCCAACATCTCCTTTGGCACTCGTAAAATTAGTAAGCTCAAATAAGCAGTCACCAAATTTGGGATCATTAGAACTCATCTTAATCAAGGCAATAGACTTATGGAGAATTTCATCTAGATCTTTCAAGGAATAATTTGGAAAGCGTTCCTCAAGAAATCTCCATATAGTGTAGCACAATCAAGAGTAGGCAAACATTCAATCAAGTTTCTCGGCAAGCTTCTGATGATAAGATTAATAGCTCTAAGGTTGCGGATCATGTCAATAGACTCATCAAGGGTAGGATGCAAAGGATCAACATGAGGTGCACAAGGGCTAGTAATGTACTTGTTCAAATGACACTCATTGAAAATCTCAAGCATTTCATTTTTACACTCATGAAAATATTCTCCATCAAGAATAGGCACTCTACGTCTAAGACTCCCCAAAGTAGACTCATCCATCTTCCTCCAATGGTGTTTAAACCAAAGCAATGGAGACCAATGCTCTGATACCAATTGAAAGGATCGAGAAGAGGTGTCTAGAGGGGGGTGATTAGACACTAAGTGCTAAAAGTTGCAGTTTTTAATTTCTTTAAGTTGAAGTGGAGTTTTTTTGCACAAGTTTAACAATCACAATACATATCAAGCAAGCATGCAAAGAGTATATGAGCAGCGGAAAGTGAAGCATGCAACTTGCAAGAATGTAAAGAGATGGGATTGGAGTGTGCAAACGCAATTTGGAGAGACGGAGATTTTTGAGACATGTGTCAGATTTCGGGTTTCGGCAGACCCCTGAGGTTCGAACACTGGGGTGCGCGCGGAGATTTCGCCTCCTACCTACCTGCACCCCTCCGCCTCGCTAAGATATAAGCTATGGAAAGAACAACACAAGAGACACAGGGTTTATACTAGTTCGGGCCATCGTTGTGGTGTAATACCCTACTCCAGTGTGTGGCGTGGTGGATTGCCTCTTGGGCTGATGATGATGAACAGTACAAGGAAGAACAACCTCGCGAGGGTCTGTTCTTGGCTGGGGCGATGAACTGCTGGGAGGAGTTCAGTCACCCTTCTCTCTCTCTCTCTCTCTCCGATTGTTGACGCCCCTCCCCCCTGGGGGTGGCTAGTCCTATTTATAGAGGCCCTGGTCCTCTTCCCAAATATCGAGCGGGAAGGGAGCCAACAATGGCGGGCTAATTTGAAGGGGGACAGCTAGTACCAGCTATCCTGACAAAAGTAGTCTTCGCCTGCACAAAGCTCTGGTGGTGACGCCGTCTTGGGCTCCACAATGACCTCCGTCTTGCAGTCCTCCTGGTCCTGGTCTTGTTGCACCGAAATGGCAACCTTTGCCTGATGCCTCGGTAGTCCGTGGCTGCGTTTGCCCCCTTTGCACAAAAGAGGAAAGGAGGACACTGCGCGGGCTGGCACCCGCCTGGCGCCCTTGTTCGTCATGGCTTGCGTCACGGGCGCCTCGTGAGGTACCCTGCCTTGATCTCTCCGCCTCCTCGCGAGCCAGCCTGATGAGGCCGTGCTTGAGGAAGCTTCGCGTCGTCCGCCCCGCGAGGCTTGGCCCCTCGCGAGGGTCTTGGGTATGTGTTGGTGAAGATGGGCCGTGCTGGGCCCCCCTTTGAGCCACACCGCAGGCAGGCAAGTCTGGGGACCCCCGTTCCCAGAACGCCGACAGTAGCCCCTGGGCCCAAGGCGCACCCGGGCTTGGCCGTGTAGGGAGGCGAAAGGGCAAGAGCGAAGCACCGTAGGCCCTAACAACTGTTGGAAATATGCCCTAGAGGCAATAATAAATTAGTTATTATTATATTTCCTTGTTCATGATAATCGTTTATTATCCATGCTAGAATTGTATTGATAGGAAACTCAGATACATGTGTGGATACATAGACAACACCATGTCCCTAGTAAGCCTCTAGTTGACTAGCTCGTTGATCAATAGATGGTTACGGTTTCCTGACCATGGACATTGGATGTCATTGATAACGGGATCACATCATTAGGAGAATGATGTGATGGACAAAGACCCAATCCTAAGCCTAGCACAAGATCATGTAGTTCGTATGCCAAAGCTTTTCTAATGTCAAGTATCATTTCCTTAGACCATGAGATTGTGCAACTCCCGGATACCGTAGGAGTGCTTTGGGTGTGCCAAACGTCACAACGTAACTGGGTGGCTATAAAGGTACACTACAGGTATCTCCGAAAGTGTCTGTTGGGTTGGCACGAATCGAGACTGGGATTTGTCACTCCGTGTAAACGGAGAGGTATCACTGGGCCCACTCGGTAGGACATCATCATAATGTGCACAATGTGATCAAGGAGTTGATCACGGGATGATGTGTTACGAAACGAGTAAAGAGACTTGCCGGTAACGAGATTGAACAAGGTATCGGGATACCGACGATCGAATCTCGGGCAAGTATCATACCGATAGACAAAGGGAATTGCATACGGGATTGATTAAGTCCTCGACATTGTGGTTCATCCAATGAGATCATCAAGGAACATGTGGGAGCCAACATGGGTATCCAGATCCCGCTGTTGGTTATTGACCGGAGAACGTCTCGGTCATGTCTGCATGTCTCCCGAACCCGTGGGGTCTACACACTTAAGGTTCGGTGACGCTAGGGTTATAGAGATATTAGTATGCGGTAACCCGAAAGTTGTTCGGAGTCCCGGATGAGATCCCGGGCGTCACGAGGAGTTCTGGAATGGTCCGGAGGTAAAGATTTATATATGGGAAGTCTTGTTTTGGTCGCCAGAAAAGTTTCGCGCATTATCGGTATTGTACCGGGAGTGCTGAAAGGGGTCCGGGGGTCCACCAAGGGGGTCCACCTGCCCCGGGGGGCCACATGGGCTGTAGGGGTGTGCGCCTTGGCCTATATGGGCCAAGGGCACCAGCCCCAAGAAGCCCATGAGCCAAGAGATAAGGGAAAGGAAGAGTCCTAAAGGGGGAAGGCACCTCCTAGGTGCCTTGGGGAGGATGGACTCCTCCCTGGCCGCACCCTTCCTTGGAGGAAGGGCCAAGGCTGCGCCCCCCCTCTCCCTTGGCCCTATATATAGTGGGGGTAAGGGAGGGCATCCACACCTAAGCCCTGGCGCCTCCCTCTCCCTCCCATGACACATCTGCCTCCTCCCGCAGTGCTTGGCGAAGCCTTGTTGGAATCCCGCTACTTCCACCACGCTGTCGTGCTGCTGGATCTCCATCAACCTCTCCATCCCCCTTGCTGGATCAAGAAGGAGGAGACGTTGCTGCTCCGTACGTGTGTTGAACGCGGAGGTGCCGTCCGTTCGGCGCTAGGATCATCGGTGATTTGGATCACGACGAGTACGACTCCATCAACCCCGTTCTCTTGAACGCTTCCGCGCGCGATCTACAAGGGTATGTAGATCCACTCCTCCCTCGTTGCTAGATGACTCCATAGATAGATCTTGGTGACACGCAGGAAAATTTTGAATTTATGCTACGTTCCCCAACAGTGGCATCATGAGCTAGGTCTATGCGTAGTTTCTATGCACGAGTAGAACACAAAGTAGTTGTGGGCGTTGATTTTGTTCAATATGCTTACCGTTACTAGTCCAATCTTGATTCGGCGGCATTGTGGGATGAAGCGGCCCGGACCGACCTTACACGTACTCTTACGTGAGACTGGTTCCACCGACTGACATGCACTAGTTGCATAAGGTGGCTAGCGGGTGTCTGTCTCTCCCACTTTAGTCGGATCGGATTCGATGAAAAGGGTCCTTATGAAGGGTAAATAGCAATTGGCATATCACGTTGTGGTTTTGCGTAGGTAAGAAACGTTCTTGCTAGAAACCCATAGCAGCCACGTAAAACATGCAAACAACAATTAGAGGACGTCTAACTTGTTTTTGCAGGGTATGCTATGTGATGTGATATGGCCAAAAAGGATGTGATGAATGATATATGTGATGTATGAGATGATCATGTTCTTGTAATAGGAATCACGACTTGCATGTCGATGAGTATGACAACCGGCAGGAGCCATAGGAGTTGTCTTTATTTATTATATGACCTACGTGTCATTGAACAACGCCATGTAATTACTTTACTTTATTGCTAACCAGTAGCCATAGTAGTAGAAGTAATAAGTTGGCGAGACAACTTCATGGATACACCATCATGGAGATCATGATGATGGAGATCATGGTGTCATGCCGGTGACGATGATGATCATGGAGCCCCGAAGATGGAGATCAAAAGGAGCAATATGATATTGGCCATATCATGTCACTATTTGATTGCATGTGATGTTTATCTTGTTTTTGCATCTTATTTGCTTAGAACGACGGTAGTAAATAAGATGATCCTTCATTAAAATTTCAAGAAAGTGTTCTCCCTAACTGTGCACTGTTGCGAAAGTTCGTCGTTTCGAAGCACCACGTGATGATCGGGTGTGATAGATTCTTACGTTCGAATACAACGGGTGTTGACGAGCCTAGCATGTACAGACATGGCCTCGGAACACATGCGAAACACTTAGGTTAACTTGACGAGCCTAGCATGTACAGACATGGCCTCGGAACACAAGAGACCGAAAGGTCGAGCATGAGTCGTATGGTAGATACGATCAACATGAAGATGTTCACCGATGTTGACTAGTCCGTCTCACGTGATGATCGGACATGGCCTAGTTGACTCGGATCATGTAATCACTTAGATGACAAGAGGGATGTCTATCTGAGTGGGAGTTCATAAGATGAACTTAATTATCCTGAACATAGTCAAAAGGTCTTCACAAATTATGTCGTAGCTCACGCTTCAGTTCTACTGTTTAGATATGTTCCTAGAGAAAATTTAGTTGAAAGTTGATAGTAGCAATTATGCGGACTAGGTCCGTAAACTGAGGATTGTCCTCATTGCTTCATAGAAGGCTTATGTCCTTAATGCACCGCTCAGTGTGCTGAACCTCAAACGTCGTCTGTGGATGTTGCGAACATCTGACATACACATTTTGATAACTACGTGATAGTTCAGTTAAACGGTTTAGAATTGAGGCACCGAAGACGGTTTTGAAACGTCGCGAAACATATGAGATGTTTCGAGGGCTGAAATTGGGATTTCAGGCTCATGCCCACGTCAAGAGGTATAAGACCTCCGGCGATTTTCTTAGCCTGCAAACTAAGGGAGAAAAGCTCAATTATTGAGCTTGTGCTCAGATTGTCTGAGTACAACAATCATTTGAATTGAGTGGGAGTTGATCTTCCAGATGAGATAGTGATGTTTCTCCGAAGTCATTACCACCAAGCTGCTAGAGCTTTGTGATGAACTATAATGTATCGGGGACATATATGATGATCCTTGAGATATTCGTGATGTTTGACACCACAAAAGTAGAAATCAAGAAGGAGCATCAATTGTTGATGGTTTGTGAAACCACTAGTTTCAAGGAGGGCAAGGGCAAAAAGGGATGCTTCATGAAACGGCAAATCAACTGCTGCTCTAGTGAAGAAACCCAAGGTTGAACCCAAACCCGAGACTAAGTGCTTCTGTAATAAGGGGAACAGCGACTGGAGCAGAATTACCCTAGATACTTGGTAGATGAGAAGGCTGGCAAGGTCGATGGAAGTATATTGGATATACATTGTGTTGATGTGTACTTTACTAGTACTCCTAGTAGCACCAGGGTATTAGATACCGGTTCGGTTGCTAAGTGTTAGTAACTCGAAATAAAAGCTACGGAATAAACGGAGACTAGCTAAAGGTGAGCTGATGATATGTGTTGGAAGTGTTTCCAATGTTGATATGATCAAGCATCACACGCTCCCTCTACCATCGAGATTGGTGTTTGCGTTGAGCATAGACATGATTGGATTATGTCTATCGCAATACGGTTATTCACTTAAGGAGAATAACGGTTACTCTGTTTATTTGAATAATACCTTCAATGGCCTTGCACCTAAAATGAATGGTTCATTGAATCTCGATCATAGTGATACACATGTTCATGCCAAAAGATATAAGATAGTAATGATAGTACCACCTACTTGTGGCACTGCCACGTAAGTCATATCGGTATAAAACACATGAAGAAGTTCCATGTTGATGGATCTTTGGGCTCACTTGTTTTGAAAAGTTTGAGGCATGCGAACCATGTCTATTGGTGTATATGCATGAAGAAACTCCATGCAAATGGACCGTTTGGACTCACTTGATTTTGAATCACTTGAGACATGCAAATCATACCACATGGGCAAGATGACTGAAAGCCTCATTTTCAGTAAAATGGAACTAGAAAGCAACTTGTTGGAAGTAATACATTTTGATGTGTGCAATCCAATGAGTGCTGAGGCATGTAGTGGATATCGTTATGTTCTTACTTAACAAATGATTTGAGTAGATGTTGAGTATATTTACTTGATGAATCACGAGTCTGAATTATTGAAAGGTTCAAGTAATTTCAGGGTGAAGTTGAAAGATCGTCGTGACAAGAGGATAAAATATCTATGATATGATCATAGAGATGAATATCTGAATTACGAGTTTGGCACAGAATTAAGACATTGTGGAAATTGTTTCACAACTAATACAGCCTGGAACACCATAGTGTGATGGTGTGTCCGAACATCATAACTGCACCCTATTGGATATGATGCATACCATGATGTCTCTTATCGAATTACCACGATAGTTTATGGGTTAGGCATTAAAGACAACCACATTCACTTTAAATAGGGCACCACGTAATTCCGATGAGATGACACCATATGAACTATGGTTTAGAGAAACCTAAGTTGTCATTTCTTAAAGGTTTGGGGCTGCGACACTTATGTGAAAAAGTTTCAGGCTGATAAGCTCGAACCCAAAGCGGATAAATGCATCTTCATAGGACACCCAAAACAGTTGGGTATACCTCCTGTCTCAGATCCGAAAGCAATAAGGGATTGTTTCTAGAATCGGGTCCTTTCTCGAGGAAAAGTTTCTCTCGAAAGAATTGAGTGGGAGGATGGTGGAGACTTGATGAGGTTATTGAACCGTCTCTTCAACTAGTGTGTGGCAGGGCACAGGAAGTTGTTCCTGTGGCACCTACACCAATTGAAGTGGAAGCTTATGATAGTGATCATGAAACTTCAGATCAAGTCACTACCAAACCTCGTGGGATGACAAGGATGCGTACTACTTCAGAGTGGTACGTAATCCTATCTTGGAAGTCATGTTTCTAGACAACAATGAACCTACGAGCTATGGAGAAGCGATGGTGGGCCTGGATTCCGATAAATGGCTCGAGGCCATAAAATCCGAGAGAGGATCCATGTATGGAAACAAAGTGTAGACTTTGACAGAACAGCTCAATGGTCATGAGGCTGTTGAGTACAGATGGATTTTAAAAGGAAGACGGACAATGATGGTAAATGTCACCATTAAGAAAGCTCGACTTGTCGTTAAGATGTTTTCCGACAAGTTCAAGGAGTTGACTACGATGAGACTTTCTCACTCGTAGCGATGCTAAGAGTCTGTTGGAATTATATTAGCGATTACTGCATTATTCATGAAATCTTGCAGATAGGATATCAAAACATTGTTTCCTCGACGTTTTTTTGAGGAAAGGTTGTATATGATACAACCGGAAGGTTTTGTCAATCCTGAAAGATGCTAATAAGTATGCAAAGCTCCAGCAATCCTTCTGAGGACTGGAGAAAGCATCTCGGAGTTGGAATGTACGCTTTGATGAGATGATCAGAGATTTTGGGTTTATACAAAGTTTATGAGAAACTTGTATTTCCAAAGAAGTGAGTGGGAGCACTATAGAATTTCTGATGAGTATTGTTGTTGACATATTATGGATCAGAAATGATGTAGAATTTCTGGAAAGCATATAGGGTTATTTGGATAGTGTTTTTCAATGGAAAGCCTGGATCAAGCTACTTGAACATTGAGCATCAAGATCTATAAGGATAGATCAAAACGCTTAATGGTACTTTCAAATGAGCACATACCTTGACATGATCTTGAAGGTGTTCAAGATGGATCAGTCAAAGAAGGAGTTCTTGCCTGAGTTGTAAGGTATGAAGTTAAGACTTAAAGCTCGACCACGGCAGAATAGAGAGAAAGGACGAAGGTCGTCCCCTATGATTTAGACGTAGGCTCTACAGTATGCTATGCTGTGTACCGCACCTGATGTGTGCCTTGCCACATATCTGGCAGGAGGGTACAAAGGTAATCTAGGAGTAGATCACCAGATAGCGGTCTAAATTATCCTTAGAGGAATAAGGATATATTTCTCGGTTATGGAGGTGATAAAAGAGTTCGTCGTAAAGGGTTACGCTGATGCAAACTTTGACACTACTCCAGATTATTCTGAGTAGTAAAATGGATTCGTATGGTAGAACAGTTATTTGGAATAGCTCCAAATATAGCGTAGTAGCTGCATCTACAAGATGACATAGAGATTTGCGAAGTACATACGGATCTGAAAGATTCAGACCCGTTGACTATAACATCTCTCACAAGCATAACATGTTCAAACCCAGAACTCATCGAGTGTTAATCACATGGTAATGTGAACTGGATTATTGACTCTAGTAAACTCTTTGGGTGTTAGTCACATGGGGATGTGACCTTGAGTGTTAATCACATATCGATGTGAACTAGATTATTGACTCTAGTGCAAGTGGGAGACTGTTGGAAATATGCCCTAGAGGTAATACTAAATTAGTTATTATTATATTTCCTTGTTCATGATAATCGTTTATTATCCATGCTAGAATTGTATTGATAGGAAACTCAGATACATGTGTGGATACATAGACAACACCATGTCCCTAGTAAGCCTCTAGTTGACTAGCTCGTTGATCAATAGATGGTTACAGTTTCCTGACCATGGACATTGGATGTCATTGATAACGGGATCACATCATTAGGAGAATGATGTGATGGACAAAGACCCAATCCTAAGCCTAGCACAAGATCATGTAGTTCGTATGCCAAAGCTTTTCTAATGTCAAGTATCATTTCCTTAGATCATGAGATTGTGCAACTCCCGGATACCGTAGGAGTGCTTTGGGTGTGCCAAACGTCACAATGTAACTGGGTGGCTATAAAGGTACACTACAGGTATCTCAGAAAGTGTCTGTTGGGTTGGCACGAATCGAGACTGGGATTTGTCACTCCGTGTAAACGGAGAGGTATCACTGGGCCCACTCGGTAGGACATCATCATAATGTGCACAATGTGATCAAGGAGTTGATCACGGGATGATGTGTTACGAAACGAGTAAAGAGACTTGCCGGTAACGAGATTGAACAAGGTATCGGGATACCGACGATCGAATCTCGGGCAAGTATCGTACCGATAGACAAAGGGAATTGCATACAGGATTGATTAAGTCCTCGACATCGTGGTTCATCCGATGAGATCATCGTGGAACATGTGGGAGCCAACATGGGTATCCAGATCCCGCTGTTGGTTATTGACCGGAGAACGTCTCGGTCATGTCTGCATGTCTCCCGAACCCGTAGGGTCTACACACTTAAGGTTCGGTGACACTAGGGTTATAGAGATATTAGTATGCGGTAACCCGAAAGTTGTTCGGAGTCCCGGATGAGATCCCGGACGTCACAAGGAGTTCCGAAATGGTCCGGAGGTAAAGATTTATATATGGGAAGTCTTGTTTTGGTCGCCGGAAAAGTTTCGCGCATTATCGGTATTTTACCGGGAGTGCCGAAAGGAGTCCGGGGGTCTACCTGCCCCGGGGGGCCACATGGGCTGTAGGGGTGTGCGCCTTGGCCTATATGGGCCAAGGGCACCAGCCCCAAGAAGCCCATGAGCCAAGAGATAAGGGAAAGGAAGAGTCCTAAAGGGGGAAGGCACCTCCTAGGTGCCTTGGGGAGGATGGACTCCTCCCTGGCCGCACCCTTCCTTGGAGGAAGGGCCAAGGCTGCGCCCCCCCTCTCCCTTGGCCCTATATATAGTGGGGGGAAGGGAGGGCATCCACACCTAAGCCCTGGCACCTCCCTCTCCCTCCCATGACTCATCTCCCTCCTCCCGTAGCGCTTGGCGAAGCCCTGTTGGAATCCCGCTACTTCCACCACGCCGTCATGCTGCTGGATCTCCATCAACCTCTCCTTCCCCCTTGCTGGATCAAGAAGGAGGAGACGTCGCTGCTCCGTACATGTGTTGAACGCGGAGGTGCCGTCCGTTCGGTGCTAGGATCATCGGTGATTTGGATCACGACGAGTACGACTCCATCAACCCCGTTCTCTTGAACGCTTCCGCGCGCGATCTACAAGGGTATGTAGATCCACTCCTCCCTCATTGCTAGATGACTCCATAGATAGATCTTGGTGACACGTAGGAAAATTTTGAATTTATGCTACGTTCCCCAACAACAGCCTGCGGTCTTGGGCGCCGCGTGGCGGTTGATTGGATGTGGGCGTCTCCACTTCCCCATGGCGCCTCAGCAACTGCACGGATTGGTCAAGTCCCTGCATGCAAAGCGGGTCATAATTACTTGCGATCGTGGGGGCCGTCGGTTGGCACTCGCCAGCTATAAGTACAGATCGGCGCGCGCCCTTCCAGTTCATCCCCCTTGCTTCTCCTTCTTCTTCATGGCCCCATCGAGGAGGTTCTCGGCCCCAGAGAAGGGGAAGGCTCGTCAGGTTGAGCCTGCCTCTCCCCCGCCCAAGCGCGGCCGAGGGCGCCCTCGCAAACATCCTGTGGCCACCACGGCAGCTCCCCGCGGCCATGGAGGCGATTTTCAGCACGATGACGGGCGGATTGCTGCGGCCGGGGGGCGCGCTCCGGTCGCGCGTCCTCCTAGGCCACGCTTTCGCACTGCAGAGGTGCTGCCGGAGTTCGTCGTGTGGTCAGCGGAGCCGACTAGCACCCGGCTTCCGCTTCCTCGCTTCCTCCTCGGCTAGCTCCCGGCCGGCGCCCCGGGCGGCCTCTGGCTTCAGGCCGACGGCTGCTGCAGCCGGGCCTCATGGGCTTCACTGGAGGTCTCCGCAGCCAGGAGCCTGGCCCTGGCCCGCGGTTGGCAGACGTTTGCCCGCGCGTGTGGCCTGAGCCGTCGTTGCACCCTGCACTTCAAGTTTGACGGTGATGCCACCCTCTACGTGAGGGTGTTTGGGGAAGATGGTCGCCGCGCAGGGTGCTTCCCCGAGGACGACGACCGCGGCCGGGAACCCAGCTCCGGCGATGATGGAGAAGACAGCGCTCGCGTGACTGGCGGCACTCGGGGTTCCCCAAGCTTCTCCGGTTCTTCTTCAGGCGGCGACTCTTCCAGCGGTGGCCGCGGTCAGCCTCCACGCCTTCGCATCTGCTTGGGAGGTGGTAGCGTGTCCGCCCGCCGTCGCGCCCCGGTGAAGCGTGAGAGGGAGTCTGCCTGAGCCCCGGAGGCAGCTCGAGTCTTCCCTGCAGGCCGGTGTGAGGCGAGCTGCGCCTGATCTGTTCTTTCTTTTCCTTTTTCCTACGTAAAAAAGATAGTAGTGTGGAGCCCCGCGGGGGCGTGTTTGGGTTATTGATGTTAATCATCGTTTTTCTTCCGTTATCGTGCCTTCTGGCTACGTGCCCGCTTGTGGATAGTTTCTGGCCCCAGCCGTGGGGGGGCGACCGACCCATGCCCTGTGTTTGTGTCGCGATGCCCGTGGGGCACGGACTGGAGGGGTGCTCCTGTAATGGACCCAGGTCGCGAACCCTTTGAACGACTAGGATAGGAACACTCGCGAGGGCGCTCGGCTGTCCCCCCCCCCCCTCGCGAGGCCTTGCATAAGAGAAATCGAGGCAGGAGAGTGAAAAGTCGAAGAACCACAAGCCAAAGACGGCAACAACTTCAGTAAAACTTTGAATGAGAAGGAACAAGCCAACTGCGGAAAGCAAATGAAAAGCCGCGTCCGGCACCTAATCTAGTCTTCGACGTCTTCTCACCAGCACGGAGCTAAGTGCTGCCACTGGGCGTGGGAGGGAGCCCCAGGGCCTAAGGCCGGCGCTCCTGAGACTTCGGGGCGTGTACAGCCCCAACTCATTATTACATGAGAGTGTCACGGGCGGCGAGCTTCACAGGCGTTGGCCTTCTTCACAGGCTCCGTGCCTTTTCCAAAACGCGACAGCTTCACAGGCATTCACCTTCTTCACAGGCTCTGGGCCTTTTCCAAAACGCGACAGCTTCACAGGCATTCGCCTTCTTCACAGGCTCTGGGCCTTTTCCAAAACGCGACAGCTTCACAGGCATTCGCCTTCTTCATAGGCTCTGGGCCTTTTCCAAAACGCGACAGCTTCACAGGCATTCGCCTTCTTCACAGGCTCTGGGCCTTTTCCAAAACGCGGCAGCTTCACAGGCATTCGCCTTCTTCACAGGCTCTGGGCCTTTTCCAAAACGCGACAGCTTCACAGGCATTCGCCTTCTTCACAGGCTCTGGGCCTTTTTAGGGGTAGAACCTCCGGAGGTGCTGGATGTTCCATGCGTTCTGGACCGGCACCCCCTCCTGAGTCTCCAAGCACGCGGAGCCGGGCCTGGAAACACGAACAACTTTGAACGGGCCCTCCCACATGGGAGAGAGCTTGTGCAGCCCCTCCCTGGAGAGAACCCGCCTGAGCACGAGGTCTCCTACCTCGAGAGTTCTGGGGTGGATGTTGCGGCAGTGATATCGCCGCAGTGCTTGTTGGTACCTCGCCGCTCGCAGCGCGGCTTCTCGGTGACGTTCCTCCCCCAGCACGAGGTCCATCCCCCGCATGGCGTCCTGTTGCGCCTCGTCGAACGCCAGGACCCGCGCAGAGCGACGTCTGACCTCGTGAGGGAGGACCGCTTCGGCTCCGTAGACCAGGAAGAACGGGGTCTCTCCAGTCGGCTTGGTCGCGGTTGTGCAGATGGACCACAACACGGACTGAAGCTCGTCGTACCAACCACTGCCGCAGGCCTCCAGCTTCTTCTTGAACGTCCTGGTCTTGAGGCCCCTCAGGACCTCTGCGTTGGCTCGCTCGGCCTGGCCTTTGCTTCAGGGGTGCGCCACCGAAGCATAGCATATCTGCGTTCCCAGGTTAGCACAGTATGTTTTGAAGAGGTTACTGGTGAACTGCGAACCGTTGTCCGTGATGATGCGGTTCGGCACCCCGAACCGGCTCACGATGCCCTTGATGAACTTGACCGCGGAACCCGCGGGAATGGTGCGGACAGCCTCTACTTCAGCCCACTTGGTGAACTTGTCCACGACGACGTAGAGGTAGCGGTAGCCCCCTGGCGCCCGAGGAAATGGGCCCAAGATGTCCAGCCCCCAGACTGCGAATGGCCACGAAAGGGGTATAGTCTGCAGGCCTCCTGCTGGCTGATGGATCTGCTTGGCGTGGAACTGGCAGGCCTCACAAGCTTTCACTAGTTCGACGACGTCATTGAGTGCGGTGGGCCAATAAAACCTACTGCGGAACGCCTTGCCGACGAGGGTCCGTGATGATGAATGATGTCCATAGTCTCCGCCGTGTATATTTTCCAGCAGTTCCTTCCCTTGCTCCCTGGAGATGCAGCGCAGGGATACATCGTTTGGTCGCTTCCGGTAGAGCTCTCCATCCTTGATGCAGTATGCCGTGGCCTGGCGTGCCACTCGCTCCGCTTCCTCCTCCTTCTCCGGCAGGGTCCCTTGTGTTAAGTAACTCTGGAGCTCCGTGATCCAGCATCCCTCTTGAGGTTCCATCGTCAGGAGCAGGCGTGCTCCTGAGGCCGGGCCACAGGCCGGAGCTCCTGAGGCAGGTGGCTGGGGGAGCTTCTCCCGAGGCTGAGCCATGTTTGACAATGACGGCAGGGCTGAGGGCTTGAAGAGCCGCTCCTCGAAAACGCCAGGCTCCTGAGGTAACCGCCTGGACGCCCGTTTGGCGATGTCGTCGGCCTCCTGATTGGTGCCACGGGGCACATGCTGCAACTCCAACCCCCAGAACTGCTTCTCCATCCTGCAGACCTCCGCAAGGTAGGCTTCCATGTGCTCATCTTTCGGCTCGTACACCTTGTTGGAGAAATTGACAAGGAGCTGCGAATCGCCCTTGATGGTGAGGCGTTTCACCCCCAGGGCAGCAGCGGCCTTCAAGCCTGCTATTAAACCTTCATACTCCGCTATGTTGTTGGAGACCTTTTCACCTTGCTGGAAACAGAGCTGCACAGTGTAGTAGAGCTTGTCCTGAGTGGGCGATATAAGCACCGCCCCAGCCCCAGCGCCGTGCCTGGAGAACGCCCCATCAAAGTACATGACCCAGCCTTCTGGCGCCTTGCTTCCCGAGGAGAGGGATCGATCCTCGTCGGCCTTGAGGCCTGGTGCCTCCGTCCATTCTGCCACAAAATCCGCCAACGCTGCTCCCTTGATGACTCTAGTCGTGCTGAATTCGAGCTGAAACGCTTGCAGTTCTATGTTCCACTCAGCAACCCTTCCAGCTGAGTTAGGGCTCCTGAGCACTCTCTCCAGGGGGTATGACGAGACGACCTTGATGGGGTGACCCTGAAAATAGTGCTGCAGCTTGCGCGAGGCCACCAGTAGCGCGAGGAGGAGTTTCTAAGGCATGGGGTACCGTGCCCTCGCATCCCGCAACACCATGCTGACGAAGTACACCGGGTGCTCGACGAGGTTGGGTGTATCAGTGCTGGCGGCTCCCTTCGGAGACCATGGCGCCTCTTGAGGCGATGAGGCCTCCTGAGGCTGGCCTTCTGGGGGAGGGGCCTCTTCCGCCTCCGGTGCACTCCTCTGCGGCGGCTGATCCTCCTCAGCCGCGGTGGCGGTCTCTGTGGGCCTTCCTTGTTCCTATTTTGCCTTGTCCCGGGCTGCTGTTGCGGTTTTGATTCGACGCTCCTCTCTAACCGCCACCAGGGCTGCGCTAGCGGAGTACGGAGTGGCAGCGAGGTAAAGCACCAGGGGCTCTTGAGGGCGCGGAGCCACCATGACCAGTGGGCTGGTTAGGTATCTCTTGAGATCCTGGAACGCCTTGTCAGCCTCTTCAGTCCACTCAAAGGGCCCCTTTTTCTTCATTAGCTGGAAGAAGGGCAGCGCTCGTTCCCCCAACTTGGAGATGAAGCGCCCTAGCACGGTCACGCGCCCAGTGAGCTTCTGCATTTCTCTAAGGGTCTTTGGCGGGCTCATGTCTTCCACTGCCTTGACCTTTTCCGGGTTAGCCTCGATGCCTCGGTGGGACACGAGGAAACCCAAGAGCTTGCCCGAGGGGACTCCGAACACACACTTCTCTGGGTTGAGCCGTAGGTTCACTGTGTTGAGGCTCGCGAAGGTTTCCTCCAGGTCTTGTATCAGGGTCCTGGCCTCCCAAGACTTCACCACAATGTCATCGACATAAGCTTCAACATTCTTCCCGAGCTGCGGGCCCAAGGTGATGTGCATCAGCCGCTGAAAGGTCGCCCCTGCGTTACGCAACCCGAATGGCATGCATGTGTAGTAGTACACCCCACACGGGGTTAGGAAGGCTGTCTTTTCGACGTCTTCTACCGCCATCTTGATCTGGTGATACCCAGAGAAGGCATCCAAGAAGCATAGCAGGTCGCATTCTGCGGTGGAATCGACGATCTGGTCGATGCGTGGGAGCGGGAACGGATCTTGCAGGCATGCTTTGTTGAGGTTGGTGAAGTCGACACACATGCGCTCCTTCCCTCCCTTCTTTGGCACAACGACAGGGTTGGCCAACCAATCCGGGTATCGGACCTCGTGAATGATTCCAGTGGTTTCTAATTTGCGGGTCTCTTGGACGATGAAGGCCTGCTTTTCTGTGGACTGCCGCCTGGCCTTCTGCTTCACAGGGCGCACGTTGTGGCGCACGTTGAGGTGATGCTCGATTACTCTCCTAGGGATCCCTGCCAACTGGTCAGGCTCCCAAGCGAATACCTTCTTGTTTGCACGCAGGAACCCGACCAGGGCCTCCTCCTGCTCGGGTTCGAGGTTGGCGCCTATGGTGAAAGTGGCGTTGGTGGACCCGTCCTCATCGACGGGTATCTGCTTGGTTTCTGCCTTGTCTTGGGTGAACAACTGTTTCTTCTTGGCGGGTGCAGCCCCCTTGGGCTCGGGGGTCTCCAAGTCGGCGGGCTGTGCCGACTCCGCCGTCTTGAAGGCGAGCTTGAGCACCCGCAGCGCGTCTCCGGTGTCCCCGTGCACGGTGAGGACACCGCTGCTCCCGGGCATCTTCAGGAGGTTGTACGCCGGGTGCGTCGCGGCCATGAACTGGGCCAGCGCTGGGTAGCCGAGGATGGCGTTGTAGGTGAGGCCGATGGGGGCGATGTCGAAGTCGACCAGCTCCGTGCGGAAGTTGTTGTAGGTGCCGAAGGTTACTGGGAGCCGGATCTGTCCCAAGGAGCTGGATGATCTGCCCCCAACGCCTGAGAAGGGCCGGCTGGGTTGCAGCCGTTCCAGGGGTATGCAGAGGAGGTTGAAGGCCTCGACCGAGAGCACGCTGAGGCCCGCACCGCCATCGATGAGAGTTCTGGTGACGGCCACCTGGAAGATGGTGGGGGTGCACAGCATGGGGAGCGCACCCGAGCAGGCCGAGTTGGAGGGGTGGTCCTCCGAGCTGAAGGTCAGGCCGGCCTTGGGCACCGCCCGGTCCGGGAGAGCCCCCTGCCGCGTGGAAGCGGCGCTGACCCGACAGATGAACGGCTTGACGTGGTGACTTGTAGGCGGCGCCTGCGAGCCGCCCAGGAGGGCCGTGACGACCGGGGGTGTTGGTGTAGCGCGATGGGCGGGGAAGAGGCTGCGGGGCTCTTCCCAAGAGGCCACGGAGGCTGCCGGAAGGTGGAGCAGCCATGTGCGCGGAGCGCCGGTGAGGGCCATGGGGAGCCAGTTGGCCATGACCCTATCGTCACCTCCAGCTTCGAGGAGGGCCTCCTCGCTCGCCAGCAAGAAGGCCAACGGATCTGTCGCGCCGTCGTAGCGCGGCGGTGTCGTTGGCTTAAACTTGTCCGGCCACCGTACCCGTTGCAGGGCTGGGGCCAGGGCTCGGAGCCCCTTGGCCCCCGTGCTGGCGCCGGCGGCCGGAGCGGGCGACACGCTACTCATTGCGAGGCAGGCCGTGGCAGTGGCGGAAGAGAAAACTCCGGTGCACCCCTACCTGGCGCGCCAAATGTCGGATTTCGGGTTCCGGCAGACCCCTGAGGTTCAAACACTGGGGTGCGTGCGGAGATTTCTCCTCCTACCTACCTGCACCCCTCTGCCTCGCTAAGATCTAAGCTATGGAAAGAACAACATCAGAGACACAGGGTTTATACTGGTTCTGGCCACCGTTGTGGTGTAATACCCTACTCCAGTGTGTGGCGTGGTGGATTGCCTCTTGGGCTGATGATGATGAACAGTACAAGGAAGAACAGCCTCGCGAGGGTCTGTTCTTGGCTGGGGTGATGAACTGCTGGGAGGAGTTCAGTCACCCTTCTCTCTCTCTCTCCGATTGTTGATGCCCCTCTCCCCTGGGGGTGGCTAGTCCTATTTATAGAGGCCCTGGTCCTCTTCCCAAATACCAAGCGGGAAGGGAGCCAACAATGGCGGGCTAATTTGAAGGGGGACAGCTAGTACCAGCTATCCTGACAAAAGTAGTCTTCGCCTGCACAAAGCTATGGTGGTGACGCCGTCTTGGGCTCCACAATGACCTCCGTCTTGCAGTCCTCCTGGTCCTGGTCTTGTTGCACCGAAATGGCAACCTTTGCCTGATGCCTCGGTACTCCGCGGCTGCGCTTGCCCCCTTTGCACAAAAGAGGAAAGGAGGACACTGCGCGGGCTGGCACCCGCCTGGCGCCCTTGGTCGTCATGGCTTGCGTCACGGGCGCCTCGTGAGGTACCCCGCCTTGATCTCTCTGCCTCCTCGCGAGCCAGCCTGATGAGGCCGTGCCTGAGAAAGCTCCGCGTCGTCCGCCCCGCGAGGCTTGGCCCCTCGCGAGGGTCTTGGGTCTGTGTTGGTGAAGATGGGCCGTGCTGGGCCCCCCTTTGAGCCACGCCGTAGGCCGCAGGCAGGCAAGTCTGGGGACCCCCGTTCCCAGAACGCCGACAACGTGGTTCCGATAGGTGGTGCTATCGTACATCCACGTTGATGGAGACTTCAACCCACGAAGGGTAACGGTTGCGCGAGTCCATGGAGGGCTCCACCCACGAAGGGTCCACGGAGAAGCAACCTTGTCTATCCCACCATGGCCATCGCCCATGAAGGACTTGCCTCACTAGTGGTAGATCTTCATGAAGTAGGCGATCTCCTTGCCCTTACAAACTCCTTGGTTCAACTCCACAATCTTGTCGGAGGCTCCCAAGTGACACCTAGCCAATCTAGGGGACACCACTCTCCAAGAAGTAACAAATGGTGTGTTGATGATGAACTCCTTGCTCTTGTGCTTCATATGATAGTCTCCCCAACACTCAACTCTCTCTCACAGGATATGGATTTGGTGGAAAGAATATTTGAGTGGAAAGCAACTTGGGAAGGCTAGAGATCAAGATTCATATGGTAAGAATGGAATATCTTGGCCTCAACATAAGTGCAGGTAGTTCTCTCTCAAAAAAAGTAGGTTGGAAGTGTAGGTTTGTTCTGATGGCTCTCTTTACAAATGAAGAGGTGGTGGAGGGGTATATATAGCCTCCACACAAAATCTAACCGTTACACACAACTTACCAATCTCGATGGGACCGAATAGTTAAACTCGGTCGGACCGATTCAGCAAAGCTAGTGACCGTTAGGGTTTTTGGTGATACCGACTAGATCAACTCGGTGGGACCGATGTGCTAGGGTTAGGGTAAATCCAAAACTCGGTTTGACCGATTACTCAAACTCAGTGGGACCGATTTGGGTAATAAGTGAAACAGAGAGTTGGCCAAGCAAACTCGGTGGGGCCGATTGCATATCTCGGTGGGACCGAAAATATTGCAATTGGTAACAGAGAGTTTGCAAGCCCATCTCAGTGAGACCGAGATCCCATCGGTGAGACTGAACTGATTAGGGTTTCTGGCAGTGTCTATGTCAACTGAACTCGGTGGCTCCAGATAGAAAGAATCGGTGGGCCGAGTTGGATATTTGGTGTGGGACATATTTGGAAGTGAGAAAGTGGTTGGGGGCTTTGAAGCATATCACTAAGCACTTTGAGCAAGCAAGCCATTAAGCAACACCTCATCCCTTCTTAATAGTATTGGCTTTTCCTATAGACTCAATGTGATCTTGGATCACTAAAATAGAAAATGTTGATTCTTGAGCTTGGAGCTTGAGCCAATCCTTTGTCCTTAGCATTTTGAAGGGGTTCCACATCCTATAGTACATGCCACTTCATTGTTGAACTTATCTGAAACATACTAGGTAAAAGTGTTAGTCCAATAAGAGATATGTTGACATTAATTACCAAAACCACCTAGGGAGCACTTGTGCTTTCACCAACAAAGTCTATAAGAAGAAGGTTGTGCAGTAGACATCATGTGCACAACATAACTGGGTGACTATAAAGATGCTCTACAGGTGTCTCCGATGGTGTTTGTTGAGTTGGCATAGATCGAGATTAGGATTTGTCACTCCGTGTATCGAAGAGGTATCTCTGCGCCCTCTCGGTAATTCACATCACTATAAGCCTTGCAAGCAATGTGACTAATGAGTTAGTTATGGATGTTGCATTACGGAACGAGTAAAGAGACTTCCCGGTAACGAGATTGAACTAGGTATTGAGATACCGATGATCGAAGCTCGGGCAAGTAACATACCGATGACAAAGGGAACAACGTATGTTGTTATGCGGTTTGACTAATAAATATCTTCGTAGAATATGTAGGAGCCAATATGAGCATCCAGGTTCCGCTATTGGTTATTGACCGAAGATGAGTCTCGGTCATGTCTACATAGTTCTCGAACCCGTAGGGTCCGCACGCTTAACATTCGATGACGATCAGTATTATGAGTTTATGTGTTTTTGATGTACCGAAGGTTGTTCTGAGTCCCAGATGAGATCACGTACATGACGAGGAGTCTCGAAATGATCGAGACATAAAGATTGATATGGTTATATTCGGACACCGGAAAGGTTCCAGGGGTCATCGGATAAATACCAGAGTACCGGGAAGTTACCGGAACCCCCCCCCCCCGAGGGGTCAATGGGCCTTCATGGGCGGTAGTGGAAATAGAGGGCAGCAACGGAGCTGTGGGCGCGCCCCCTAGGCCCAAACCGAATTGGTTTAGGGCTTGGGGGCCGCCCCCCTCTTTCCTTCTCCCCTCCTCCTCTTTCCTTCCCCTCCTAGTTGGACTAGGAAAGGGGGAACCTACTCCTAGTAGGAGTAGGATTCCCCCCTTGGGGCGCACCCTATGAGGCCGCCGGCCCCCTCCCCTTGCTCCTTTATATACGGGGGCAGGGGCACCCTAGAACACACAAGTTGATCATTGTCTTAGCCGTGTGCGGTGCCCCCTTCCACCATAATCCACCCCGGTTATATCATCATAGTGCTTAGGCGAAGCCCTGCGCGGGTAGCTTCATCATCACCATCATCACGCCGTCGTGCTGACAAAGCTCTCCCCCGACACTCAGCTGGTGAAAGTGCTAGTTACCGACTAGAGGGGGTGGTGAATAGGCGATTTTTATGAAAGTCTTCAAAACACGGGGGCTTTGAAGACAATCAGTAGAAATGAACCTATTAATATGAAGCGGAAGGTAGACTACACTAGACAAGCCATAGTCAAGTAAGCAATGAAGTGAAAGCACGAAGACTATCAACAGCTAGGTAGTATGGATCTAGATGGAAGATGGTACGAAACCAATCAACAACAGTCTTCACACAGTGAAGTCAATCATATCATGCAAGCAGGCAATGACTGCACGAAGACAAGAAGTAAGTAAAGAGAGGTAAAGGATAGAACCAGTTGCTTGGTGAGGATAGGTATTTGTTGGACCAGTTCCAGTTGCTGTGACAACTGTATGTCTGGTTAGGGAGGCTGAGATTCAACTCAGAAGACCGTGTCTTCACTTATTCCCCTTGAGCTAAGGACACACAGTCCTCGCCCAATCACTTGGTAAGTCTTCAAGGTAGACTTCCAAACCTTCACAGACTCCATTCACCGGCAATCAACAATGACTCTTGGATGCTCAGAACGCGATGCCTAACCGTTTGGAGGATTCACAGTCCTCAAGTGTAACAAGTCTTCAGGCCACACAGACAGAAAGACTTCAGTGATACCTAACACTCTTTGGCTCTAGGTGTTTAGGGCTTTGTCCTCGCAAGGATTTCTCTCAAAGGCTTCGAGGTGGGTTGCTCTCAAATGACAAAAGTTGTGCACTAACTCTGAGCAGCCACCAATTTATGGTGTAGGGGGTTGGCTATTTATGGCCAAGAGGCAACCCGACCTGATTTGTTCGAAATGACCCTGGGTCACTAAGGAACTGACATGTGTCCAACGGTCAGATTTCAAACACACGCGACAGCTTGACTTGGGCTACAAGTAAAGCTGACTTATCTAGCTCTGGATAAGATTTGCTCTCATTGTCTTCGCTCGAAGACATAGGATTTGGTTGAGCATCACTTCAGTCACTCTGACTTTGTTCACTCTAACCCCACTTAACAGTACGGTGGTTCTTATGACTCAACAAAGAAGAAAAGGAAACTATGAAACAACTATGTCTTCTCAATCTATAGTCTTCATACAATGTCTTCTCATGTCATAGTCTTCAATGTGAAACTCTTCACAGACCACTATTGTCTTCAATGTCTTCACACATTTTTAGGGGTCATCTCTGGTAGGTAAACTAAATCAATGAGGGACTACTTCCTATGTTATCCTGCAATTCTCACAAACACATTAGTCTCTCAACCAGGTTTGTCGTCAATACTCCAAAACCAACTAGGGGTGGCACTAGATGCACTTACAATCTCCCACTTTTTGGTGATTGATGACAAACTGGTTGAAGTTTTCAACATGGATAACAATATGTGTAATTGTAAGGAGTAAGGTATTGTCTTCATAAGTAGCAAAAGGCCCCCCCTGAAGATGTGCATATAATTGGTTTGCGTTTGAATGCAAATGCACATGGCAAGTTTTACTTGTGGAGATCCTCTTCAACTTATGAAGACAATTCATCATGCATGAAAGGATATAATGAAGATAATAACATGCATAATGAAAAATGGACGTCTGCGGGATGACTTCGTGCGGAATTTATCATCACACATGCGGAATTTATCGTCGCATCACATAGTTAACAGAAAAAGGTAGTAGACGACCATCAAGTTTAAGTGTTACAACTCAAATAACCAAAAGTATCAAAAGCAAGAGTTGTAAACACTTGGCAAAAAGTATAGCAACCACCCATAAGGACCCGCTTGAAGACTATCAACTCATATGCTTCTCCCCCTTTTGTCAGTAAGGACCAAAAAGGTTTGAAGACATAGAGCTTCTATTCATTCCCATGAGTAGGAGAAGGTGCAGGGTCGACGTTGGAGTCCGGTGGTGTAGAAGAGCTTGGTGCAGTGTCGATTCGCGGCGAAGTTGTAGTTGGTGAAGTAGCATCATCTTCGTCATCGACGACTCTGGCATCGACGGTGGCCGCCGAGGAGGAGTACTCAGAGTCTTCGAGTGAGGGAGTCCGACGCAGGAGAGCGTTCGTAGGAGGAGTGGACTCAAATTTGAATCGCTCTGTGAAGCCATCCAGTTAAAGATCATCTTCAAAGCTTAGCAATGTCAAATTCTTCCATGACTGCCGAGAGGTTTCATGTGTGACGAAGGCATTCTTGGTGGCAAGATTTCGAATGTGATTAACATCCACCAAGAGGCTCTGCATCTGACGCTTGAGCCAGTCATGATGCTTATCATGTTTTTGATGTAACGCCACGAGAAGCTCTCGGTCATTGAGAGCACGAGATCACTTCTGAGGCCTTTGAGCAATGGTGCTTTCAGTGGCTTCAGTGGTTGCACGACGAGGTGCACGAGTGTTACCAGCCAGAGGATGAACACAAGTTGCAGCAAGAACTCCTTCAATAGGTTGCGTGAAGCTTTGGTGATATGCATTGTGAAGATATATAGGCTCCTTGGCAGGTTCAGGGTAGATGACATATCAACCTCTGGCAAGAAGATGAGATGATTGCACTCAGAGGGATGATAGTTGACAGAAGAGTGAAGCTTGATGAGGCGCATTACCCATGGAGCATAAAATTTCAGACCAAATAGATCAGAGCCGGATGCAGCAAGTTGCCTGATGAAGAAATCTTGAGCATTGAAGCTGATGCCATTGAGGATATAGAAAACCAATGTCTTCATTGCTCCTTCAAGCTTTGCTGCAGGAGAATGTCCTTTGACAGGCCATAGAGTTCGCCTGATGATATTATAAATGGTGCGGGGCAAATACTCTAGGTCTTCAACAAAGAATTCTGTTGGATATTCAGCATCGCTTGGCAGTGGCTTCATCATGCTGAGCATTTGACTCATGTTCGGCTCAAGCTTCTGAAATATGCTCTCTAATGCATTCCTGTGTAGCTGACAACCAGGTTCATAGTATTCACCTGGAGTGGGCAGGGGAGTAAGCTCGATGATATCTTGAGCTTTGGCTTCATGGTGCACATCTCCTGTCATCCACTCAAGGACCCAAGTCTTCGGATTCCTGTTGTAGCCACGAATGTGAAGAGTAGCATAGAACTGCAGTAGAAGATCTTCGTTCCAATGCTCTTTATCAATGACAAACCGCAGAAGGCCAACATCTCTGAAGCAGTCTAGGGCTTCTTCCAAGCAGGGCAGGCCAGAAATGGCTTCGCAGTCTAGACGCATATGGGGAAAAATGCGCCATTGATTGTATAAGACACAAGAATAATAGCTGCGCTGCTGATAGCTCCAAAGCTGATCTAATGAAATTCTTGGCTCCGAATATGGCTTCTTGGCACTATCAAAGAAGGTGTTGTGTGCTTTGAAGCCACTCACATTGAACGATCCTGGTGAAGTCGCAGTACCTGGAAACCTTGGCAGTATGGGCTTTGGCTTCTGGACCTAAGGCATGTGCTCCACATGATAGTCAAACTACGGTCCGGGAGCAGGCGAAGGAACCAGAATGGGCCAGCGGATGGTGACAAGTTGACCACTATCTAATGCTTGCTCAATGATGTGAGGCCTTGGAGGCGGTACAGGAGCAGAGGCATTGACTTGGGATTCAAGCTGCACATTGTCTTTAGGTGCTACATTTATTTCCGACACCATATTCATTGCAGGCGCCGCATTAGCTTCAGCTATGACAACGTCATTGGCTTCAGTAGTGTTGTTGGGGGCCGCCTCAGTGTTTTCAACCTCCACTTGAGTAGCTGGAGGGTCAGGCACTGACTCGTTTTCCTCGAGAGCAACATCTTGGTTGGTAGGGGGTGTGGCAACTCGCTCTTCGTCTTGACAGGGTTCTTGTTGGTCATCAGCTGATGCAGTCGGAATGTCTTTGGCAGCTTCTGCTTTGGACTCAGAGACGTTCGCAGTTGGAGTGGCGTCAGGAAACACTTGTCGTGCCACTGAGTTGTTTTGCACTTCTCCTTCTGGAACGCTCAGCATGGCAACCTGTGGCCTATGGCCTTTGTGAAGCTTGCATAATGCGGGCGATGCCTTTGGAGATGGGGTTGTCTTCACCATGTAATTGTCATCATCAAGTACGGGAGTGGTAACTTGAGGAGGGGGAGTACTGGGTGTGTCTTGGCTTGGTGTGTCTTGGGGGTGATCAGCCCACGACACATCCTGAGCAGTTGGCGTCAATGGACGACAAATGCTGATGAGTTCGTTGTTCATGAGAGCAGGCGATGCTACCGGTTGGTGATCGATATGAGGAAGGACTTCATCATCATCTACATTGTCGTGATGACCAATGTCTTCAGCTGTGATGGGATCAGTAGCTGGAATGTCTTCAGCTTCAGGAGCCTTTGTGGAAGCAGGCTCATGAAGTACTAGCTAACGTTCTTGGTTGGTGGATACAGGGCGAGCAACTGAGATGGGCTCGACAAAGAGGGGCTCTGAGGGAGCAGCCTGATCTTTCTTCGAAGACTTTGTCTTCCGCTTCTTGGTCTGTGGAGCATCATCAGTGGCATTCTTGTTCTTGCGGTTTCTAGCTTCGGCCTCAGCTGCCCTTGTCTTCTTCAGTTCTGAAGCAGTTGTGGGGACCTTAGGCTTTGAGCCTGTCATGCTAGCAGGGAAGACAATGCTCAGTGCTTCCTGCCTTACTTCTTTAGTGCGTCCCGCAACAGACTTCTTCTTCTTTTTGGCAGCCATTCTGGGGTCGATACCAGGGCGCCCCAGTGCCTTGAGCTTCTCAGCCTCATTGTGCACTTCCACACATTTCTCAGCGAAGTATTTCATCCGCTCTCTTGAGCCTTTGGCTTCTTCGCGTTTCTTGTGAAACTGCTCCTTGAGGTTATGCAGCATCTGCTTGAAGTTCTGAACATCAGCTACGCTGAGCTTTGCCATGTGCTTCTTGAACTGAGCCTTCTCATAATCAATTTTGTTCTTCAGCTCGACGATCTTCTGAGCCAAGCCCAGCTCATTTGCAATGGCTCCGTGAAAGGTGACGCTGATGTCCACTGGCAGTTGAAGATCATCGATGTTGATGCTTTGGTCGTTGAACCACTCATCAATGAAGCTATTCAGACTTTCTACATCAAAGAGGGGCAGATCATTAAAGATCTCTGCCTCTTGCTTGCTTTTTATCAGAAGCTCAAGAGCATCATCACCAAAGTCTTCGTCGCTTGACAGATCAATGGTTTCATCTTCGTTCCTCAGAACGGCAGCTGGAGTCAGTTCATGCCCAGAAATCTTCATGGTCTTCTTCTTGGGTTTCTCCTGCTTCTTGGAGACGCGAGAGAGATCTTCCGACTACACACTGGGTTCAGGAGGTGAAGTGGCCAATGACTTCGCATGCGAAACTTTCGGTGCTGCAGAGGGCTTTGAAGCCTTTGATTTCTTCTGCTTTTGCTTCGGTGGGGCTGGCGCTTCTTCAGAATCCGCATCGCCAGCTGAGTGATCCATCGCAGGCCCTTGGACAGCAACATGAGTGATGAGACCTTCAAGGTTGTAGAAGGGGCCTATTTCATTGGGTTCAGCCTCACGTGTGCCATCAGCCCGTGGAGCAGGTGGACCAGGGTTGAAGTCGAGGCCAAACTGCTTCTTGTTCTTCTTGGCAGACTCTTTGGCAAACTGAAAGTTGCGCTTGAACAGATTGTTGTCGCGACACCATAGAAAACTGGATGGGTCGACATCTTCAGGCTGAGGTCCTCAGACCATGCAAGGGTAGAAGCCTTGAGCAATAGCTTCGGGCTTAGACTTGGGCTGCAGACCTTTGTATATTATATCTCCCCATGGTCGCTTGATGGCGTTCTTTTCAGCATACTCAGCGGTCACAAATTTGTACTTGAACCATTCTTTGGCCCAGTATTTTCGAATCCATTGGATTCAAGTCTTGCGTTCACCATAGGTTTCTTCAGGATCTGACTTGTATAGTTCAAAGAGATTTGGTGGAACGTCCTTGGCTGTATCCCCATGGCGCTGCCTGCCACCCTTTCTAGCTGGTTTGTCAGTGGCCATAGTATTCAAGCTGAAAGGCTGCACAACTGCGAATGGATTCCGTCTGCTGGTCAAATAGGAACTGGCTTCAGGAGAATTGATGTGTCGCTGTAAGAATTCTGCAAATGAATGCAGACTATGAGAACCAAGGGATTCTCCCACGGACATGTACCTGTGACAGCATTAGACATGCGAGGGAAGGGGAAGAGGTCATATGCATTCTCAGAAGATTTTGAGGATAAATTAGTTTGAAGACATTGACCTCATTGCGCGAAGACATTCACTTATTTGTCGAGAGTTGGTTCCAGATTTGTACGAATCCAAGAATAGGTACAAGTGAGGAATCTAACTAGTAGTGAAGCATAAGTGAATATACTAGGCATGTTATGAGATATAGAACATGATAGATCCAATTTTGTAGGTTTAGAAACCACTTTTGGTGGAGAAGGATGGATCTATAGGATCAAAAAGGCAGTAAAAGGGTAAGTTTTAATTACCACACGAAGAACTGCTAGACGGAGTGGAGTTGGAGCCCGAGCAGTTCAATCTGCCGTGCCCTAACTTGGTGACAGAAGACACCTATGGTGGCGGCGGAGGAGACGAGGTCCGCGGCCGGCGTGAGGACGGCATTGGTGAGGTCACGGCAGCTAAGCATTTTGTCATCGGCGTCGTGGAGAGCTAGCTGTGGCGCTAGGGTTTGCGCGAGGTGGAGAGGTGGGAGAAGGATTTTGACCGCGATGTGATGTGTATTTATAAGGAAAGGGACAGCACAGCGCAATTACGCAGGTGCCCCTGGCGGTTCACATCCGAGGGACACATGGCAAGGATGCAACACATTGGAAGTTGTTCCATGTTCCCACGCACGCCTGGACTGTCGGGTGGTCGTTCCGGCTTCTCCGGGTTTCAGGCAATAAGGATATAGCATTTAAAAAAGATTCAACTTTTGTCTCTGTATCTTCTACTGACAAGGACACAAAGAAGACATTTGACAGTTTCAATAGAATGCATATGATTTGGATAGATAGAATTTGGGGTAAAGCATAGAAGAGGTTAGGGTCCAATCACATTCACTTAGGTCAAAAGATTCAAACATGAAGACATAGCTATAAGTGAATGCTGTAGAGGACAGAACACCAATATATGTATATATCAATATGATACCAAATCAACATTGTGAAGATAAACATGAAGTCAAATCAATGTTGAAGACAAAACCAAATGTGAAGATTATGCAATTGTGATGCCAATTGAAAACACTTCAAACACGAGTTTGGTGGTGGCGTTACCCACCGTATAGGAAGTATTAGACCTAGACACGACGCACAATTATTGTGGCACTCCGAAGTCAATTTCCGCATTAATGTATTCACACTTAGAATGTATGTCTTCATTATTTGAAGATATACGTTACTTCGTGTGTTGCACATCTAAGTCATCTCATGCATAAGCGTTAGGATGTGTGTCCAACTACAGGACGTTCGAGGATTCTAAGATATTTAGCTCACACCACAACTTGCAAAACCTTTTCTCATCCAAGGGCTTTTTGAAGATATCTGCCAATTGCTCTTCAGTGTTGACGTGAATGATATCAATATCTTCCTTCATGACATGATCTCTGAGAAAGTGATGACGGATCTGAATGTGCTTTGGCTTCGAATGCTGAACTTGGTTGTTGGCAATCTTGATAGCGATTTCATTGTCGCAGTAGAGTGGCACATGCTTCAGATGGATGCCATAGTCCTTGAGAGTTTGCTTCATCCACAGAAGCTGAGCACAGCAAGATCCAGCAGCAATGTATTCAGATTCAGCAGTGGAGAGAGACACACAGTTCTGCTTCTTTGAAGACCAACAGACAAGAGATCGTCCAAGAAAGTGACATGTGCCTGACGTAGACTTGCGATCAACCTTGTCACCAGCATAATCAGCATCTGAGAATCCAACTAGATCAAACTCTGAGCCCTTTGGATACCATAATCCTACTGTTGGGGTGTAAGCCAAATATCGAAGAATTCGCTTCACAGCTAAGTGATGCGACTCCTTTGGTGCCGCTTGGAATCAGGCACACATGCAAACGCTAAGCATGATATCTGGCCTAGATGCACACAAATAGAGTAAAGAACCAATCATGGAGCAGTATACCTTTTGATCAAACTCTTTACCATTGTCGTCGGGGCCCAGATGACTTTTGGTTGGCATTGGCGTCGTGTATCCCTTGCAGTCTTGCATTCCAAACTTCTTCAGGCAATCTTTGATGTATTTCTCTTGAGATATGAAGATGTCATTGCTTTGCTGACGGATTTGAAGACCAAGGAAGAACTTCAACTCACCCATCATGGACATCTGATATTGCTCTTGCATCATGTGTCCAAACTCATCACTGTATCTTTTGTCAGTGCAGCCAAAGATAATGTCATCCACATAGATCTGGCACACAAACAGTTCACCATCGTATGTCTTTGTGAAGAGAGTGGGATCCAGGGAACCAGGTTTGAAGCCTTTGCTCTTCAGGAAGTCTTTCAGTGTGTCATACCAAGCATGAGGGGCTTGTTTGAGGCCATACATTGCCTTGTTGAGCTTGTATACCATATCAGGATGTTTTGGATCTTCAAAGCTAGCTGGTTGTGCAACATATACTTCTTCTTCAATCTTGCCATTGAGAAAGGCACTCTTCACATCCATTTTATATAGGAGGATGTTTTGATGGTTGGCATAGGCTAGCAGAATGCGAATGGCTTCAAGCCTAGCCACCGGAGCGAATGTTTCGTCGAAGTCAATTCCTTTAACTTGAGTATATCCTTGAGCAACGAGACGAGCCTTGTTTCTGACAACTTGACCATGCTCATCTTGTTTGTTGCGATAGATCCATTTTGTGCCTATGATATTGTGCTTGCGAGGATCAGGACGCTTGACCAGTTCCCATACATTGTTCAACTCGAACTGTTGAAGCTCTTCTTGCATAGCTTGAATCCATTCAGGTTCCATGAAGGCTTCAGCAACTTTCTTGGGTTCATATATGGACACAAATGCAAAGGCCCACAGAAATTTGCTAGCTGTGTTGCTCTTGAGAGAGTAAGGGGACCAAGTGCATTCATGCTATCAATTATCTTCTCAATCTGTACTTCATTTGCAACACGAGGATGAACTAGACGAAGATTTTTCTCTTGCTGATCATTGTCTTCATCTTCAGCATTAACTTCAGGCTGAGTAGAGTCTTCAGGTTGATTTGGTGCAGAAATGATAAGTTCCTCTACAGCCTGTGCCTCTGAAGGTATGATTTCTTCAGTACCCATAAGCTTGATGGATTCACTTGGTGAGACTTCATCTAGCACATTTGGCAGGTGCTCTCTTTGCGAGCCATTAGTTTCATCGAACTGCACATCCACAGTTTCAACCACTTTATAGTGAAAGAGGTTGAAGACTCTGTAGGAGTGAGAATCCTTTCCGTAACCAAGCATAAAATCTTCATGTGCTTTCGGTGCAAATTTTGAAGTATGATGTGGATTCTTAATCCAACACCTGGCACCAAATACCCTGAAGTAGCTTACGTTTGGCTTCTTACCAGTTAGTAGTTCATATGATGTCTTCTTTAGAAGCTTGTGAATATAAACACGGTTGATGATGTGGTATGCAGTATCAATAGCTTCAAGACAGAACTTCATTGGAGTCTTGTACTCATCAAGCATCGTCCGAGCCATCTCAATGAGTGTTCTATTATTGCACTCCATGATGTCATTCTACCGAGGTGTGTATGGAGCTAAGAATTCATGAGTGATGCCCAATGTATCAGGATAAGTGTCGAGTCCGGTGTTCTTGAACTCTGTGCCGTTGTCACTTCTTATGTGCTTGATCTTGATGCCATAGTTTGTCATGGCACGATTTGCGAATCGTCTGAAGACATGCTGCACATCAGTCTTGTAGAGAATTATATGCACCCAGGTATATCTAGAGTAATCATCAGCAATAATGAAGCCATAGAGACAAGAAGTGGTAGTAAGAGTGGAGTAATGAGTAGGGCTGAATAGGTCCATGTGAAGTAGCTCGAAGGGACGTGATGTCGTCTTCTAAGGATGCTTGGCCCTAGTCATCTTCCCGGCTTCGCAGGCACCACACAGATGATCCTTTTTGAACTTGACGCCCTCGATGCCTACGACATGCTTCTTCTTCACGAGAGTATACAAGTTTCTCATGCCAGCATGCCCTAGCCTCTGATGCTAGAGCCAGCACTCTGAAGCTTTTGCTAGAAGACATACGGACAACTGTGGTCCTGCTGAGAAATCTACCATGTACAGATCACCTTTTCGGTACCCTTCAAAGACTAGAGACTTGTCAGATTCCATTAAAATAAGGCAACGATATTTTCCAAATATCACAATCATGTTCAAGTCACAAAGCATTGAGACAGACATTAAGTTGAAACCAAGGGATTCAACAAGCATCACTTTATCCATGTGCTGATCCTTTGAGATTGCAACTCTACCTAGACCCAATACCTTGCTTTTACCAGTGTCAGCAAATGTGATATGACTCTTGTCAAATGGACGTAAGGTTGAGTCCATGAGAAGACTTCGATCGCCAGTCATGTGGTTAGTGCATCCACTATCAATAATCCATTCTGAAGCAGTTGGTGTCATACCCTACAGTGCAGTTAGGGGGATAGGCTTCACGAAGAGTATTGTGAAGCATAAACATTTGACGAGCAAGTGGATTATGAAAGCTCAGATCCAGGTTAGGACTGATAGGATGATTGACAAGCGATTCTGGAACGAAATACATAATAAGACCATTTGGGCATTTTATCTTGCACCCCACAAGATGTTTTAGGTCCCCAGCATAAGCATCAGAGGCCTTTGATTTATGGCTGGAGACCTTTCCCTGCAAAAGAGAGTTAAGTTTTCTTAACCACCCACATCTTCAGGGGTGGCTTCAAAGCAATAAGTCTAAGTGCAGCATCTGAGAACTTCGGCTTTGGAGCCCTAGCAAATAGCCTTGCAAGAGGTGAATAATACTCATATGAATAAGCAGAGTAGTTCTTGGTCTTATGAACATGGTTGTTTGATGAAACACACTCATATTCATAGGCCCTGATGACCCACAAGTATAGGGGATCTATCGTAGTCCTTTCGATAAGTAAGAGTGTCAAACCCAACAAGGAGCAGAAGGAAATGATAAGTGGTTTTCAACAAGGTATTCTCTGCAAGCACTGAAATAATAGGTAACAGATAGTTTTGTGATAGGATAATTTGTAACGAGCAACAAATAACAAAAGTAAATAAAGTGCAGCAAGGTGGCCCAATCCTTTTTGTAGCAAAGGACAAGCTTGGACAAACTCTTATATGATGTAAAGCGCTCCCGAGGACACATGGGAATATCGTCAAGCTAGGTTTCATCACGTTCATATGATTTGCGTTCGGTACTTTGATAATTTGGTATGTGGGTGGACCGGTGCTTGGGTGCTACCCTTACTTGGACAAGCATCCCACTTATGATTAACCTCTATTGCAAGCATCCGCAACTACAACAAAAGTATTAAGGTAAACCTAACCATAGCATGAAACATATGGATCCAAATCAGCCCCTTACGAAGCAACGCATAAACTAGGGTTTAAGCTTCTGTCACTCTAGCAACCCATCATCTACTTATTACTCCCCAATGCCTTCCTCTAGGCCCAAATAATGGTGAAGTGTTATGTAGTCGATGTTCACATAACACCACTAGAGGAGAGACAACATACATCTCATCAAAATATCGAACGAATACCAAATTCACATGACTACTAATAGCAAGACTTCTCCCATGTCCTCAGGAACAAACGTAACTACTCACAAAGCATATTCATGTTCATAATTAGAGGGGTATTAATATGCATATAGGATCTGAACATATGATCTTCCACCAAATAAACCAACTAGCATCAACTACAAGGAGTAATCAACACTACTACCAACCCACAGGTACCAATCCCGGACTTGGAGACAAGAATTGGATACAAGAGATGAACTAGGGTTTTAAGAGGAGATGGTGCTGGTGAAGATGTTGATGGAGATTGCCCTCTCCCGGTGAGAGGAGCGTTGGTGATGACGATGCCGATGATTTCCCCCTCCCGGAGGGAAGTTTCCCCGCAGAACAGCTCCGCTAGAGCCCAAGATTGGTTCCGCCAAGGTTCTGCCTCGTGGCGGTGGAGTCTCGTCCGTAAAGATGGATTATGATTTTTTTTTCTCATCGGAAGACTCCATATAGCAGAAGATGGCCATCGGAGGGCCACCAGGGGGCCCACGAGGTAGGGGGCGCGCCCCCACCCTCGTGGGCAGGGTGTGGCCCCCCTGGTGAACTTCTTGCGCTCAATATTTTTTTATATATTCTAAAATTGACTTCCGTGAAGTTTCAGGACTTTTGGAGCTGTGCAAAATAGGTCTCCAATATTTTCTCCTTTTCCAGCCCAGAATCCCAGCTGTCGGCATTCTCCCTCTTTATGTAAACCTTGTAAAATAAGAGAGAATAGGCATAAGTATTGTGACATAATGTGTAATAACATCCCATAATGCAATAAATATCGATATAAAAGCATGATGCAAAATGGACGTATCAACTCCCCCAAGCTTAGACCTCGCTTGTCCTCAAGCGAAAGCTGAAATCGAAAAGTATGTCCACATGTTTAGAGATAGAGGTGTCGATAAAAATAAAATATGGACATGAGGGCATCATGATCATTCTTAGAACAACAACTTATATAATTATTGTCATATGATCTCTTATGCTAGAGTAATAATTCAATCACAATTTCAAGTATGGATCATAAACTTCATTGACAACTAACAAACTATAATCTCAGTCATTGGAGCAATTTCCATTTATCATAACATAGGAAAGAGTCAACATAAGAGCTTTTCAGCAAGTCCACATACTCAACTATCATATAATCTTTCACAATTGCTAACACACGCAAAAATTATGGGTATGGAGTTTTAATCTGACACAGAGAAAGATAGGGGCTTATAGTTTTGCCTCCCAACATTTTACCTCTAGGGTAATGTCAACAATAATAGTTCATGAAAACTCACATCCAATTAGCCATATATACCAGGATCTTTCCAACATGTTGTGCTTGCCAAAAGATAAAATGTAAAAAGGAAAGGTGAAGATCACCATGACTCTTATGCAAGGTAGGAGATAAAAGTAAAAGATAGGCCCTTCGCAGAGGGAAGCAGAGGTTGCCATGCGCTTTTACGGTTGGATGCACAAAATCTTAATGCGAAAGAACGTCACTTTATATTGCCACTTGTGATATGGACCTTTATTATGCAGTCCGTTGCTTTTATTTCTTCCATATCACATGATCATATAAAGTTTATTTTCTCCCACATTAATAAGTCATACATATTTAGAGACCAATTTTTATTGCTTGCACCGATGAGAACTTACTTGAAAGATCTTATTCAATCCATAGGTAGGTATGGTGGACTCTCATGGCAAAACTGGTTTAAGGGTGTTTGGAAGCACAAGTAGTATCTCTACTTGGTGAAAAGAATTTGGCTAGCATGAGGGGGAAAGGCAAGCTCAATCATGTTGGATGATCCATGACAATATAATTTATCTCAGATGTAAGAAAACATAACCCATTACGTTGTCTTCCTTGTCCAACATCAGCTCTTTAGCATGTCATATTTTAATGAGTGCTCACAGTCATAAAAGATGTCCAAGACAGTATATTTATATGTAAAGACCTCTCTTTCTTTATTACTTCCTATTAATTGCAACGATGACCAAAACTATGTTTGTCAACTCTCAACAACTTTTATTCATCATACTCTTTCTATGTGAGCTCATTACTCTCCATAAGATCCATATGATCTCTTTGTTTCTTTTTATTCTTTCTCTTTTCTTTTATTCACTTAAGATCATGGCAAAATAATCAGGCCCTTCACTCAACACTAATCTTTATTATATATAGCTCACGGGCTCGAGTACATAGAAGGATCATAAAGCAAAACTCACAACTAGATCATACTAAGAACTTTATTCTACTAGATCAAGATATTACCAAAAGGATCGAACTAAGAAAAACAGTAAAGATAAAAGTGATGGTGATACGATACCGGGGCACTCCCCCAAGCTTGGCAGTTGCCAAGGGGAGTGCCCATACCCATGTGATTATGTCTCCTTCGTTGGTGAAGAAGGTGGAGTTGTTGATGATGGATAGTCGCACATCGAGCGTAGGAGGTCTTCTAACTTGCGAATAATGCCTTTGAGTGCGATGATATGCTCCTTCAACAAAATATTTTCACGTGTGAGATACTTATTCTGTATACAAGCTAACTCAATCATCTTGAAAGCTTCGATCTCAGTTGGGGTAAGAAGATTGTGATCAAGTTGAAGGATGTCTTTTGTTGCCGGAGCTTGGTCCTCCGTGGCCTTCTTGATCCATTCATCCTTGTTGATCTCCATGGGTTCTTCTCTCTTCACCTTTATCATCATTAGCCAAGCATCGTTTCCCTCATTGTTGGAGGAGGGAGACGACATGATGCTTAGCTTTGACAACCCTGGCAGAAAACAGCTCGAAACAAGAACAAGAGATTTTTGCATGATACGGTGGTCAAAACCTCCGGGAGATTATATATTGAATTTTTACCGACCAAAATACGTGTCGTGCAAGAAAACGGAGTCCGGAGAGCACACGAGGTGCCCACGAGGTAGGGGGCACGCCCAGGGGGTTAGGGCGCGCCCTCCACCCTCGCGGAGCCCTCGTGTCCTTCCAGGACTGCTTCTTATTTTTCTATTTTTCTAAATATTCCAAAACAGAAGAAAATTGCCATTAGAACTGGGCGCGCCCTCCACCCTCGCGGAGCCCTCGTGTCCTTCCAGGACTGCTTCTTATTTTTCTATTTTTCTAAATATTCCAAAACGGAAGAAAATTGCCATTAGAACTGTTTTGGAGTCGGTTTACTTACCGTACAACATACCTATTCCTTTTCGGAGTCTGAAATGTTCCGGAAAGTGTCCCTTATGTATTCCTCCGGGGTTACGGTTTCAATAACATTGGTTTCAACATTTATAGGATTACCTGAGATATAATGTTTAATTATTTAACCGTTCTCCACCTTCGGATTTGTGCCTTCGAAGTTGTTGATATTTGTGGCACCGTAACGGTAGACCTCCTCGATAACGTAAGGACCTTCCCATTTAGAGAGAAGTTTTCCTGCAAAAAATCTTAAACAAGAGTTGTACAGCAATACATAATCACCTACATCAAACTCAAGCTTTTGTATCCTTTTGTCATGCCATCTTTTAACTTTTTCTTTAAATAATTTGGCATTCTCATAGGCTTGGGTTCTCCATTCATCAAGTGAGCTAATGTCAAATAAGCTCTTCTCACCGGCAAGTTTGAAATCATAATTGAGCTCTTTAATAGCCTAATAAGCCTTATGTTCTAGTTCGAGAGGTAAGTGACATGCTTTTCCATAGACCATTTTATACGGAGACATACCCATAGGATTTTTATATGCAGTTCTATAGGCCCATAATGCATCATCAAGTTTCTTGGACCAATTCTTTCTAGATCTATTAACAGTCTTTTGCAAAATTAATTTGAGCTCTCTATTGCTCAATTCTACTTGACCACTAGACTGTGGGTGATAACGAGATGCAATTCTATGATTAACATCATATTTAGCAAGCATTTTACGGACTGCACCATGAATAAAATGAGAACCACCATCAGTCATTAAATATCTAGGGACTCCAAACCTTGGAAAAATAACTTCTTTAAGCATCTTAATAGAGGTTTTATGATCAGCACTACTAGTTGGAATAGCTTCTACCCACTTAGTAACGTAATCAACAGCAACTAAAATATGTGTATATCCATTAGAGGCAGGAAAAGGTCCCATATAGTCAAAGCCCCAAACATCAAATGGTTCAATAACAAGTGAATAATTCATAGGCATTTCTTGGCGTCTACTAATATTACCAATTCTTTGACATTCATCACAAGACAATACAAACTTACGGGCATCCTTGAAGAGAGTAGGCTAATAAAAACCGGATTGCAATACCTTGTGTGCAGTTCTATCTCCAGCATGGTGTCCTCCATAAGCCTCGGAGTGACACTTGTGTAGGATCTGTTCCTGTTCATGCTCAGGTACACAAGTCTAATAACAACATCTACTCCTTTATAAAGATATGGGTCATCCCAAAAGTAATGTCTCAAATCATAGAAGAACTTTTTCTTTTGCTGGTATGTGAAACTAGGTGGTATAAATTTAGCAACAATGTAATTAGCATAATCAGCATACCATGGAGCAGTAGGAGAGGCATTTATGACATTTAATTGTTCATCAGGAAAGCTATCATCAATAGGTAGTGGGTCATCAAGAACATTTTCTAACCTAGACAAGTTGTCTGCAACGGGGTTCTCGGCTCCCTTTCTATCAATAATATGCAAATCAAATTCTTGTAGCAAGAGAACCCATCTAATAAGTCTAGGTTTAGCATCTTTCTTTTCCATAAGGTATTTAATAGCAGCATGATCCATGTGAATAGTTACTTTAGAATCAACAATATAAGGTCTGAACTTATCACAAGCAAATACAACTACTAAGACTTCTTTTTCAGTAGTAGCATAATTTCTCTGAGCATTGTCTAAAGTTTTACTAGCATATTGAATAACATTTAATTTCTTATGAACTCTTTGTCCTAGAACAGCACCTACAGCATAATCACTAGCATCACACATAATTTCAAAAGGTAAATTCCAATCAGGTGGTTGAACAATAGGTGCAGAGATTAATGCTTTCTTAAGTATTTCAAATGCTTCTACGCAATCATCATCGAAGACAAATGGTATATCTTTTTGTAATAAATTAGTCAGAGGCCGAGAAATTTTTGAGAAGTCCTTAATGAACCTCCTATAAAAACCGGCATGACCAAGGAAACTTCTTATACCTTTGATGTCCTTGGGACATGGCATCTTTTCAATAGCATCAACCTTGGCTTTATCAACTTCAATGCCTCTTTCAGAAACTTTATGCCCCAAGACAATACCTTCATTAACCATAAAGTGGCACTTTTCCCAATTCAAGACAAGATTAGTTTCTTCACATCTCTGCAAAACTCGATCAAGGTTGCTTAAGCAATCATCAAAAGAGGATCCATAGACGGAAAAATCGTCCATGAAAACCTCACAAATCTTTTCACAAAAGTTAGAGAATATAGCCATCATGCATTTGAAAGGTAGCAGGTGCATTACATAAACCAAAAGGCACACGTCTATAAGCAAAAGTACCAAAAGGGCAAATAAAAGTAGTCTTTGATTGATCATTGGCTAACACGGGTATTTGAGAGAAACCAGAATAACCATCTAGAAAGCAAAAATGTGTATGTTTGGATAATATTTCTAGCATTTGATCGATAAAAGGTAAGGGGTAATGATCTTTTTTAGTAGCTTTATTTAATTTGTGGAAATCAATTAGCATCCTATAACCTGTAATAATTCTTTGCGGGATCAACTCATCTTTATCATTAGGAATGACAGTAATACCTCCCTTCTTAGGGACACAATGGACAGGACTTACCCACTGACTATCAGCAACGGGATAAATTATACCTGCCTCAAGAAGCTTTAGTATTTCCTTTCTTACCACTTCCTTCGTCTTAGGATTCAGCCGTCGTTGATGATCATGAACTGGTTTGGCATCTTCCTCCAAATTTATTTTGTGTTGACACATAGTGGGACTAATGCCCTTAAGATCATCAAGAGTATATCCAATAGCAGCACGGTGCTTCTTCAGAGTTTTCAATAATCTTTCTTCTTCATGCTCTGAAAGGTTAGCACTAATAATAACAGGATATATGTTTTTCTCATCAAGATAAGCATATTTAAGAGTATCAGGTAATGGTTTAAGCTCAAACACGGGATCACCCTTGGGTGGAGGAGGATCCCCTAGGATGGGTTCCTGTTTAAAGAATACTTCATCTATTTCCCTTCTTTCATTCATAAACATATCATTTTCATGGTCTAGCAAATATTGTTCTAAAGGATCACTAGGAGGCACGACAATAGAAGCAAGACCAATAATTTCATCTTTACTAGGAAATTCCTCTTCACAGTGTTGTCTACAAAATTTAGAGAAATTAAATTCATGAGACATATCATCTAAACCAATAGTAACAACATCCTTTTTGCAATCTATCTTAGCATTAACTGTGTTCAAGAAGGGTCTACCAAATATAATGGGACAAAAGCTATCTTGTGGGGAACCAAGAACAAGAAAATCAGCAGGATATTTAGTTTTCCCACACAAGACTTCAACATATCTAACAATTCTCATTGGTGAAATAGTATCTCTATTGGCAAGTTTAATTGCAACATCAATATCTTCTTTCTCAATAGGTGCAATATCATGCATAATTTCTTTGTATAAGTCGTAAGGTATTGCACTAGCACTAGCACCCATATCACATAAGCCATGATAACAATGATCTCCTATTTTAACAGAAATAACAGGCATGCCTACCAAAGATCTAGGTTTATCTTTAGCACAAGGTTTAGCAATTCTAGCAGTCTCATCAAGGAAATGAATAACATGCCCATCAATATTATCAGACAAGAGATCTTTAAAAATAGCAATATTAGGTTCAAATTTAATTTGCTCAGGAGGTGTATAAGTTCTAATATTGCTTTTACGAACCACAGTTGAAGCTTTAGCATGATCCTTTATCCTAACAGGGAAAGGTGGTTTCTCAACATAAGTAGTAGGAACGATAGGATCATTATAAGTGATAGTCTTTTCTCCAACTTTAATAGGTGCAGCTACTTTTACTTCTATGGGAGGATGATATTTAAACCATTTCTCCCTAGGGAGATCAACATGAGTAGCAAAAGATTCACAGAAAGAAGCTACTATCTCAGAGTTAAGTCCATATTTAGTGCTAAATTTACGGAAAACATCGATATCCATGAAAGATTTAACACAATCAAACTTAGGTGTCATACCTGACTCCTTACCTTTGTCGAGGTCCCAATCTTCAGAGTTGCGTTTAATTCTTTCCAATAAATCCCATTTGAATTCAATAGTCTTCTTCATAAAAGAGCCAGCACAAGAAGTATCGAGCATGGTGCGATTGTTATCAGAAAGCCGAGCATATAAATTTTGAATAATCATTTCTCTTGAGAGCTCATGATTGGGATATGAATATAATATTGATTTAAGCATCCCCCAAGCTTGAGCGATGCTTTCTCCTTCGCGAGGCCAGAAATTATATATATAATTGCAATCACGATGAACAAGATGCATAGGATAAAACTTCTGATGAAGTTCCAATTTCAATCGTTTGTAGTTCCATGACCCCGTATCATCACATAGCCTATACCATGTCAATGCATCTCCCTTCAAAGATAAAGGGAAGACCTTCTGCTTAATAACATCTCCGGGCACACCTGCAAGCTTAAATAATCCACAAACTTCATCCACATATATTAGGTGCTCATCAGGATGCTTTGTTCCATCTCCTGCAAAAGGATTAGCTAGCAGTTTTTCTAACATACCCGAAGGAATTTTGAAGCAGACAATTTCATTTTCAGTAGGTTCAGTAGGTTGAGGAGCAACTCTTTCCTCTACTGGTCGGGGTGAAGATACCCCGAACAAGCCCCTCAGATTTCAGCACACTATATAAATTTTGAAGCAGATAATTTCATTTTCAGTAGGTTCAGTAGGTTGAGGAGCAACTCTTTCCTCTACTAGTGACAGTAAATTTCAGCACACTATATAAATTTTTCCTTACAAAATTCCACCTACCAAAGACACTTCACTCCCCGGCAACGGCGCCAGAAAAGAGTCTTGATGACCCACAAGTATAGGGGATCTATCGTCTCCTTTCGATAAGTAAGAGTGTCGAACCCAACGAGGAGCAGAAGGAAATGATAAACGGTTTTCGGCAAGGTAGTCTCTGCAAGCATTGAAATAATAGGTAACATATAGTTTTGTGATAGGATAATTTGTAACGAGCAACAAGTAACAAAAGTAAATAAAGTGCAGCAAGGTGGCCCAATCCTTTTTGTAGCAAAGGACAAGCCTGGACAAACTCTCATATGATGTAAAGCGCTCCCGAGGACACATGGGAATATTGTCAAGCTAGGTTTCATCACGTTCATATGATTCGCGTTCGGTACTTTGATAATTTGGAATGTGGATGGACCGGTGCTTGGGTGCTGCCCTTACTTGGACAAGCATCCCACTTATGATTAACCTCTATTGCAAGCATCCACAACTACAACAAAAGTATTAAGGTAAACCTAACCATAGCATGAAACATATGGATCCAAATCGGCCCCTTACGAAGCAACGCATAAAGTAGGGTTTAAGCTTCTGTCACTCTAGCAACCCATCATCTACTTATTACTTCCCAATGCCTTCCTCTAGTCCCAAATAATGGTGAAGTGTTATGTAGTCGACGTTCACATAACACCACTAGAGGAGAGACAACATACATTTCATCAAAATATCGAACAAATACCAAATTCACATGACTACTAATAGCAAGACTTCTCCCATGTCCTCAGGAACAAACGTAACTACTCACAAAGCATATTCATGTTCATAATTAGAGGGGTATTAATATGCATATAGGATCTGAACTTATGATCTTCCATCAAATAAACCAACTAGCATCAACTACAAGGAGTAATCAACACTACTAGCAACCCACAGGTACCAATCCCGGACTTGGAGACAAGAATTGGATACAAGAGATGAACTAGGGTTTTGAGAGGAGATGGTGCTGGTGAAGATATTAACGGAGATTGCCCTCTCCTGATGAGAGGAGCATTGGTGATGACGATGGCGATGATTTCCCCCTCCCGAAGGGAAGTTTCCCCGGCAGAATAGCTCCGCCAGAGCCCTAGATTGGTTCCGCCAAGGTTCTGGCTCGTGGCGGCGGAGTCTCGTCCGGAAAGATGGATTATGATTTTTTTTTTCTCATCGAAAGACTCCATACAGCAGAAGATGGCCATCGGAGGGCCACCATGCGGCCCACGAGGTAGGGCGGCGCGCCCAGGGGGATAGGGCGCCCCCACCCTCGTGGGCAGGGTGTGGCCCCCCTGGTGAACTTCTTGCGCTCAGTATTTTTTATATATTCTGGAATTGACTTCCGTGAAGTTTCAGGACTTTTGGAGGTGTGCAGAATAGGTCTCCTATATTTGCTCCTTTTCCAGCCTAGAATCCCAGCTGTCGGCATTCTCCCTCTTTATGTAAACCTTGTAAAATAAGAGAGAATAGGCATAAGTATTGTGACATAATGTGTAATAACAGCCCATAATGCAATAAATATCGATATAAAAGCATGATGCAAAATGGACGTATCAGGCCTAAGTATGGTTTCCCTGCAAAACATTTGCGTTAGGGTGACTCTGGTGAGTCCTCTGTCTATATGAAGCCTTTGGACCATGTGAAACCTTTGGTCTGGGGTTTGTCTTCTTCCCGGGTGGTTTCATGATGACATTCACCTGAAGATTTTCAAGACAACTCTTGGGCACCCAAATCTTCTTCAAAGGGGGTCCATTCATGCAGTTAGTACCAATATACCTGGCAAATATTTCACCATTCTGATTCTTAAACAGTTTATAGTTTGCATCAAAGGATTCATCAATGATAATCGGGTTAGCAAAAGTGAAGCCAGATAAGGTAGATGGATCCACTGAAGGTCCCTCTGCAGTAACCCATTTGGTTTTGGGGTACTGCTTAGGCTTCCAGTAAGGACCATCAACATTCATTTTCCTCTCGAACCCAACACCCTCTTTCCTCGGGTTTCGGTTCAGAATCTGTTTCTTGAGGACATCACATAGTGTCTGATGCCCTTTGAGACTTTTTACATTCCTGTCTCAAGCAATGTCTTCAACCTGGCATTCTCATCAGCAATAGTAGTGGTATCCTCAGCAGAGGGGTTAGTTACCACATCAGTAGTTGAAGATATTGCAACAGTAGTAGTAGTAGACCATCCAGCAACAGAAGTAGCATCATCACACTCAAGGCATTTTAGACATGGTGGTTCAAATCCTTCCTGAGCGGAACTGATCTGTTGAGCGTGAAGTGACTCATTCTCCTTTTGAAGATCTTCATGAGCCGATCTCAAGTTCTCAAGCTCTTGCTTCCTTTGAAGATAATCATAGCAGAGCTTTTCATGAGTAGTTGAGAGCGTTTCATGACGACTTTCAAGTTCTTCATACTTAACATGAAGATTGTTAATGTCTTCAATTAAGGACTGAGTTCGAGTCATTTCCGCATCCAACAGGTCATCACTTTTGTCTAACAGTTTTTGAATATGTTCCATAGCAGTCTGTTGTTGTGTTGCAATTTTAGCAAGTGTTTTGTAGCTAGGTTTAGATCTACATTTAGAGTCATCTTCACTAGATGTTTGATAGTGAGCATCACGTGAGTTTACCTTGGCACCACGTGCCATGAAGCACTAGGCGGGAGCAGAGTCATCCTCGTTAGCATCAGCGTTGGTGAAGAGGCCATCGTCTTCAGTATCGAAGATGGACTTGGTGACGTATGCTGAAGCTAAAGTCAGGCTTGCCACGCCTGAATTAGATTCCTCTTCAGACTCCATCTCCACCTCCTCAGATGCAGACTCCTCCTCTAAATCCATTTCCTTGCCAACAAAGCACGACCCTTGCTAGATGAGCTCTTCTTGTGTGATGAAGACTTCGACGAAGACTTGGAAGAAGACTTTGAGGATTTCTTCTTCTTGTCATCAGAATCATATTCCTTGCTCTTCTTCTTCTTCTTCTTCTTGTTGTTGTTGTTGTTCTCATTGTCCCATTGAGGACATTCAGAGATGTGGTGACCAGGTTTCTTGCACTTGTGGCACGTTCTCTTCTTGTAGTCATGGGAGGAAGCTTCATCATTTCTTGAGCTGGATCTTGAAGACTGTCTGGAGCCTTTCTTCCTGGTGAACCTTTGGAACTTCTTCACGAGCATGGCAAGTTCCTTTCCAATGTCTTCAGGATCCTCAGAACTGCAGTCAGATTCTTCTTCAGATGAGGAAATAGCCTTTGCCTTCAAAGCTCGAGCTTGACCATATTTGGGACCATAGATATCTCTTTTGTCAGATAGCTGGAACTCATGTGTGTTGAGCCTTTCAAGTATGTCAGACGGACCGAGTCTTGAAGTCAGGGCATTCTTGAATCATCAGGGCCAGGGTGTCAAATGAGCCGTCGAGTGATCTCAAGAGTGTCTTGACGATTTCATGCTTGGTGATCTCAGTGGCGCCGAGTGCATGAAGCTCATTTGTGATGTCAGTGAGGCGATCAAACGTCAGCTGAACATTCTCATTGTCATTTATCTTGAAGCGGTTGAAGAGGTTGCGAAGAACACTGATCCTTGAGTCTCTCTGGGTTGAGACGCCTTCATTGACCTTGGAGAGCCAGTCCCAAACTAGCTTTGCAGTTTCCAGAGCACTCACACGGCCATACTGTCCTTTGGTCAGACGACCACAGATGATGTTCTTGGCAGTAGAATCCAGTTGAATGAACTTCTTGACATCAGCTGGGGTGATGCCTTCACTGACCTTGGGAACGCTGTTCTTGACGACATACTAGAGGTCGACATCAATGGCTTCAAGATGCATGTGCATCTTATTCTTCCAGTAGGGGTAATCAGTGCCATCGAAGACAGGGCACACAGCGGAGACTTTGATTATCCCTGCAGTCGACATAGCTAAAACTCCAGGTGGTTAAACCGAATCACACAGAACAAGGGATCACCTTGCTCTGATACCAATTGAAAGTGCTAGTTATCGACTAGAGGGGGGTGAATAGGTGATTTTTATGAAAGTCTTCAAAACACGGGGGCTTTGAAGACAATCAGTAGAAATGAATCTATTAATATGCAGCGAAAGGTAGACTACACTAGACAAGCCATAGTCAAGTAAGCAGTGAAGTGAAAGCACGAAGACTATCAGCAACTAGGTAGTATGGATCTAGATGGAAGATAGTATGAAACCAATCAACAACAGTCTTCACACAGTGAAGTCAATCATATCATGCAAGCAGGCAATGACTGCACGAAGACAAGCAGTAAGTAAATAGAGGTAAAGGATAGAACCAGTTGCTTGGTGAGGAGATGTATTTGTTGGACCAGTTCTAGTTGTTGTGACAACTGTACGTCTGGTAAGGGAGGCTGAGATTCAACTTAGAAGACCGCGTCTTCACCTTATTCCCCTTGAGCTAAGGACACACAGTCCTCGCCCAATCACTCTGGTAAGTCTTCAAGGTAGACTTCCAAACCTTCACAGACTTCGTTCACCAGCAATCAACAATGACTCTAGGATGCTCAGAACGCGACGCCTAACCGGCTGGAGGATTCACAGTCCTCAAGTGTAACAAGTCTTTAGGTCACGTAGATAGAAAGACTTCAGTGATGCCTAACACTCTTTGGCTCTAGGTGTTTAGGGCTTTGTCCTCGCAAGGATTTCTCTCAAAGGCTTCTAGGTGGGTTGCTCTCAAACGACAAAAGTCGTGCACTAACTCTGAGCAGCCACCAATTTATGGTGTAGGGGGTGGGATATTTATAGCCATGAGGCAACCCGACCTGATTTGTCCGAAATGACCCTGGGTCACTAAGGAACTGACATGTGTCCAACGGTCAGATTTCAAACACACGCGGCAGCTTGACTTGGGCTACAAGTAAAGCTGACTTATCCAACTCTGGATAAGATTTTCTTTCATTGTCTTCGCTCGAAGACATAGGATTTGGTTGAGCATCACTTCAGTCACTCTGACTTTGTTCACTCTGACCCCACTTAACAGTACGGTGGTTCCTATGACTCAACAAAGAAGAAAAGGAAACTACAAAACAACTATGTCTTCGCAATCTATAGTCTTCATACGATGTCTTCTCATGTCATAGTCTTCAATGTGAAACTCTTCATAGACCACCATTGTCTTCAATGTCTTCACACATTTTTAGGGGTCATCTCTAGTAGGTAAACCGAATCAATGAGGGACTACTACCTGTGCTATCCTGCAATTCTCACAAACACATTAGTCCCTCAACCAGGTTTGTCGTCAATACTCGAAAACCAACTAGGGGTGGCACTAGATGCACTTACAGCTAGATCAAGAGTTTGTGGGACGTCATCGAGCCGAACGTGTGCAGATCACGGAGGTGCCATACTTTCGGTACTAGGATCGGTCGGATCGTGAAGACGTACGACTACATCAACCGCGTTGTCATAATGTTTCCGCTTACGGTCTACAAGGGTACGTAGACAAGACTCTCCCCTCTTGTTGCTATGCATCACCTAGATAGATCTTGCGTGTGCGCAGGAAATTTTTGAAATTACTGCGTTCCCCAATAGTGGCATCAGAGCCAGGTCTATGCATAGATGTTATATGCACGAGTAGAACACAAAGGAGTTGTGGGCATGGGTATATACATATTGCTTGCCGTCACTAGTTGATTCTTGATTCAGCGGCATTGTTGGATGAAGCGGCTTAGACCGACATTACGCGTACGGTTACGCGAGACTGGTTCTACCGACGTGCTTCGCACACAGGTGGCTAGTGGGTGTCAGTTTCTCCAACTTTAGTTGAATCGGATTCAATGAATAGGATTCTTTCTGAAGATCAAAAAGCAATCACTATACCGCGTTGTGGTTTTTGATGCGTAGGTAAGAATGGTTCTTGCTCAGCCCGTAGCAGCCACGTAAAACTTGCAACAACAAAGTATAGAACGTCTAATTGTTTTTGCAAGGCATGTTGTGATGTGATATGGTAAAAACGTGATGAGATATAAATTGTTGTATGAGATGATCATGTTTTGTTGAAGTTATCGGCAACTGGCGGAAGCCTTATGGTTGTCTCTTTATTGCATAAGATGCAAGCGCCATATAATTGCTTTACTTTATCGATATGCGATAGCAATAGCTGCAAAAGCAATAGTTGGCGAGACGACCATGTGATGACACGTTGATAGAGATCAAGATGATGGAGATCATGGTGTCATGCTGGTGAAGATGGAGATCATGACGGTACTTTGGAGATGGAGATCAAAGGCACAAGATGATAATGGCCATATCATGTCACATATTTTGATTGCATATGATGTTTATCTTTTATGCATCTTATTTTTCTTAGTTCGACGGTAGCATTATAAGATGATCTCTCACTAAATTTCAAGGTATAAGTGTTCTCCCTGAATATGCACCATTGCTACAGTTCGTCGTGCCGAGACACCACGTGATGATAGGGTGTGATAAGCTCTATGTTCACATACAACGAGTGCAAACCAGTTTTGCACACACAGAATACTCGGGTTAAACTTGACAAGCCTAGCATATGCAGATATGGCCTCGGAACACTGAGACCGAAAGGTCAAGCGTGAATCATATAGTAGATATGATCAACATAGTGATGTTCACCATTGAAAACTACTCCATCTCACGTGATGATCGGACATGGTTTAGTTGATATGGATCATGTGATCACTTAGATGATTAGAGGGATGTCTATCTAAGTGGGAGTTCTTAAGTAATATGATCAATTGAACTTTAATTTATCATGAACTTAGTCTGATAGTATTTGCATAACTATGTTGTAGATCAAAAGCTCGCGATGTAGCTCCCCGTTTATTTTTGATATATTCTTAGAGAAAAATAAGTCGAAAGATTTTAGTAGCAATGATGCGGACTAGCTCTGTGATCTGAGGATTATCCTCAATGCCGCACAAAAGTATTATGTCCTTGATGCACCACTAGGTGACATAACTGTTGCAGGAGCAGATGCGGGTGTTATGAACGTTTGACAAGCTCAGTATGATGACTACTTGATAGTTTAGTGCACCATGCTTTACGGCTTAGAACCGGGACTTCAAAAATGTTTTGAACGACATGGAGCATATGAGATGTTCCAAGAGTTGAAATTGATATTTCATGCTCATGCCTGTGTCGAGAGGTATGAGACCTCTGACAGTACTTTGCCTACAAGATGGAGGAGAATAGCTCAACTAGGGAGCATGTGCTCAGATTGTCTGGGTACTGTAATTGCTTGAATCAAGTGGGAGTTAATCTTCCAGATAAAATAGTGATTGACAGAGTTCTCTAGTCACTATCACCAAGTTACTGGAACTTCGTGATGAACTATAATATGCAGGGGATGAAGAAAGTAATTCCCAAGCTCTTCGCGATACTGAAATCAGCAAAGGTAGAAATCAATAAAAGCATCAAGTGTTGATGGTTGAAAAGACCACTAGTTTCAAGTAAAAGGGCAAGGGAAAGAAAGGGAACTTCAAGAAGAATGGCAAGCAAGTTGCCACTCCCATGAAGAAGCCCAAAGCTAGACCCAAGCCTGAAACTGAGTGCTTCTACTGCAAAGGAAATGGTCACTGGAAGTGGAACTGCCCTAGATACTTGGCGGATAAGAAGGAAAAATAAATGTTATTTGGTGTTTGCGTTGAGCATGAATATGATTGGATCATGTTTATTGCAATACGGTTATTCATTTGAGTCAAAGAATAATTGTTGTTCTATTTACATGAATAAAACCTTCTATGGTCATACACTCAATATAAATGGTTTATTGAATCTCGATCGTAGTGATACACATATTCATAATATTGAAGCCAAAAGATGCAAAGTTAATAATGATAGTGCAACTTATCACTGCCGTTTAGGTCATATTGGTGTAAAGTGCATGAAGAAACTCCATACTAATGGGTTTTTGGAATCACTTGATTATGAATCACTTGATGCTTGTGAACCATACCTCATGGGCAAGATGACTAAGACTCCGTTCTCCGGAACAATGGAGCGAGCAACTGACTTATTGGAAATAATACATACTGATGTATGCGGTCTGATGAGTATTGAGGCTCGCGGCGGGTATCGTTATTTTCTGACCTTCACAGATGATTTGAGCAGATATGGGTATATCTACTTGATGAAACATAAGTTTGAAACATTTGAAAATTTCAAAGAATTTCAGAGTGAAGTGGAAAATCATCATAACAAGAAAATAAAGTTTCTATGATCTGATCGCGGAGACGAATATTTGAGTTACGAGTTTGGTCTTCAACTAAAACATTATGGAATAGTTTCACAAATTCATGCCACCTGGAACACCACAGCATAATGGTGTGTCCGAACGTCATAACCATACTTTATTGGATATAGTGCAATCTATGATGTCTCTTACCGATTTACCACTATCGTTTTGGGGTTATGCATTAGAGACAGCTACATTCACGTTAAATAGGGCACCGTCTAATCCGTTGAGACGACACCGTATGAACTATGATTTGGCTAGAAACCTAAGCTGTCGTTTCTTAAAGTTTGGGGTTGTGATGCTTATGTGAAAAAGTTTCAGCCTGATAAGCTCAAACCCAAATCGGAAAAGTGCATCTTCATAGGATACCCAAAAGAAATTGTTGGGTACACCTTCTATCATAGATCCAAAAGGCAAGATCTTTGTTGCTAAGAGTGGATCCTTTCTAGAGAAGAAGTTTCTCTCGAAAGAAGTGAGTGGGAGGAATGTAGAACTTGATGAGGTAATTGTACCTTCTCCCGAATTGGAAAGTAGTTCATCACAGAAATCAATTCTAGTGATTTCTACACCAATTAGTGAGGAAGCTAATGATCATGATCATGAAACTTCAGATCAAGTTACTACTGAACCTCGTAGGACAACCAGAGTATGGTCCGCACCAGAGTGGTACGGTAATCCTTTCTGGAAGTCATGTTACTAGACTATGACGAACCTACGTACTATGAGGAAGCGATGATGAGCCCAGATTCCGTGAATGGCTTAAGGCCATGAAATCTGAGATGGGATCCATGTATAAAGAACAAAGTATGGACTTTGATTGACTTGTCCAATGGTCGGCGAGCCATTGAGAATAAATGGATCTTCAAGAGGAAGATGGACGCTGATAGTAGTAGTGTTACTATCTACAAAGCTCAAATTGTCGCAAAAAGGTTTTCGACAAGATCAAGGTGTTGACTACGATGAGATTTTCTCACTCGTAGCGATGCATAAGTCTGTCTGTATCATGTTAGCAATTGCCACATTTTATGAAATCTGGCAAATGGATGTCAAAACTGCATTCCTTAATGGATTTCTTAAAGAAGAGTTGTATATGATACAACAAGAAAGTTTTGTCAATCCTAAAGGTGCTAACAAAGTGGGCAAGCTCCAGCGATCCATTTATGGACTAGAGCAAGCATCTCAGAGTTAGAATATACGCTTTGATGAGTTGATCAAAGCATATAGTTTTATACAGACTTTTCGCGAAGCCTGTATTTACAAGAAAGTGAGTGGGAGCTCTCTAGCATTTCTCATATTATATGTGGATGACATATTGTTGATCGGAATGATACTAAATTTCTGGATAGCATAAAAGGATACTTGCATAAGAATTTTTCAAAGAAAGACCTCGGTGAAGCTACTTACACATTGAGCATCAAGATCTATAGAGATAGATCAAGACGCTTGATAAGTTTTTTCAATGAGTACATACCTTGATAAGATTTTGAAGTAGTTCAAAATGGAACAGTCAAAGAAGGAGTTCTTGCCTGTGTTTGCAAGGTGTGAAGTTGAGTAAAGACTCAAAACCCGACCACAGCAGAAAATAGAATGAGAATGAAAAGTCATTCCCTATGCCTCAGCCATAGGTTCTATAAAGTATGCTATGCTGTGTACCAGTCCTATTGTATACCTTAGCATGATTCTGGCAAGGGAGTACAATAGTGATCTAGGAGTAGATCACTGGGCAACATTCAAAATTATCCTTAGAGGACTAGGGAACCATTTCTCGGTTATGGAGGTGATAAAAGAGTTCGTCATAAAGAGTTAGTCAATGCAAGCTTTTTTACATCGATCTAGATGACTCTAAGTCTCAATCTGGATACATATTGAAAGTGGAAGAATTAGCTAGAGTAGCTCCATGCAGAGTATTGTAGACATAGAAATTTGTGAAATACATACGGATCTGAATTTGCAGACCCGTAGACTAAACTTCTCTCACAAGCAACACATGATCACTCTTTGGGTATTAATCACATAGCGATGTGAACTAGATTATTGACTCTAGTAAACCCATTGGGTATTAGTCACATGAAGATGTGAACTAATCACATAAAGATGTGAACTATTGGTGTGAAATGACATGTCGATGTGAACTAGATTATTGACTCAAGTGCAAGTGGGAGACTGAAGGAAATATGCCCTAGAGGCAATAATAAAGTTGTTATGTATATTTCCTTATATCATAATAAATGTTTAATATTCATGCTAGAATTGTGTTAACCGGAAACTTAGTACATGTGTGAATACATAGACAAACTGAGTGTCACGTCCCTAGTTCTGGCCTGACCTATGCTTGCTTCCATGTGTGCATCATGTTTAAAGTTCATGAAATTTGAAATGGGGATGACCAAGCCCTAGCATCAAAGCAATGCAAATAGGTTCAACTTCAAAATATTTTCAAAGAACCCAAATTGGTTTGCAAAAATGTTCATGATTAATGGAAAAGGCTGAAAACCATTTCCAGAGATGATGGATATTTTTCCAAGACATTTTTGGATTTTTGAGTAAACCATATTGTATTTGAATTGGGGCATTTAAATACTGTTAATATTTTTAAATGCTCCAACAATTCTAAAAATAGTTGAGGGCCTCTGTGATAATTCAGTTAATGCCCACAATTATTTTCAGGATTTATTAAAATGATTTGGTATTATTACTAAATCAAAACAAATAGCAAAAACTAGAAAACAGAAAGAATTAGAAAAAAAAGGAGAGAGAGAAACCTACCTGGCCCAGCTCCTCCAGCCACTTACCTGGCGCCACCACCGGCCCAGCACGGCCCAGCCCACCACCGCTTTCCCCCTGTCGTCTTCCTCCCTCGCCAGAAGGACAGAGGCGAGGCGTGGCGCGCGCCCGAGAGCCCTCGGCCACCTCCTGCTTCCTCCTGGGAGCCCCGGGCCTTCTACCAGCGCCACGGAGACGCCCGAAGACCCTGTTCCCTCTCCCTCACTCACTGCTCTCCCTCCCTTCCCCTGGCTCTCTCTCTCGCGCAGCCCGAGCGGAGCTCGTCGCCGCCGTCCACTGCCACCACGGCCACCGGGCCTCCCTCGCTTCCCCGACTAGCTCACAAGCTCCGCCACTCCGTCCTCGACCCACCTCACCGAGCCACGCCCCTCCAGAAGCCCCGAAGCGCCGCCCCGACGTTTTTCCCCTCCTCGGACCCGTCGGTCGCCGCCGCCCGATTCGTCGGCTCCGGACCGTCCCCGGCCTCGTCTCCGCCTCGAATGGATCCGCTGTGAGCCTCCGCTGCTTCTCCTGTGCTCGCCCCCTAGCCCCATCTCCCACCGCGGCCGAGAGTTTCTCGCCGCCGGCCATGGCGTGGCCGTGGCCACAGCCACCGCAGCTCGTTCTCGAGCCCACCGTCGTGCTCACCACAGTCCCAGGAGCACATAGCACTCACCAACGCCTCCCCTGGCGCCCTACATCGCCTAACCCATCGTTGCCGTAGCTCCGACTGCCGCCTAAGTGGTCGCCGCCGTCGACCCCGGCCTCCCTGTGCCCAGCTGCGTGCGCCCCTAGATGCGCGGGAGCACAGGCTCCCTCTTGGTGCCCTCAGCGCGACCAGCCGCGGGCTGTAGCGCCGTCCCGAGCAACTTCGGCGAGGTCTCGCCGTCGCCGTGGTCGCCGGCGTCACTTGCTGACGTGGCTGGCTTAATTAGCCACTAAACACCGCACCGTGTCACTGACACCTAGGCCCCACGCTTTAACTAATCCTAGTTTATTTTCTGTTTAGTTTAATCTAATTACAGTGGCCCCATGCGTCAGTTTTGACCGTGCTGACATGGCCGTTGACCGGGCCCACACGTCAGCGGCACTAACCAGCCCCAGTCACTGACCAGTGGACCCCACTGGTCAGGTTTGACCCGGACCAGCCCCTGTTGACCTGCTGATGTCATGCCAACGTCATGCTGACGCAGTGATGTTTTCTAGATTTATTTTTATTCAGAAAATTCCAGAAAATTGTATAAACTTCTAAAATTCATAGAAATTCAACCGTAACTCCAAATTAAATAAATTATATATGTAAAATTATCAGAAAAATTCAGGGAATCCATCTGTACCATTTTCATGCATGTTTGAACAAAGTTTGTCCTCTGTTTTGGACAAAACAAATAAAGGGCATTTAAATAATCATATATGGAGTTGGAATTTGAATCATGTATTCAAACCAACTTCATTTAAATCATAGCTAGGTGCATTAGCCCAAAACACATTCATATTGCCATGTCATGAGCATGCATCATATTGTGCATTGCATTGATTATGTTTCCTTCTGTGTTGCCGGAACTTGCCCCCTCTCGATAGACGTGGTTCCGACGATGAGTTCGATGACACTGATGAAGAGCTATATTATCTTCAGAAGTGCCAGGCAAGCAACCCCCCCCCCTTGTTCATTCCGATAAAATCCCACTCTCTCGCTCCTGCTCTCTTTTACTGCATTAGGACAACAACGACATATTTGTTACTTGCTGCGGTAGCTGAACCCCTTTATCCTTTGCACGACCTGTCATTGCCACAGTAAATAGATGAAACCCACTAGCATGAGTAGGAGTTGTTTGAGCCCTGATGTGCCTACTCATTCATGCTTGTTTGTCATGCCTGCTACTGCTTAGAGTTGAGTCAGGTCTGATTCATCAGGGATGAATCAGAGGCGTGTGAACATGTCCTACTGTGTGTGAGCTAAGTGTGTGAACACGATTTGGTAAAGGTAGCGGTGAGAGGCCATGTAGGAGTACATGGTGGGTTGTCTCATTGCAGCCGTCCTCAGGAACCGAGTTCTGTGTTTGTGATCCATGACCAGCTACTACCACACATTGGAATGCTTAAGTGCCCCTCTCGACTTATTAATCAACATGATCTCTGTCCAGGAGTTGCAACTAGTTTCTGGTGTTTGTAGGTAGTGTTAGTAGTCTACCAAGTGGCACCCGGTACAGGTGGGCTTGGGACAGACTAGGCACAGTGGCACGGTGTACCAAGTGGCACCCGGATGGTGGGCTTGGGAACCCTGCTCACATCGTTTGGGGTCGTGAGCGACACCCCGGCCGGATCTCCTTGCGGATGGAACCCGAATAGGCGATAAACCTGGACGAGAGACTTGTATGGTTAGTCAGGTCGTGGCCGACTCCCTCTCCCGGCTTCCGCTTGAAGGTTGCCGAGGTAGATGACGTGTACAGGGCGATAAGTGGCAAGAGCGTGTGTGAAGAAGTACACCCCTGCAGGGTTATCATTATCTATTCGAATAGCCGGATTCCTCGGATATGGAAACTTGGACCCCTTGCATAGTTCATAGACAAGTGAAAGTGGATACTCTAAAATACGCAAGATAAGTGTGAGTGCTATGGATGGCGTTCTCGTAGGGAGACGGGAGCGGATCCATAGTGGTGTATTGATATGGTGAATATGTGGACTCGTGTGCGCCACCTCAAAAGAGTTACTTGCAGTCGTAGTTCAGGTTAGCCACCGAGTCAAAGCTGGCTTGCTGCAGTCAAACTCCACCATCCCCTTGTTGATAATGATGCATATGTAGTTAGATCTGATGTAAGTCTTGATGGGTACATTTGTACTCACGTTTGCCTATTTTATGTTTTGCAGAGAGACTTCAGTCTCACTAGTAATTCCGCGTGGACTTCGACGTTTAGCTTGTTACCTCAGCTACGATCTTGTGCCCTCAGCAGGATCTGGTAGTTAGTCAGGCTTCTCAGCCTTTTTCTTTTATAGATGTCTGTACTTAGACATGTTAAGCTTCCGCTTGTGCTTTGACTTGTATGCTCTGATTGTTGGGTCATGAGACCTATGTTTGTAATATCTCGCTCCTCGGAGCCTATTGAATAAATACTGAGTCATAGAGTCATGTTGTGATGCCATGTTGTATTTGCACATATCGAGCATATTGTGTGTATGTTATTGAAATGCTTGGTATGTGTGGGATCTGACAACCTAGTTGTTTATCCTTGATAGCCTCTCTTACCGGGAAATGTCTCCTAGTGTTTCCACTGAGCCATGGTAGCTTGCTACTGCTCCGGAACACTTAGGCTGGCCGGCATGTGTCCTTCTTCGTTCCCGTGTCTGTCCCTTCGGGGAAATGTCACGCGATGAATACCGGAGTCCTATTAGCCGCTGCAGCTCGGTCCATCGGAGTCCTGCTAGCCCAGTGCTACAGCCTGGATTCACTCGCTGATGACCGACACGTTCGATGCTGGGTCATGGATGCCTGTCCCTGTAAGTTTGTGCCACTTTGGGTTTACGACTAGCCATGTCAGCCCGGGCTCCTTATCATATGGATGCTAGCGACACTATCATATACGTGTGCTAAAAGGCGCAAACGGTCCCGGGCAAAGGTAAGGCGACACCCGTGGGAATACCGTGCGTGAGGCCGCAAAGTGATATGAGGTGTTACATGCTAGATCGATGTGGCATTGAGTCGGGGTCCTGACAGCTTTGGTATCAGAGCTTGACTGCCTGTAGGATTACCAAGCCAAACTGGTCGAAGTTGAGTCTAGAAATGCTTTAGTTATATAAGGGAATTGATTGTGGGATGAACGTAAGGCTCTTTTTACTCCTTATACCTTATGCCCTTCTGATCTGAGTCATCTTATCTTTCCTACGGGGTTAAGGAACTAGGCTTTCTCTTCTTTCTGTCAGGATCACATGTTACTAATCCGTAGACTTATAGAATTGTTGGACTTAAGCCTCTGTTCAGTTTCTACTACTTCCGTACGTTAACTGTTGATCTCGAAACCTTGATATTGTGCTTCCGACTGGTTATGCCACCATTTTTGTGAATGTCTCAAATCTTTTCTAAGCATTTACAGCCGTTATGCTGTCCGAGTCATCCCAGGTTTCTAAATAATCTGATGCACTTGCAAATCCTTTTCCTCTGGTTTTGATGTTCCTTTGGGCCAGGTTAATCACACTAATTGCTGAGTTGAGGTATTCTTTTGCCTCGACATATATGTTGGAATCATTATTATGACCCTAGGTATCTAGAGTATCATCTAGTAGTCTAGCCATGTTTTGTGTCCTAGTGTGATGATTCTGGCCGTCATTATCGAAAGCATCCCGTGATGCCATATAGTTAGTAGGCATTCTATTTCTGGGTTCTGAACCCGAAATTCACTCTACTTGCTTCATGTTGATAGTGTTTGCTAGTTCCTTTAGGATATTAGTAACTTTGTGATAGTCCTCGAAGTTCGTGGTATTTCCTTCTTCCAAATACTATGAACCACTTTATGGCAGAAGTTTGTTGGGTCAAAAGATCACAACCAGAGTGCTCTTGACGAGTTCTCGATCTTATGTTGTGATTCTGCCAGTTCCACCTTTCTGCATGGGTTATCCGGAAGAAATATGTTGAACTCGTTCGACATGCTAATCTATGCATCCATAACTCATAAAATCATATGTTCTTTTGAGTTGTCCCTCTAGTTGTTTTCTGGCCCTCGTCTATCAATTGATAGTCAGGAGTAATTGTGCATTCATGTTATCAATGCTTATTATTCTTGTGGTCCGTCAAGCCATTCTATTCCAGAATGACTAGGAGAAACAAACTCCAGTACCTTATCCATTTCCAGGATTGGGTCAAAGTAGTTGTATTCCGCAGATCAAAATGCCAATCCAGCTTTTGTTCTGTTCTACCTTGAAGTGTTACCCTTTTTTATGTCAGGATTGTCATGAGAATTGCACCACCTCTTATGAACTCTTGACACAGTGATACTTCTCTCCATCATTATTCATTTCTCGGTTCCCGTGTTGTTGCAACCGGAATATCGACAAGTGAATCGTGATGTGTGAAATCAATACTCATAGCAACCTTGTTGCTTGGTAGTTAAAGGACAATAATTTTATTCTTAGTGTGTTGGTTCTTGAATCACGATTCTAAGATTAATCGTGCTACCTAGTCCTTATTTCCGATGCACTCTCCGATCAATGAGTTAGGATTGAGTCAGTCCCTCGCTCTTGGGATCATATCGTCTTGCCCTAAAAAGCAAGGTTGTTCTCAAGCTTAGTAACATATCGGTGGTTCGTGATTTTCCGAATATCTTCTCGGAAGTATTACCAGGTTGTCACCTGACCGCTATGTTGAGTTCGTGATCAAGTTGGTTTATTCCTGTAAACCACCCCTTCTCCAAGAATCCGTGTTGGATACCCCTGAGCTAGTTGGTCAAGCCAAACAACAACTTGGAGAGTTGGAAGATAAAAGCTTGTCCGACTTAGTTTATGTTAAGGGATATCTTTTTGTGTTATGTGTTTGTTGAAGAAAGATGATATCTTCATTGATTGATCCTCATGGTCAATTGCTGGATCTATTATGTTATCCAATCTTTGATTTGAGTATGGGCTATCGTCAAATCAAATCAGAACCAACGATATTCGTAATGTTGTCTTACTCGTGGTTGTTTCCTCGAGCATACATCATTATATCTTTTGGGTCTGACCAATGCTATCACTTGTTCACATAATTATGGAATTCCATCTTCATGGAAACCTGGATGAATTGTTGTTGCACCCATCAGCAACATTGTTATCTTCTCCATGATTTTTGTTGAACATTAAGCTAGTGTTGGAAACTTGTGTAAGCATTATCTTCATGTTCCGTGCATGAAGCATATGTTTCGATGAAAGAAGTGACTTCCTCACATTCATGTGCATTTGGTGCAAGTTGCCGCCGTGAGTTCGAGAAAGATTGTTTTTTTTTCCTGGTACCATCCCAAGTCAGTCATGCATGTGCGAAGTATGCTATGGTTTGACAGGCTCGCAACCTTCATTCCATATGTGTCCCTAGCACACCAAGCCACTGATTGAATTGTTCAAGGAGGAGAAGTTTCTTTATAAGAGCTAATCATATGACTTATGTAAGGACTTCGTTAACCGCAATGATGGTTTCCCAACCTGAACTCGGTAGTGTTTTATTATAAGACTACTATGTGGTCATGCTTGTCTGGGACAGCGTGTTCACATGTGTGTAGCAGAACCAGCTCATGTTTTGGAGCTCGCTATCGTAGTTCATTTCCCGAGAATCTCGCAACGTCATCTCGTCGATTTGTGTTGCAAACTTTCATTTTCTTCCTAGACTCGATGAGTCTGGAATATCCTGACACCAACCAGATCTGAATCTCAGGCAGATATGATGGTTGGAACATTTCCCAAGAACTATAATACTGGTCCCTCAATAACCGGTAAAGTGGATGTCATGGCCAACACACCCAACCGGAAGACCTATTATGGTAGTATCTTGATTGAAGAAGTTGGCCACCTCCCCATAAGGATTTCGTAGGGTTTTACTCCATTAAGTTACTCCTTATGGATTCTTGAGCTCCCGAAGTCCGACCTTTACTTGATGCTCTAGATACCAGACCATTTCAAGGAATGGGATACGCTAGTACATCAAGGAGAACATTAGAAGCGGAGTGCTAAATGTCTCTCGGTCGATCATCTAGATTTTGTTTCCTTGGCTCTGCCAGAATGAAATCTGAGAAAGTGTTATCCTATTTTGCTTCTGCATCTTCCACCGGTATTCATCGTGGTAGTAAGTGGTGTTGCCAGGATCCTTGTCATTGATGTTGGTAAAACCTTGATGAATATGGAGATGCTCAAGTTCTTGAGAGCACGCACAAGCGCTAGGTGTTATCATCGGCACTAACTGGATTGCTCTCAGTTTCCTCGATTATGCTATAACCTTTCAAACAGTGAATTCACTCTCTATTGTTGGGTTCTTCCCCAGTTACCAGAATCATTCCCAGCATTTGCATTTTGTTCCCAGCTCGCACCGCCAATGTGCCATTCCACCATGGGTCTCTTCCATTTCTGGTGGTAAGCAAATTCATCCACTATGTTGTTTTCAACAAGGTAATCCACATCATCCATTCTGGTCCAAGTATACCATTCTACCGAACCCCCCCAAACGATCACTCAAGAATTGCCTTAGGCTGGTATAAAGAGTTTCAATGATCTCTGAATCAAAAGTAATTCTTTTTGCCACCTAAGGGGATATATCTACAAGTCACCTTCCCTGAGGTGCCCCGTTTTGGAATCATGGCAATTTCCCTCGCTACTTTGAAACCCTCGTCAAATTGTTTCTTCTGTTGCTCCTGATGCATGTTTTGCCTTTCAGCTCGAGAGATGTTGCTATGTCTCATTCCGTGAGTTAATCCTGAGTTGTTCGACCTTCGAGAAGTTCGATCCTTCTAGAGTTTTCTTTCCCCTCTCGTTGTCATGACGGTTGGCGTTCTCGGAGCAAGACATCAAGACAATGATGGTGATCGAATAAATGTTCTTATGAAGGGCAACCTGGATCGTGAAGATTGTGTTAGGTTGCGTTCCCCATCGTCTTACCCTACACTTGAATCTCGGGTCGAGATTCTTGTTTAGTGGGGGTGAGTTGTCACATCCCTAGTTCTGGCCTGACCTATGCTTGCTTCCATGTGTGCATCATGTTTAAAGTTCATGAAATTTGAAATGGGGATGACCAAGCCCTAGCATCAAAGCAATGCAAATAGGTTCAACTTCAAAATATTTTCAAAGAACCCAAATTGGTTTGCAAAAATGTTCATGATTAATGGAAAAGGGTGAAAACCATTTCCAGAGATGATGGATATTTTTCCAAGACATTTTTGGATTTTTGAGTAAACCATATTGTATTTGAATTGGGGCATTTAAATACTGTTAATATTTTTAAATGCTCAACAATTCTGAAAATAGTTGAGGGCCTCTGTGATAATTCAGTTAATGCCCACAATTATTTTCAGGATTTATTAAAATGATTTGGTATTATTACTAAATCAAAACAAATAGCAAAAACTAGAAAACAGAAAGAATTAGAAAAAAAGGAGAGAGAGAAACCTACCTGGCCCAGCTCCTCCAGCCACTTACCTGGCGCCACCACCGGCCCAGCACGGCCCAGCCCACCGCCGCTTTCCCCCTGTCGTCTTCCTCCCTCGCCAGAAGGACAGAGGCGAGGCGTGGCGCGCGCCCGAGAGCCCTCGGCCACCTCCTGCTTCCTCCTGGGATCCCCGGGCCTTCTACCAGTGCCACGGAGACGCCCGAAGACCCTGTTCCCTCTCCCTCACTCACTGCTCTCCCTCCCTTCCCCTGGCTCTCTCTCTCGCGCAGCCCGAGCGGAGCTCGTCGCCGCCGTCCACTGCCACCACGGCCACCGGGCCTCCCTCGCTTCCCCGACTAGCTCACAAGCTCCGCCACTCCGTCCTCGACCCACCTCACCGAGCCACGCCCCTCCAGAAGCCCCGAAGCGCCGCCCCGACGTTTTTTCCCTCCTCGGACCCGCCGGTCGCCGCCGCCCGATTCGTCGGCTCCGGACCATCCCCGGCCTCGTCTCCGCCTCGAATGGATCCGCTGTGAGCCTCCGCTGCTTCTCCTGTGCTCGCCCCCTCCGTTCTCGCCCCCTAGCCCCATCTCCCACCGCGGCCGAGAGTTTCTCGCCGCCGGCCATGGCGTGGTCATGGCCACAGCCACCGCAGCTCGTTCTCGAGCCCACCGTCGTGCTCACCACAGTCCCAGGAGCACATAGCACTCACCAACGCCTCCCCTGGCGCCCTGCATCGCCTAACCCGTCGTTGTCGTAGCTCCGGCCGCCGCCTAAGTGGTCGCCGCCGTCGACCCCGGCCTCCCTGTGCCCAGTTGCATGCGCCCCTAGATGCGCGGGAGCACGGGCTCCCTCTTGGTGCCCTCAGCGCGACCAGCCGCGGGCTGTAGCGCCGTCCCGAGCAACTCCGGCGAGGTCTCGCCGTCGCCGTGGTCGCCGGCGTCACTTGCTGACGTGGCTGGCTTAATTAGCCACTAAACACCGCACCGTGTCACTGACACCTAGGCCCCACGCTTTAACTAATCCTAGTTTATTTTCTGTTTAGTTTAATCTAATTACAGTGGCCCCACGCGTCAGTTTTGACCGTGCTGACGTGGCCGTTAACCGGGCCCACACGTCAGCGGCACTAACCAGCCCCAGTCACTGACCAGTGGACCCCACTGGTCAGGTTTGACCCGGACCAGCCCCTGTTGACCTGCTGACGTCATGCCAACGTCATGCTGACGCAGTAATTTTTTCTAGATTTATTTTTATTCAGAAAATTCCAGAAAATTGTATAAACTTCTAAAATTCATAGAAATTCAACCGTAACTTCAAATTAAATAAATTATATATGAAAAATTATCAGAAAAATTCAAGGAATCCATTTGTACCATTTTCATGCATGTTTGAACAAATTTTGTCCTCTGTTTTGGACAAAACAAATAAAGGGCATTTAAATAATCATATATGGAGTTGGAATTTGAATCATGTATTCAAACCAACTTCATTTAAATCATAGCTAGGTGCATTAGCCCAAAACACATTCATATTGCCATGTCATGAGCATGCATCATATTGTGCATTGCATTGATTATGTTTCCTTCTGTGTTGCCGGAACTTGCTCCCTCTCGATAGACGTGGTTCCGACGATGAGTTCGATGACACCGATGAAGAGCTATATTATCTTCAGAAGTGCCAGGCAAGCAAACCCCCCCCCCTTGTTCATTCCGATAAAATCCCACTCTCTCGCTCCTGCTCTCTTTTACTGCATTAGGACAACAACGACATATTTGTTACTTGTTGCGGTAGCTGAACCCCTTTATCCTTTGCACGACCTGTCATTGCCACAGTAAATAGATGAAACCCACTAGCATGAGTAGGAGTTGTTTGAGCCCTGATGTGCCTACTCATTCATGCTTGTTTGTCATGCCTGCTACTGCTTAGAGTTGAGTCAGGTCTGATTCATCAGGGATGAATCAGAGGCGTGTGAACATGTCCTACTGTGTGTGAGCTAAGTGTGTGAACACGATTTGGTAAAGGTAGCGGTGAGAGGCCATGTAGGAGTACATGGTGGGTTGTCTCATTGCAGCCGTCCTCAGGAACTGAGTTCTGTGTTTGTGATCCATGACCAGCTACTACCACACATTGGAATGCTTAAGTGCCCCTCTCGACTTATTAATCAACATGATCTCTGTCCAGGAGTTGCAACTAGTTTCTGGTGTTTGTAGGTAGTGTTAGTAGTCTACCAAGTGGCACCCGGTACAGGTGGGCTTGGGACAGACTAGGCACAGTGGCACGGTGTACCAAGTGGCACCCGGATGGTGGGCTTGGGAACCCTGCTCACATCGTTTGGGGTCGTGAGCGACACCCCGGCCGGATCTCCTTGCGGATGGAACCCGAATAGGCGATAAACCTGGACGAGAGACTTGTATGGTTAGTCAGGTCGTGGCCGACTCCCTCTCCCGGCTTCCGCTTGAAGGTTGCCGAGGTAGATGACGTGTACAGGGCGATAAGTGGCAAGAGCGTGTGTGAAGAAGTACACCCCTGCAGGGTTATCATTATCTATTCGAATAGCCGGATTCCTCGGATATGGAAACTTGGACCCCTTGCATAGTTCATAGACAAGTGAAAGTGGATACTCTAAAATACGCAAGATAAGTGTGAGTGCTATGGATGGCGTTCTCGTAGGGAGACGGGAGCGGATCCATAGTGGTGTATTGATATGGTGAATATGTGGACTCGTGTGCGCCACCTCAAAAGAGTTACTTGCAGTCGTAGTTCAGGTTAGCCACCGAGTCAAAGCTGGCTTGCTGCAGTCAAACTCCACCATCCCCTTGTTGATAATGATGCATATGTAGTTAGATCTGATGTAAGTCTTGATGGGTACATTTGTACTCACGTTTGCCTATTTTATGTTTTGCAGAGAGACTTCAGTCTCACTAGTAATTCCGCGTGGACTTCGACGTTTAGCTTGTTACCTCAGCTACGATCTTGTGCCCTCAGCAGGATCTGGTAGTTAGTCAGGCTTCTCAGCCTTTTTCTTTTATAGATGTCTGTACTTAGACATGTTAAGCTTCCGCTTGTGCTTTGACTTGTATGCTCTGATTGTTGGGTCATGAGACCTATGTTTGTAATATCTCGCTCCTCGGAGCCTATTGAATAAATACTGAGTCATAGAGTAATGTTGTGATGCCATGTTGTATTTGCACATATCGAGCATATTGTGTGTATGTTATTGAAATGCTTGGTATGTGTGGGATCTGACAACCTAGTTGTTTATCCTTGGTAGCCTCTCTTACCGGGAAATGTCTCCTAGTGTTTCCACTGAGCCATGGTAGCTTGCTACTGCTCCGGAACACTTAGGCTGGCCGCCATGTGTCCTTCTTCGTTCCTGTGTCTGTCCCTTCGGGGAAATGTCACGCGATGAATACCGGAGTCCTGTTAGCCGCTGCAGCCCGGTCCACCGGAGTCCTGCTAGCCCAGTGCTACAGCCTGGATTCACTCGCTGATGACCGACACGTTCGATGCTGGGTCATGGATGCCTGTCCCTGTAAGTTTGTGCCACTTTGGGTTTACGACTAGCCATGTCAGCCCGGGCTCCTTATCATATGGATGCTAGCGACACTATCATATACGTGTGCCAAAAGGCGCAAACGGTCCCGGGCAAAGGTAAGGCGACACCCGTGGGAATACCGTGCGTGAGGCCGCAAAGTGATATGAGGTGTTACATGCTAGATCGACGTGGCATTGAGTCGGGGTCCTGACACTGAGTGTCACTAGTATGCCTCTACTTGACTAGCTCGTTAATCAAAGATGGTTAAGTTTCCTAGCCATGGACAAAGAGTTGTCATTTTATTAACGGGATCACATCATTAGATAATGATGTGATTGACTAGACCCATCCGTTAGCTTAGCACAATGATCGTTTAGTTTGTTGCTATTGCTTTCTTCATAACTTATACATGTTCCTATGACTATGAGATTATGCAACTCCCGAATACCGGAGGAACACTTAGTGTGCTATCAAACATCACAACGTAACTGGGTGACTATAAAGATGCTCTACAAGTGTCTCCGATGGTGTTTGTTGAGTTGGCATAGATCGAGATTAGGATTTGTCACTCTGTGTATCGGGGAGGTATCTCTGGGCCCTCTCAGTAATGCACATCACTATAAGCCTTGCAAGCAATGTGACTAATGAGTTAGTTACGGGATGTTGCATTACGGAACAAGTAAAGAGACTTGCCGGTAACGAGATTGAACTAGGTATTGAGATACCGATGATCGAATCTTGGGCAAGTAACATACCGATGACAAAGGGAACAACGTATGTTGTTATGCGGTTTGACGAATAAAGATCTTCGTAGAATATGTAGGACCCAATATGAGCATCCAGGTTCCGCTATTGGTTATTGACCGGAGATGAGTCTCGGTCATGTCTACATAGTTCTCGAACCCGTAGGGTTCGCACGCTTAACGTTAGATGACGATCGGTATTATGAGTTTATGTGTTTTTGATGTACCGAAGGTTGTTCGGAGTCCCGGATGAGATCACGGACATGACGAGGAGTCTCGAAATGGTTGAGACATAAAGATTGATATATTGGAAGGTTATATTCGGACACCGAAAAGGTTCCGGGGATCATCGGATAAATACCGTTGTATCGGGGAGTTACCGGAACCCCCCGCGGGGTCAATGGGCCTTCATGGGCCTTAGTGGAAATAGAGGGAAGCAAGGGAGCTGTGGGGCGCCTCCCCCCTAGGCCCAAACCGAATTTGTTTAAGGCTTGGGGGGGCGGCCCCCTCTTTCCTTCTCCCCTCCTCCTCTTTCCTTCCCCTCCTAGTTGGACTAGGAAAGGGGGAATCTACTCCTAGTAGGAGTAGGATTCCCCCCCCCCCTTGGGGCGCACCCTGTGAGGCCGCCGACCCCTCCCCTTGCTCCTTTATATACGGGGGCAAGGGGCACCGTAGAACACACAAGTTGATCATTGTCTTAGCCGTGTGCGGTGCCCTCCTCCACCATAATCCACCTTGGTTATATCTTCGTAGTGCTTAGGCGAAGCCCTGCGCCGGTAGCTTCATCATCACCGTCATCACACCTTCGTGCCAACGACGCTCTTCCTCGACACTCAGCTGGATCGAGAGTTCGTGGGACGTCACCGACAGAGGCGGCACCAGGGGAATGCTCCTGTATTGTAGCGACCCGACCCGAATGGATCAAGTCTCTATGCTTAAGTGTCATCCATGGATCGGTATGCTGACACACACAGTACTCGAGGATTTATAACAGAGGTAAATCACATGTATAAGTAACGTAAGATACTATTACCTCAATCCAAAATAGCAGAAGTAACAAGGTTGTGGATTCCCATCAACACCAACGGCAAAGTTGAGTGTAGAAATCGTAACCCTAACGTATCACTTACTCGTCGTAAGAAAATCCTGCAACATGAGACGTTGCAGCCACAAAGGGTCAGTACATTGAATGTACTGGCAAATTCACACTATAGAGCAATGATGAATAATGGCTATCACTACATGCATATTTGGCTGGTGGAAAAGCTCTACGGTTATAAGGAAAAGCCAATTTTTCCCTACTACAAAGGAATAAATTTTATTTAACTATCACGGTGGTTGTTAAACATTAAGAATGGTTGACAGCATTCTCAATCCCAATTAAGTATAATCATTAAAACCCAACAATATTAATTAAAGTAACATGATGAGATCAACAGGATAATCTAGGTACTAGATACTCAAAATGTCCATAACCGGGGACACGGCTAATCATGATTAGTTTATACACTCTGCAGAGGTTTGCGCACTTTTCCCCACAAGACTCGATCGCCTCCGTTTGGTTTCTCGCACTACATGGTGTTTGAGAAGACGGATGATCGAGACATAGTCTTTCAGAAGCGCTAGCACCTTACGATCGGGTAGACCGTACCACCTACATCCCCTACATCTGCTAGTCTACCACTATAAGAGTTCGCATGACTTAGTCAACTATGCTAGAGCCCATAATAGCTTGTGGCTGCACACGGAAGTTTCTAGTATGAAAAATCTTATGATCCCTTTGAGCCTGGGTGGCGAACCATAGGAGGATCACACGGTAACCCCGGGATCTCCTAGGACAACACTGGTATATCCCCAGGTGTCCGGGCAAGTCCACTCATATATCCCCAGGGTGCCCCAACCAATCCACCCAGATGTGTATTAAAGTAGCCACCTTAAGTTAAACCTTAGTTAACAATAATCTCTCACATCTGTCATGAAATCCTCTCAAAACCCAATCCACGTCTACGAGCATAGCATGGCACTATAAGCATAACGTATTAGTAACTACCAAGGTTTTAATGCGGGGCAATAGGTTCCTACCTCATCAACTACTTCCCAATACCCACAATTTAATTAGATCCTAATCATGCAATGTTTGAGGTTTGATCTAATGCAATAAAAACTGGGTATGAAAGAGGTATGATCAAAGTGTGAACTTGCCTGTAATGTTGATGAAGATGATTCGCACTCAAAACTCTTGATAGTTCTACTCGTCACACTCCGGTCAATCTATCGTAAGCAAGCAGTAGTAACCACACATAAGCAATCACTCAAAAGATCAGAAAGAACGGAGAAGACGATTCGGAGAACACCAAAACCAAGCAAATAACTCTTGTAACATAAAACGATTTGGGGTGAGATAAGAGAGATAGAGAGGGATACACACAATACAAAAAAAGTTTTGAAAAGACAGATTTTATTTGTGGCTGTCGGGAAAACATCAAACAAATGACAGCTCACAATCGTCGCATCTAACATAGGTATATAACAGGGGTTTGGTCTTCTAAAGGTCAATAAATCTTCAACATCGCCCAACTCTTCAAGTCTTGTTCATGTCTCCGATGGCTTCTTCCGATCATGCTTGTCCTACTCAAGTTCTTTTGCCAGATCATCTCTGTTGACGTGAAGTCTCTCGTGACATCCTTTAATATTCTGGAGTTGCATTCTAAACTTTTGTGTTTCAACATCCTTGGCATGAACCATGATCCTACTGTCCTTTAGTTCCTGACAAATCTCCGGTATCTCGAGGTTGTAGCTCCTCCAGCTTAGCTACTTTCAGCTTCTGGGTCCTGAGTTCTTCACGAACTTCTTCCTTGTCAAATACGGTTTCCTGCAGATCCATCTGAAAACTCCTGATGTAATACTCCAGATTCTGGTGATACACCGGCTAAGGTTAAAACTTCATCTTACTAATAGGTGCTCCATCAGCCTTCTTCCATCAAATCCATTCTGAAGAAATGCATCCTTAACTCAGCACGGTGACAATAGCATCAGCGGGCGATGACATTGTCATTCCCATGAGCTATCATTCCATAGTTAATATCTCTTGCCTCAAAACTTCGAGTTCTCATGCTCCTTGTTTTAGTCTTTCTCCGATACACCTTGATCTCGGGTATTGAAAACTTCCATAGTCTGCCAAGTTTCATAAGGGTAGCCTTCCTAGGTCATACAAATCTGGGAATTCTTCAGAGCCTTCAAATCCTACTTGTCTTCGGTCTTCAACTGTTGTAGTTTCCATTATTCAGATGCACGGAAAATACTCTTCATTCTGAAGTGGTCTTAGGTGTCCAATATCTTGTACTTCTTGGAGTGGTCTCATCAGTCGAATCTTCGTGTGGTCAAAAGGGAAAGGGGTATGGTCTCACTAAAGGGAATTTTTGAATAAGCTCAGAAGAGAAGAGAGGTAAAAGATCTTTTTGAAAGGGAAAGTTGTAGAGAAAAAATCTTTGCTATGGGCTTGCCAATTTCTAGGGTCACGTCCTACAGTCAACATGTGCTCTGATACCATCTTGTAGCGACCCGACCCGAATGGATCAAGTCTCTGTGCTTAAGTGTCATCCCTGGATCGGTATGCTGACACACACAGTACTCGAGGATTTATAACAGAGGTAAATCACATGTATAAGTAACGTAAGATACTATTACCTCAATCAAAAATAGCGGAAGTAACAAGGTTGTGGATTCCCATCAACACCAACGGCAAAGTTGAGTGTAGAAATCGTAACCCTAACGTATCACTTACTCGTCGTAAGAAAATCCTGCAACATGAGACGTTGCAGCCACAAAGGGTCAGTACATTGAATGTACTGGCAAATTCACATTGTAGAGCAATGATGAATAATGGCTATCACTACATGCATATTTGGCTGGTGGAAAAGCTCTAGGTTATAAGGTTTTTGCGAAAAGCCAATTTTCCCCTACTGCAAAGGAATAAATTTTATTTAACTATCATGGTGGTTGTTAAACATTGAGAATGGTTGACAGCATTCTCAATCCCAATTAAGTATCATCATTAAAACCCAACAATATTAATTAAAGTAACATCATGAGATCAACAGGATAATCTAGGTACTAGATACTCAAAATGTCCATAACCGGGGACATGGCTAATCATGATTAGTTTATACACTCTGCAGAGGTTTGTGCACTTTTCCCCACAAGACTCGATCGCCTCCGTTTGGTTTCTCGCACTACATGGTGTTTGAGAAGATGGGTGATCGAGACATAGTCTTTCAGAAGCACTAGCACCTTACGATCGGGTAGACCGTACCACCTACATCCCCTACATCTGCTAGTCTACCACTGTAAGAGTTCGCACGACTTAGTCAACTATGCTAGAGCCCATAATAGCTTGTGGCTGCACACGGAAGTTTCTAGTATGAAAAATCTTATGATCCCTTTGAGCCTGGGTGGCGAACCATAGGAGGATCACACGGTAACCCCGGGATCTCCTAGGACAACACTGGTATATCCCCAGGTGTCCGGGAAAGTCCACTGGTATATCCCCAGGGTGCCCCAACCAATCCACCCAGATGTGTATTAAAGTAGCCACCTTAAGTTAAACCTTAGTTAACAATAATCTCTCACATCTGTCATGAAATCCTCTCAAAACCCAATCCACGTCTACGAGCATAGCATGGCACTATAAGCATAACGTATTAGTAACTACCAAGGTTTTAATGCAGGGCAATAGGTTCCTACCTCATCAACTACTTCCCAATACCCACAATTTAATTAGATCCTAATCATGCAATGTTTGAGGTTTGATCTAATGCAATAAAAACTGGGTATGAAAGAGGTATGATCAAAGTGTGAACTTGCCTGTAATGTTGATGAAGATGATTCGCACTCAAAACTCTTGATAGTTCTACTCGTCACACTCCGGTCAATCTATCGTAAGCAAGCAGTAGTAACCACACATAAGCAATCACTCAAAAGATCAGAAAGAACGGAGAAGACGATTCAGAGAACACCAAAACCAAGCAAATAACTCTTGTGACAAAAAACAATTTCTAACAGTACCAAAATTATATGAATTTGGCATTATCAGAAGGTTTAGGTCAAGAGCTTCGATTTGCAAAAAGAATCAACTGAAATGGAGCTACGAAACTCAAGTTATGATCAAACGAAGTTTGAATTCAAATCTGATCTAATTCAAATTTTAAACTTTTCAAAAACATGTTTAAGTTGTTTATCCGGATAGAGGGGATCATAACGAAGATGTGAGCGTTGGTTTCGTTGGATTTGGACTAACGAGTAAAAAGTTACGGTCGTTTGAAACCGAGGGACTAATCTGTAAGAAAAACTATCACAAATAGGTCCCTGGCCGAAAATAAAAAGAAAAAGGAAAAATCTAAATAATGAACGTTCATTAACTAGTTCTAAACAGAGAACGTTCTCTAAATAGATCTAACTAAAAAACTAAACCGGTGTAAACCTAAACCTAAAGGAAAACCGGCGAACCGGGGATGGTTTTATACCGGACCAGAAGAAACCGGCCGGCCGGGAGGCGGATCGGGCGGCAGGTGGTTCCAGCGATCTCCGGCGACGGTGCGTAGCAGCTCCGGCGACGGCGGGCTCAGCGGCGACGGCGCTAGCGGCGCGGAGCGGCGCGGCAGCGGCGTGGAGCAACGAGGCGGCGGCGGCAACCAACGGCGGCGGCGGCGGCGCTTGCGCATGCGGCGGCGACGAGAAGCGAGGAGGGGAGGAGGAGGCGGTGGGGCTTTAAAGGGGGTCAGGGGAGGCGAGGGCGGCTTGGGCGAGGGGCAATGGAGGCGGGGCGGCGCCGGACTTCGGGGAGAGTCCCGGTCGGGGACGACAGGGAAGGCGGCACGGAGCTGGGCCTTGGCCTGGCTTCAGCTGGGCCGGCCCAGTCGGGAATTTTTTTTAACATTTACAGACAAATAAAATAATAAAACAAATTAAAAGAAAATATTATATAGGCATATTATATATAAAAAATTTCAAAAAAAGATTCTCTATGACAAGAACATTTTTCTTGCATTTAATAAATACACACCAATTCTAATAATTCAAACAGTGCTACTGGTCTATTAAAATCCAACAAAATTCTTTTTTTAAATAAAAAAAACAAAATGATTTCAATTTAATTTTTCTCCAATTTTCTATTGTAGGGAATCATGTTACCCTATTTTCCATGTATTTTATTTTTTTTGAGAAAAATTTTGAATAAAACTCAAATAACTCCAAATTGAAAATAAATTCAAAAGAACTTTGAATTTAATTCTTTGAAACTCCCAACTCATATTTCATATAATTTGAAGAAGTCATTTTATCTTCTCTCATGGAAATCATTGAGTTGCATAGAGTTCCAGAATCAGAAATATTTTCCAAATGAAATTCAAATATTTTCAACACCCCTTGTCATTTTAATTAAATGGAAGAAGTCATGTCATCTTCTCTCCAGGGTTTTGTGTTTGAAAAGAATTTGAATTCATGGAGATCACGAATGAAAAATGAAAGTTTGGGAAAGTACTTTTATTCCCTCTCATTTAACTTTCAAAAAGGTTTCGAATTCACTCACTTTCAGTCAATCAATCACACAACAATCAAACAAACAATCAATCTATCTATTTATTATAACATTTCAGAATTTAGAATTTTGGAATGTTACATGTATTCACAGGAATACCCAAGATTTTGATGCAAAAAAAATTATATGTATACATACCCAAGAGCCCACGTTGCAAGAGGCCCAGAGCCCACGCCTCTCGCGGTCTCGCCCTCTCCTCGACTCCTCGTACGCATGCCCAGTCGCCCGACTCACGCGAGTAACCAGACACGGTCGCCCTGTGTCTGCCACTCTCCCTCTCGCCCGGTTCTGCTCTTGCCTCTCCTCATCTCTCCGACTCTCCCAGTCCCAGATCCCGTGTGGCCGCGTCCGGCGTCCCGCCCGCGATGCAGCAGCCCGGAGGCGGAGCAGCAGGCGACGAACCAGCCGGTGCCGGTCCGCCGGCGCCCCCCCCCCTTTCCACCCCCGTAGCCACAGCGGCAGCGCCC
>NC_041380.1:333858320-333935298 GCF_002162155.2 Triticum dicoccoides | reverse complement strand
GGCCCCCCTCCTCCAGTTCGTCCCCGAGCAGCAGCAGTTCGTCCCAGTCCTCTGGTTCGTCCCCTCCTCCAGTTCTCCTCCAATTCGAATCAGTGGCTGATTCCAATGCCTCTAATTTCTGGATTTGTTTCTATAATGGACTAGATGCAAGTTTTAATTTTTCTGTTTCTTTGTTTTCTTGTACTGTAGATGAAGAAAAATAAGATTGCTGGCAGTAGCATATTTGCAATGTGGTAAAAGGCTTCAAAGACAAAGAAAAGAGATGAATCATCCACACCGAATCAGGCAGCAGCTGCATCTAGTACTTGTGCTTCTCCTGTTCATCTTGAGAGGAATGAGAGAAATTTGCAGTTGGTGTTATGGCAACAACCAAAGAGTAGAGGTGAAACCTCAACACCTCATGTAGAAGATGATGAATCTATTGATGAAGATGATGAACCAATGCAAGCAGATTTGGATGCACTTGAACCCGATCCTGGGAAGCGGATTCCCATCTCAGCGTATGTTGTCAATGACCAAGATAGAGTAAGACGGAGATATATTGAGATGGGGCGATGTCAACCAAAAAAACATAAGTTTTACATTACAAATAAAAGTGGAAAAGAGCGTCGCTTTTGTCCTGCTTGGTTTAAAGAATTTCCATGGATTGAGTATAGTGTGGGCAAAGATAGTGCTTTCTGTTTTGTTTGCTATTTGTTCAAGGATAAAACAAAATGTCTCGGTGGAGATGCTTTTGTGAAGAAGGGATTTAGGAACTGGAACATGAAGTGGAGATTGAAGAAACATGAAGGTGATGTTAGTAGTGCTCATGCTCAAGCTCAAGAGAAGTATGATATGTTCACTACACCACAATCATCAATTCGGGAGTCTATTGCTTCAAACACCTCACAATACAAGGCTTTGTATAAGCAGTGTTTGACATGGACACTCAAATGTGTGCGATTTCTATTGCACCAAGGCTTGGCATTTAGAGGACATGATGAAAGTGAAAGCTCACTAAACAAAGGAAATTTCCTTGAGCTTTTAAATTGGCTAGCGGGAAATTTTGAAGAGATTGACAGGGTTGTTCTCAAGAATGCTCCAGAAAACTGCAAGATGACTCACCATGATATACAACAAGAGGTGATAAAAAATTGTGCATAGGAGACTACTAAACTAATCATTGAAGAACTTGATGGTGGTCATTTTGCAATACTTGCAGATGAGTCTAGTGATGTGTATCAGAATGAACAGTTGGTTGTTTGCTTGCGTTATGTTGAAAAGAAAGGAAGGGCGGTTGTAAGATTCCTTGGTCTTGCTCATGTTGAAGATACTACCTCTTTGACACTTAAAGCTGCAATTCAGAAACTGCTTATGACACACAATTTGACCTTTGTAATAGTTCGTGGGCAAGGATATGATGGAGCTAGTAACATGAAAGGTAATGTTAATGGCCTAAAAAACTAATTATGGATGAGTCCCCTTCTGCCTATTATGTTCATTGTTTTGCTCATCAACTACAGTTAACTCTTGTTGTTGTTGCTAAGGAGAGTGGTGATTGCACTTGGTTCTTTCAGCAACTTGCACACTTGTTAAATGCTCTTAGCATGTCTTGTAAAAAGATGAGAATGCTTCGGATAGCTCAGGCCGAGGAACTCATTGATGCATTGGAATTGGAAGAAGTGGAAACAGGGAGTGGGCTGAATCAGGAAATGGGTTTGGGAAGGCCATGTGATACACGTTGGAGCTCTCACTTCAAAACCGTGAACCATGTTATCTCTATGTATGGTGCACTACGACGAGTCCTCATCAAGATTGGAGACGAGTATCATGGTGCGGAGGCCCAAGCAGCTCTATCTATATTGACACCATTTCGATCATTTGAGTTTGTTTTCATAGCACACTTGATGCAAGAAATATTTGGATACACAGATGAGCTATGTAGAGCTTTGCAAAAGCAAGATGAAGATATTGTTCATGCTATTGAGCCTGTTGATGTCACAAAGTATCACTTGGAGTGTTTGAGGACCGACGCTGGATGGGATGATTTTCTCACAAAGGTCACATGTTTTTGTACAAAGCATAAGATCAAAGTTGTTGATATGAAGGGTCCTTACTTTCCCGTTGGCCGGCCTAAAAGGGGTTTATGTAATGGTGCGATGAATTACCACCGTTTCAAAGTTGATATGTTTGTGGCTGTCATTGATATGCAAATAAGTGAACTCAATGGCAGATTTGATGAGGTAAACACAGAGCTACTTTCTTGCATGGCAGCATTTTGTCCACTTCGTCTATTTGCTGCTTATGGTCAGGAGAAGTTGGTTAGGCTTGCTACAAAATTTTATGCTAATGATTTCACAAGTGATGAACTGGCAAGACTTCCATGGCAACTAAACATGTATGTTACTCATGTGCGTAGAGATGAAAGGTTTCAAAACTTAAAGAATCTGTGTCAACTTTCAGTTATGCTTGTAGAGACAAACAAGCATGAACAATATCATATTGTTTACAAGCTTCTTAAGTTGGTATTGATTCTGCCAGTTGCTACTGCTAGTGTTGAAAGGGTATTCTCTTCAATGAATTATGTGAAGAATAAGCTAAGGAGCAAAATGGGTGATGATTACTTAAGCAATTGTTTGGTTATATTTGTTGAGAGAGAATTCTTCAATCAAGTAAAGGATGAGGATGTCATCAATCGTTTCCAGAAAGGCAACCGCAAAGTTATATTGTAAGGTCGGATATCAATCATATCATCATTTTATCAATCAAAAGGTACTTTTGTGTTTTTTTATAATTATTATGGTTTGACACATCCAAAAAATTCTATTGTCATTATGGCGTACTATTTTGTTCATATATTGCAATAGCCGCACTATTTGGTTCAGATATTGAAATTCTCGTACTATTTGGTCATATATTGCATTTAGAGTAAAAAAATTGGGTGAATACCCAGCCAGCAATTCCTGGCGCCGCCACTGGTCACCGAGCTGAATGTGTGCAGATCGTGGAGGTGCCGTACTTTCGTTACTAGGATCGGTCGGATCGTGAAGACGTACGACTACATCAACCGCGTTGTCATAACACTTCCGCTTATGGTCTACAAGGGTACGTAGACAACACTCTCCTCTCATTGCTATGCATCACCTAGATAGATCTTGCGTGTGCGTAGGAAATTTTTGAAACCCCAACAAACACGCCGTCGTGCTGACGAAACTCTCCCTCGGCCTCAGCTGGATCTAGACTTCGAGGGACATCACCGAGCTGAACGTGTGCAGATCGCGGAGGTGTCGTGTGTTTGGTACTTGATCAGTTGGATCGCGAAGACCTTCGACTACATCAACCTCGTTACTTAACGCTTCCGCTTTCGGTCTAAGAGGGTACATAGACACACTGTCCTCTCTTGTTTCTATGCATCCCTAGATAGATCTTGCGTGATTGAAGGAAACTTTTTGAAATACTGTGTTTCCCAACAGTGGCATCCGAGCCAGGTCTATGCATAGATGTTATATGCACGTGTAGAACACAAAGGAGTTGTGGGCGTGGGTCGATACATATTGCTTGCCGTCACTAGTTGTTTCTTGATTTGGCGGTATTATTGGATAAAGCGGCCCGAACCGACATTACGTGACCGCGTTCATGAGATTGGTTCTACCGACGTGCTTTGTACACAGGTGGCTGGCGGGTGTCAGTTTCTCCAACTTTAGTTGAATCAGATTCAATGAACAGGGTTCTTTCTGAAGGTCAAAAAGCAATCACTATACCGCGTTGTGGTTTTTGATGCTTAGGTAAGAATGGTTCTTGCTAAACCCGTAGCAGCCACGTAAAACTTGTAACAACAAAGTAGAGGACGTCTAACTTGTTTTTGCAGGGCATGTTGTGATGTGATATGGTCAAGACGTGATTATATAAATTGTTGTATGAGATGATCATGTTTTGTAACACAGTTATCGGTAACTGGCAGGAGCCATATGGTTGTCGCTTTATTGTATGAAATGCAATCGCCATGTAATTGCTTTACTTTATCACTAAGCGGTAGCGATAGTCGTAGAAGCAATAGTTGGCGAGACGACAACGATGCTACGATGGAGATCAAGGTGTCAAGCCGGTTATGATGGTGATCATGACGGTGCTTTGGAGATGGAAATCAAAGGCACAAGATGATGATGGCCATATCATATCACTTATATTGATTGCCTGTGATGTTTATCCTTTATGCATCTTATTTTGCTTAGTACGGCGGTAGCATTATAAGATGATCTCTCACTAAATTTTAAGGTATAAGTGTTCTCCCTGAGTATACACCGTTGCTACAGTTCGTCGTGCCGAGACACCACCTGATGATCGGGTGTGATAAGCTCTACGTTCACATACAACGGGTGCAAGCCAGTTTTGCAGAAGCAGAATACTCATGTTAAACTTGACGAGCCTAGCATATGCAGATATAGCCTCGGAACACTAAGACCGAAAGGTCGAGCGTGAATCGTATAATAGATATGATCAACATAGGGATGTTCACCATTGAAAACTACTCCATCTCATGTGATGATAGGATATGGTTTAGTTGATATGGATCAGGTGATCACTTAGATGATTAGAGGGATGTCCATCTAAGTGGGAGTTCTTACATAATATAATTAATTAAACTTTAATTTATCATAAATTTAGTACCTGATAGTATTTTGCTTAGGCGAATCCCTGTGTTGGTAACTTCATCATCACCGTCTACACGTCGTCGTGCTGACGAAACTCTCCCTCGGCCTCAGCTGGATCTAGAGTTCGAGGGACATCACCGAGCTGAACGTGTGCAGATTGCGGAGGTGCCGTGCGTTCGGTACTTGATCGGTTGGATCGCGAAGACGTTCGACTACATCAGCCGCGTTACTTAAATCTTCCGCTTTCGGTCTACGAGGGTACGTAGACACACTCTCCTCTCTCGTTTCTATGCATCCCCAGATAGATCTTGCGTGATCGTAGGAAATTTTTTGAAATACTGCGTTCCCCAACAGTCACACCCCTCCCAGTGAACAGTATCCCATTTCAACCGTAGGCAGTCGGACACAAGGTCGTTTCCTCCGTTCTATGGTACGCCAGGCCTCGTTTCGGCTGTTTCATCCAAGCCGGTTGGCTCCCGATGAACACGACATATTCTGTTGCCTCCCGATGAACACGACGACACAGTTTCTCTGTTCCGACCTAGCCGGTTGGCTGCCGATGAACAAGACGCACGAGCCCTGGCCGTAGGTATGTGCGAGTAGGCGTTCGAGACCCCGCCCGTATGTACGTATGTGGTCGTATTTACTTTCTTTCACCATGGCTGTATGTACGTGTACATGCTATGTCCCTGCCTCTACTATGACACGTGCCCTTCCTTACTCGGCCACGGTTCATCTTTGCAGCCTGCAGACAGACCGATCGACCAGTATGTACATACACGTTCGTGACCAGAATGACAACGCTACGTACGCTTCGACCAGGTGGGTCCTGGCTGTTAGGGAGGATAAGGAGGCACTTCCTTGCACGCGAAGATGTAGCTGGTGGGTCCCACAAGTCAGGGGGAAAACATTTTTTTCGCGAAATACAGTGGCCCGTCCGGTGGGTCCCTGTTGTCAGGTGGAGGAATCATTATTTTGTGCGTAATAAGGTTGGACTTCCTCGATGCGGCCGTGGACCGAGCTGTCAGCCTCTCCACGTACAGTACTCTTCCGATGGAAGTCGTTCCTTGACCACATTGACCATGTCGTGCCGAGAGCACCAAGGCGGTGGATGACGACGAGGCCTAGGAAAGGGATGACGCGGAGCCAGGGAAGACGCGACTATGGATGCCCACGCGGAGAGGAGTACGAGGGTTTACTGTTTTGGCTACAGTGTGAGGCTGTTGTCACGGCAGAATAACACGGGGTGTGGGTGAGTAGAGGGATGGCCTGGCCAGCGGTGGAAGTAGTAGGGGGCGGTGAGGCCTCCGCGGCGGCACAACCAGCCACGGGAGGCAGGAGCAGGTGGCACGACCGGTACTGGTTTGGACGGCTGGAGCAAGAAAACCAGAGGTTGAAGAAGCATTACGGCCGTTGGATGGACATCGTACAGTCACTGGAGCTAGAATCGTTCATATTGACTAAGTTGACAAAGTCATCCGTCCGCGTCAGTAGGCCCATAAGTCAGCCTCCAACTACGGTGGGTCCCAGCTAGCAGGAGGAGTATTCATTTTTTTTGTGTAATAAGGAGGCACTTCCTTGCATGCGAAGATATAACTGATGGGTCTGACTTGTCAGCGGGAGGAACATTTTTTCGTAAAATACAGAGGCCCTTCCGGTGGGTCCCAGCTGTCAGGTGGCGGAATCATTATTTTGCGCGTAATATGGAGGCATTTCCTTGCGTGCGGCCGTGGACCCAGCTGTCAGCCTCTCAAAGTACAGTCCACTTCCGATGGATGTCGTTCGTTGACCACGTTGAACACGTCGCGCCAATAGCACTAGGGCGATGGACGACGGCGAGGCGTAGGAAGGGAACGACACGGAGCTAGGGAAGACTCGACAGTTGTTTCCCATACGGAGGGGACTACAAGGGTTTACTGGTTCGTCTACCATCACCAGAGAATAACAGCAGGTGTGGGTGGGTAGAGGAATGGCTAGGCCAGTGATGGGAGTACGGTGGGACGGTGAGGCCTGCGCGGCAGCACAGCCGGCCGCAAGAGGAGGGAGCAGACAGTTCCGTCGGCGCTTGTTTGAGTGGCTGGAGCAGGAATAACAAAGATTGAATAAGCACGACGGCTGTTGGATGGACATCTAACAGTCATTGCTCTCGTGTATTGGCTAAGTTGACACGGCGTTGCGTGTGCGTTAACATTTTTTTAGAAAAGCGTACACGTCAATCTATAGTAGGCGCACAAGTCAGCCACAAATGTGTGGAAAACAGCAGACAACCTGTCTACCATTATCTCTAATAATTTATAGCTCATTTGCTAATTCTTAAAAAAAATTGAAACCCATCATTTTTTGTTAGCATTACAGCCTATATTTTGGCTGGAGTAATTTTTAATAACCGAGGTAACCCACTCAACATGAAGGCAGTCGGTTGGAAACCTGACTTTTGATGTATTTCGCGCACCAGTCAAAACATAATTTGGACACATCCCTATTTTATCACGTAGCAAGCACATTATAGCGGTTGTCTTCCAAAACTATGTTTATTATCAATGTGAAATCCCAAGCACAAATATAAGGTTGTAAGAGTAACACCTTATACCCATGCATATTTTCATATCCGTGTCTACACCCAAAAGGCTGTGAAAGGTTTGATTAAAACAATAGAATTTAATTCAATAAAAATAACTTATTACCTTCTGTCGTAGTGCAAATCCTTCCGTGGATTCGATAACCTAGGGTCACTCCTTAGGGAGAAGGTACTGGAACCTTCTGCTTTCCGAACCAGATCTCTATCGTTGTTTAAATATAGTTAACATTTTCTTAATGTACATTGAACATTTAAAACAGAATACACATTCACTTTTTTATTTAAAGTTTCATGGATTTATGAAGAGCAGGGAACCATAAAAAATGAAGCAAAGTGAATAAACCGAAAAAACCGATGCTGCATGGCTACAGAAACAAAGGTTAGCACGCTTACTGAGCTGGCCTATTGCGCTCACCTCAGCGTCACCTCATCTGTTTGACGCCTACAGGCATCAACTATGGCAAATCTTATTGGATGCTCAATGTGTCAACTAGTCGCCCATACGCATAAGCGAGCAAAGCGATCAATGTGTGCAGGCGACCCATATAGCTAGTGTAGCGTAGCTTTTTCTCTATGATTTTCTTGTTAGTGGGAACCTACTCCAAGGTTCCTGCATTGGTTACCTTTTTTCTGTCATTTTCTCTATTGGTTTTCTTGGTTTTTTCTTTTCTATCTCATTTTTTCTTCAATATCTCTATTTCTTTTCATAAATTCACACATAAAAAATCTTCAAAAATATTCAGAATATCTAGAACTGCTCACTTTTTAGAATAATAATCATTAAAAAATTGGGTTTTTAAAAACTATTTTGAATTATTATTTTTTACTTTAAAAAATATTCAAATTTTGTGAATCTTTTTCAAATTCACTATTGTTTTTCAAATTAGTGAACATTATTATCCAGATTAATGAACTTTTTATGAAATTTTCTCAAATTTGTTAACCTTTTTTGAGATTTTGTGAAGTTTTTTCTGATTGCATTTTTTTCTAAATTCATAAGTATTCTCAAATTCTTGAACTTTTTTCAACTCCCTGAACATTTTTTAAATCAATGGTTTTTTCCAAATTCGTGAACAGTTATTGTTCTTCACAAACAGTTTTTGAAATTCATGAACAATATTTATATTTAGGAACTTTTTTTTGGCAAATTCACGATTTATATTTTGTTCGCAATATTTTGCGAATTCTTGCACTTTATGAAAATGTACGAAGATTTTTTGAATCTATGATTTTTTTAATATGTAGAATAGATACCGAAAGTCATTTTGTTTTCAGAACCAACAGCTGGTCTTGTTACTGGCTTGTACTCCCTCCGTTTCAAATTACTCGTCACAGAAATGGATGTATCTAGAACTAAAATACATCTAGATACATCCATACCTGCGACAAATAATTCGGAACGGAGGGAGTAGAACTAAACGATAGAGCCACTGCAGAAATAACAAATCGAACTAGCCGGTCAACGAGCGAACGGGCTAAGCACTATTTTGGCCACGTCCCACTTTAGCCTTGCGCGAGCGTCAGCGTTTTCGGTAGTCGGCGCTTAAGTGAGACCTCCTATAGGACGCACCGTGTGTCATGTAAGAACCTAACGCAGAGGGGGGCATACAAACCGGGCTGGCCCACAGACGCGAGGTGGAAAAATAACGAAAGAGAAAGAAGAAGCTGGTGAGATTAAAACCTGCGACCGCCCACTCATGTGCACCACCTACTAGCTAACTTGTCTGTCGAAGTCTACAGAACAAAGAACAACGCAATGCTAAAACACCTAAATACGGACGCAAAATTTAACACTTGAAAAACAAATCACTAACAGATTTTCAAAAACTGGAGCAAAAAATTGAACTTGCAACCAATTTTGACAAAACAAAATGAAATTTTGAAAAATTCTGACTATTTTTGAGTTTTCAACAAAATATGACGCATGTGGAAAAAAATTGACAATGCTGAACACTTTAGGAAAAATGCGAATATTTTTGTTATTTATAAAATAAAAATTTATATCAAGAACAAAATTTGAACATTGGAACATAAATTTGAAAAATCCTATCAATTTTTGAATTTAGAGAACAAAATTTTGAAAGTGAGAACAATTTTTTTGAAATTGAGAACAAAATTTGAACATGGGAACAAAATACATTTTTAATCCTGAACATTTTTTGAAAACATTGAACATTTTCTAATTTGGAGAAAAAAATCAAAATGAAATCGAGAAAAAAATTGAACATGGGAACAAATAATTTAAATCAAGAACAATTTCAAAATCCTAAATAAAATTTGAAAATATGAACAGTTTTTAATACATAAAAAAGGAAAAAAGGAATCATTTTTGAAATTTTAAAATTCTAAATGTTTTCTAGTTTTAGAACATTTTTAAAAATGAATTAAACAATCTTTGAACGTTTGAACATTTATTGAAATTTGTGAACAAAATTTGATAAACTAAAAAAAATTGTACTTCTTTAGATTTGTTAAAAAATAAAAAAAATAAAGGAAAAAAAAAGAAACAAAGAAAATAAAAAAGGAAAAAGGAAAGAAAACTGAAAAAAGTATAGAAAAAATAGGAAAATAACGAGAAAGAAACAGAGAAAGACATAAAACTGGTTCAAGAACCTTCCCTTACCTTCTAGAAGGTTCCTAAAACGAGAAAAAACCGACTGGGACCTCCTAGAACCTTTCCAAAACCACCGGCATTGTAGCACGTAATTGGACTGGCCCATGTCCATCGCTGGTCTCTCCCCTCTGTGCGAAGTGTTAGACAATCTGCCGCAGAATGCGGCAGATAGAATTTTTCCGCTTAAGCGCCGGTTAGGAGAACCAGTGCCCCACTTGACTAATCTGTAATTAACAAACTTGATCGGTTAACCATCCAATTTCCCCTAGGGTTACCTAGGGTTCCAACTTTCTCTCGCGGCGACCGCGAGAGTTCCCCATCTACCCTAGGGTTTCCATCCAATTTCGACGTTGATCAATCCGTGGCTGTGGTTCGAGCTGCGTTCCACTAGGGCTGTGATCATTGGGATCGGTTGCATGGCGGGGAAAGGAGCGATGCCGCCGGCGCCGGCGAGCGGATCTAGCAATCCTGATGGGAGCGACGACCCAAGGCCAAACTTGGAGAATAAGTTTGCGAGACTGAACCTGCACGGCGAAGAAGAGGAAGATCTTGATCTTTCAGGTGAGATTGACGGATTGATTCAGGAGGTTCGTTCGCTGGCTATATTCAGGGTCCATATGACCAAACCTTTCAGTTATGTAGCTCTATACAAATCTATGTGCAATGCATGGGTGTCAGCTCAGGGGGTGACCTTCAAAGCTGTAGGGGAAAACTTGTTCCTTGCTCAGTTCATGTGTGTTGGAGACTGGAACAGAGTCATGGGTGGTGGCCCATGGCAGTTTCGAGGATTTGCTGTTGTTATGGAAGAATATAATGGTTTCACCAATGTGAGGGACTACAAACTAGATCGTATCCCGGTATGGGCAAGGATCATGGGTGTACCGGACGGTCTGATGAAAAAGAAGGTGATAGCAGAGAAAATAGCAAGGAAAGTTGGAAAACCACCAGTACGTGTATCTGTGGAAGATGGGAGAATTGTTCAAACTAAATACCTACGGGCGCGTGTGTTTCTGGATCTAGACACACCGCTTGTCAGGTTTGTTCCAATAACTTTGAAAGAGAGCATTAAGTATCCAGTGGAGTATGAAAAACTGCCGGACTTCTGTCACTTTTGTGGGCTTGTTGGTCACCTGGTCACTGAATGCGGAGATGGCCTGCATAAGGCAGAGGACTGTGAGTGGGGAGATTGGCTCCTGGTAAACTTTGATGCCCCAAACTCCTTTGGTAAGGGGGACAGAGGAGGGGGAGAGGTGGAGGTAGAGGTGGCAACGGGCCAGCCCGTGGTGGATCTAATGGACGAGGAAGAGGCAATCCGGGAGATGCTTCTGGTGCAGCTGGTCATCAGGTTGGTCCCCAGGCTCGCAAGAGACTGGTTGGTCCAGATGGAATGTTTCTGAAGGAAGTTGCAACGCCATCTTCTTCGGGTGGGGTGGCAGAAAAAGTGATGATGATTGAGGGTGGTCCTATTGGGCCTGTTGACAAAGGGACGCTGAGCACCCCTCAAAAGGTGCAGGATCCGAAGAGGCAGCAAACAAATGACACAGATCAGGCAAACCAGACTGAATCCAGCAAGGACACCAACATGTTATCGGCGACCTCCGTTCCGGAGGATCGCCGGGGGCAATGAAAATCTTTAGCTGGAACTGTCGGGGACACCTCGGAGCCCCGACAGTTCGTTCGCTTCTGGATTTCCAGAGGCGCTTTAACCCGGATGTGTTTTTTCTGTCTGAAACACATTTGGATAATGAGAAGGCAGAAAGTTTGATGAGAAAACTTAAACTTGATCATGTTCTAGTGGCACCTAGCATGGATGGAAGAAAAGGTGGACTCTTGATGGTCTGGAAGAAGGAGGTGAGGATCTACTCCCGGACTACAACTCTTGAGTTCATTGATGTGTCGATGGAGGAACCGGATGGACGTATGTGGAGGATGACAGGTATATATGGTGACCCAAGGTGGGATCACAAGGAGAGGACTTTCCAGAACTTAAGGGATCTGCATGCCCAATCAAGTTTGCCATGGATGGTTTTAAGGGACTTCAATGAAATATTATACTCATCAGAGAAGGACGGGGGCCCCCCTCGCCAACAGTCCCGTTTGCAGGTGTTCCAAGACGCCTTATCTGATTGCTCATTAGAGGATGTTGGATATAATGGAGATAAATTCACATGGTTTCGTGGGGGCTTACGTGAGAGGCTGGATCGAGCGGTTACTAATGCCGCTTGGCTTCTGTTGCACCCGTCCGCTGGACTTAGTAATTTGGACATGGGCAAGTCAGACCACCGACCGATTCTTATGGATACCGAGTATCTAACAGGAGTGGCAGCCAGCAACCCTATAAGAGAGAAGAAATTCGAAATGAGATGGTTGGCAGAAGAATTAGTAAATGAGATTATTAACACGGCATGGCAGAAGGCCGTGCACCATGGTCTGTGTCCTACGATCACCGATAAACTCGCGGCTGTACACAATGATTTGCATGACTGGGATCGTAGGGTTTTGAGGAAACCGCAGGCGAGATTGAAGTCAGCTCGCTGAGAGCTTGAGAGAAGTATGAGGGGTCCCTACTCAGACGAAGCATGAATGAAACATAAAGAGTTGTCGGTGCTCACTGAAAATCTTTTAGAACATGATGAAATATACTGCGCTCAGAGAGGGCGGGTTCGATGGCTAAAGAAAGGAGACCGAAACTCCGCATATTTCCAGCAATGTGCCTCGGCTAGAAGGAGACGGGACCTAATAAAAAAACTGAAGAATGAAAGTCAGAACTGGGTTGAAGGTAACGATAATTTGAGGCCTCTGGTCCGAGAGTACTTTAGTAATCTTTTTACATCAGCAAATGGAGAGATCAACAATGATTTATTATCTTCTGTAAAACACCGTGTAACACAAAATATGAATGAAATTTTGGTTGCCCCGTATACCAGTGATGATGTGCGCAAAGCTCTCTTTTCAGATTGGTGATATGAAGGCGCCCGGGCCAGATGGGCTGCATGCAATTTTTTTCAAGAGGTTTTGGCATATAATGGAGGATGAACTTACAAAGGAAGTTTTGGAGGCAATAAACAGCAGGCATATTCCGGCTGGTTGGAATGTTACGAATGTGGTTCTAATACCAAAGGTAGACTGTCCAGAGGTAATTGCTCAATATAGGCCCATTAGCCTATGCAATGTTGTTTACAAAATCATCTCGAAGATGATAGCTAATAGGTTGAAGAGCATACTACCAGAAATCATTTCCCCTACGCAGAGTGCCTTTGTTCCCGGGAGGCAGATTACAGACAATGTTCTAGTAGCTTATGAATGTTTTCACACGATAAAGAAGAAGACACATGGAAATTCTGGCTTCTGTGTAGTAAAATTGGACATGAACAAAGCTTACGATAAAGTTGAATGGTTTTTTTTGAGAGAGTGATGCTGAAGATGGGGTTCCAGGAACAATGGGTGCAACTAGTAATGGAGTGTGTGTCCTCTGTCAGATACAAGATACGGTTCAATGACACAGAAACAGAAGAGATTATTCCAACGAGGGGGCTGCGGCAAGGGGACCCCCTCTCCCCATACCTTTTCTTGCTTTGTTCAAAGGGACTATTGAATTTGTTGGCTCGGGAGGAAGAGATTGGGAACTTGGAAGGGATAAAGGTGAGCAAAAACGCCCCTATGATCTCTCACCTCCTGTTTGCGGATGACTCCCTAATTCTTTTGAAAGCTAGTCTTCAAAGTACAAACACTCTGAAAGGAGTTCTTGATACTTACTGTGAAAGTTCAGGACAAATGGTGAGCAATGCAAAATCGAGTGTCTTTTTCAGCCCGAATACACCGGTTGGAGTAAGAGAAGAAATATGTGAAGAACTGAATATAGTCACAGAAGCTCTCTCAGATAAATATTTGGGGCTGCCCACCTTGGTGGGCGTGGATAGGAGCGACTGTTTTCAACATCTAATAGATAGAATTTGCCAGAGGCTCAAAGGGTGGAAGGAGAAATTTCTCTCCATACAGCGCAAGAAAATTCTATTGAAATCAGTGGCCCAGGCAATTCCCTCGTACGCTATGTCAGTGTTTAAACTCCCTAAAGGAATTTGCAAAACTATAACTGATGACATTTCTGGCTTTTGGTGGGGAGATAGGGAAGATAAGAAGAAAATGCATTGGTTTGCGTGGTGGAAGATGTGTGTACCAAAGAAGAAAGGGGGTTTAGGATTTAGAGACCTTCACAGTTTTAACCTTGCTCTACTAGCAAAACAGTGTTGGCGACTAATCCAGAACCCGGACTCTCTCTGTGCACATGTACTAAGCGCAAAGTATTATCCAGAGGGGAATATTCTGAAGGCGGGCCCAAAGAAAGGCTCGTCGTTCACCTGGCAGAGTATTGTTGCAGGGATTTAAACCTTCAAAAGGGGATGCATATGGCATGTGGGAACAGGAGCGCAAATAGATATATGGCAGGATCCTTGGATCCCATCCAGCCCCTCAAGAAAAGTGATTACACCCCGAGGAATGATCATGCTAAGGAATGTGGAGGAACTGATAGACCCACACAACGGACAATGGGACGAGGCCCTAATCAGAGATGTATTCTCTCCCGTTGATGCATATAGGATCCTACAAATACCTCTTAATGTTCAGGTCATGGAGGACTTTCTAGCATGGAATTACATGAGATCAGGGACCTTTTCGGTCCGGTCAGCTTATCACAGAGAGTTTGAACACCTGTATGGGCATCGCCTTGCAAGATCTGATGGACAAGGGAACACTCAGGGGGATACAATATGGCAAGAAGTGTGGAATCTTAAAATCCCTGGTAAGATAAAATATTTTGCTTGGAAGGCACTGAATGGATCACTACCCTGCTATGGAATTCTGGCCAACAGACATATCCCACTAATCCCACAATGCCCGTTCTGCTCAGTGGGGTTGGAAGGCATCCAACACTGCCTGTTTACATGCAGGAGAGTGCAAGAAATATGGACAACATTGGGGGTTCATAACACTATACTGGAGGTTGTTAGGCAGGACCGATCAGGATCAATTACTCTACAAATTCTAGCTCGGGTACAAGGCGTATGTGAGGGACTGCCCACGGCCGAGTTAATTCTTGTGGCATCCTGGTATCTCTGGTGGCAGAGGCGTCAATATGTGAGAGAAGAAGAGATCCAAACAGCTGATAAATCAGCTATATCAATCAGAGCTCTGGCCACTAATTTCCTCCTCGTGTACTCAAGAAAAATTGTGGAGAGGAAGCATGATCATATGTGGAAACACCCGACTAGTGATGTAACAAAAGTGAATGTGGACGCATCTTTCCTTCCTAACACTCTTCAGGAGCAACATGAGCTATTGCTCGGGACAGCCGAGGGAACTTCATAGCAGCAGCCACATGGTATCTACCTCAAGTCACTAGCGTGGATACAGCTGAAACCTTGGCGATGCGCAATGGTCTATATTTGGCTGGCATGATCGGTTGCAACAAAGTACAAGTGGAGTCTGATAATAGCTTCGTGGTGCAATCCTTGCAATACCCAGATTCATACACGGGATCAAATGTAGCAACAATTTCAGAGTGCAGGCAACTTGCTCTCGATTTTGCAGATACATCATACTCACACTGCCTACGTGAAGCAAATGGGGTTGCTCATATCTTAGCTAGCAATTCTTGTAGCAATAGAATTTCCTCGTTTTGGGAATCTACTATCCCGGACTTTATTTCTCATGCTATTGTAAACGATCTGTCTATTATTTGAGAAATAAAGTCTTGATGCTTCAAAAAAAATAGGAGAACCAGCGCCCTCGCGCTCAGAATTCTGGCCGGCCTAATAAAACACGACATGGTTGCACGCCTAGATCGTGTGTGCTGGTTTTGCTAAAAAAAATCACGTATTGGTTCCTTCGGTCATGGTTGACCGGTTGACAGGTGACTAGTTGACCGGCCACCCTTGACTTTTTAAAAACTAAAAAAAAAGCAAAAAACAAGAATTCAAAAAATGTTTTTGTATTTTGGTAAAAAGTTCAAGAGATTGAAAATAGGTCATGGATTTTGAAAAATCTTCATTGAACTTAAAAAAAGTTCACAAATTCGAAAAAAAATCATGAATTTTCAAAGAAAGGATCATCAAATTTGAAGAAAAAAAGTTCATTGGAATTGGATTTTTTTATCGAATTTGAAAAAAGTTTATCAAAATGTTAAAAAGTTCATTGATTAGAAAAAAGGTTTGTTCATTTTAAAAAAAGTCATAAAATATAAAAAAGGACGTGCATTTTCGAAAAGAAAGTAAATAAAAAGAAAAGGAGAAAAGCCAAACAAAATCAGTCCAGAAAAAAAAAACTTAAACGATAAAACCCGGCCAGGAAGCTTACAGAATCTTCCCAAAACCAGAAATAGCTTCCTCCCACTGGAACCTAGATGGGTCGGGCCATTTCCAAACGCTTGAGGTGCCAGTTGACGAAATGCACGTTAACTGGCGCCGGGCACCTTGAGCGTCGAATAGGGATTGCCAAACCGCTGGTTACGCGACTTCTCTCCTGAATTCGCTTGTTAAACATCCAACCAGCGTCCGAGAAGAAGAGCAACTAACTAACGAGCGCTCATTTGAGGCCCCCGCAAGGGTCATCTGAGTGGGTTGAAAGCGCACCACTTTTTAGATGATATTTTTTCAGTTTTTCACTGGTCTTTCTTAACTTTTGAATAAAAAAATTGCGTGAAAAAACATGTTTTTTTTTATTCCATGGGAGACATGGATTTGCTTCCCCGAAAGGCACGACCGTGCCTCTAGGAAATGAAAGAAAATATGTTTTTTCTTTCGCGAGAGGCACGCCGTAAACGAAAAAAAATATGTTTTTTCTTTCACAAGAGGCACAAATTTGTTTCCGTAATATGCACGGTTCTGCTTCCACAAGAGGCATGGCCATGCCTTCCGGAAACGGAAAACAAACTCGTTTCCTTTTTTTCCTTCCACAAAAGGCATGAATTTGCTTCCTCGAGAGGCATGGTTTTGCTCCGTGCCTCTCGGAAACGGAGAAAAAACTCATTTTTTTTTGCTACGAGAGGCACGGATTTGCTTCTTATGGAGGTATGGTTTTGCTTCCGTGAGAGGCACAGTCGTGTCTCTTTTTTGGAAGGAAAAACAACATGCTCCTAATTTGGTTTTTTCATCTTCTTTTAGAAAAAAGTTTGTCAAAACATATTAACATGGTCTAGTTTTCAAGACCTCGACACGAGGAATCCAACAGTGAGAACGGTTTAAGATTTGGACACATGATTTAAGAGATAAAAAATAAATATATCTACAAAAAAATGAAAAATCTCTCATGTTACGACAATTACGCACATACAGTGCTTCTTAAATAGAATTTCGTCCGTACATTTTAATATGGGTAAGCAGCATGTTGCGGGTTGCATTCAGCGCACCGGCTTCTGCCTTGAGGCCCATGCAACTTAGGCCCTCGTCAGTTTGCAGCCCGGCTTGGGAGCCCATGCCGCGGACGAAATGGCGTCACATACACGGCGACAGCTACCGCTCAAAAACAAAAAAACATACACAGCGACAGCCTCGCAAAGCACGCTTCTTTAATACTTCTTTCGTTTCAAAATAAATGACTCAACTTTATATTAGCTTTAATACAAATTTAATATAAAGTTGGGTCATCTATTTTAGAACGAAGGGAGTAGAAGATATTGGGCGACACGTTTGACTCGATTTACCATACGATTTAGGCCCTGTTCGGCTTTCCTCCACTCCACAGCTCCACTCCTGGAGCGGGTGGAGTCATAGTGAAAAAACGCGGAACAGCTGTTTTGTGGCTCCACAGCTTCTGCTATTTCGCGGAGCAGGTGAGATTCCGAACAAGACCTTAGTCAACATATCTGTAAACATTTTGCATGAGATTTAATAAAAAACGTGTGTTCGCCTAAAAAAACATACACGACGACATCAAATCCCATATTACCACAAACTGAGTTTTCTTCAAGTCTACGCGGTCGCGTGCATGGCGAGATTAGGACTCAAATTCATAGTTTCAAACGTCAACTTTTCTGAAAAAATGTAAGCATCATAAAGGAATTGGCAGAAGAAATTAAGAGGTATGCTGAAAAAATGCAGCGAGATTACATCAATCGCTGTCTCACCAAACCCAAATTTCATTGCACACAGTTGCGAATCTCGCCTCTGGCGCCTCTACATCGACTGCCCCTCAACATTCAACAGTGTTCAAGAGGGATAACGTCGGAGCTCAACATCTCGTCACATCAATCGTCAGTTTTCACTTACGTATGTGGCAACCAACATGTCAACTTATTCTTGATCGTTTGGAGCTGCTGGCGCAATAGCTTGGGCGATCAAGATGCAGGGCGCAAGGATGTCGATCGAGAAGGATTGCTCCGCGGCTCGTTCGTCAATGGACGCCGCCATCAGCTTTTCTCCTGCCTTTTGGGACAATAATTTGCCGCCGCGACCGGCCGGCCGGCGTACGTGCGTGCCTCCCACAAGTTACCTCCCACGGGGAGAGGATATGCCGATGGATCGCTCTCAATCCAAAACCGATTACTGGTCCTCGGCGCCGTTGAAACAGGAAAGGCGAGTGTTACCGTCGGCGCGCGTTACGTCAGGTTTGGTGGCCGCATGACCAGGGGCGTCGTATCGTACGTTCAGACGATCTCCACTGAGACATACGGTGGCTAGTGCAAGGCACTGACCGTGACGTGAACGCCGCAGGTCTCCTGTCCTTTCAGGCTCAATCTCATTTCCTTTTCTTGGAGGAGGAGGATGCTCCCATTTTTGGCACCTCTTCTGAGATAGTCAAATTTTCGTGTTTTGACCCTTTTCTGAAACCTATTCAAGATTTGACCCTAGTTTAATTTTTTTTTTTGAAATCTGACCCTTTTGCTACCGCCAGAGTCCATGGCGGTAGGGTTTAACAGCCTACCGCCAGGGACTTTGGCGGTAGGAAACATCGCTACCGTCAACCGGGCCGGCGGTAGCCTGCACACCCCTACCGCCAAAGTCTTGGTGGTAGGCACGAGCACGCGTTGTGTTTAATACTTAGAAGATTTTTATCGATAGGGCATGTAATCCTACCGCCATGATCCCTGGCGGTAGTAAAAGAGTCAGATCTCATTTTTTTTTTAAACTAAGATCAAATCTCGAATATGTTTCAGAAAAGAGTCAAAACGCAAAATTTAGCCTCCAAGATACCCTCATACCCCACGCCGGGTAACGTATGCCGCTCTCGTACATAGATTTCTGTAAAACTCTATTGGGGGCATACGCCCATTTTGGTGTCTCTGAGTGATCTGGATGACATCAGCATGTGATTTTTTGGGCATTTCTTTCATTTTATTATTTTCTCCCTTTAATTTTTGTTTGGTTTCTTCACCTTACTTATTATTATGTACACGTAAAGGAAGTTGTGCAGTCATGGGGCATGCAACTGCAGCTACAGTCAATCCATGGACATGCAGTTACACACAGTCGGGCGGACATGCTACTTTAGTTGCGCATGGCAGGTGGACATGCACTTGCACGCTGACGTAAAATTGAAAATAAAAATTTAAAAAGACAAAATATGCACGAGTCTCTACGTAAAATCTAACATATACTAGCATTGAGACTTAATTATAAGTCTACAACGTGTTGCAATAAACGGACTAGACGTTTTCGTCAATTACAAACATATTTATGGTGATTTAGTTAATCTTAATATGATGTACCGACTTAGTTTTTTAAAGGTGCTCATAAAAATAGGGTATACGTGTGTATAAGAGTATCTCCAGCCGTTGGCCCCTTAGAAGGCGCTAAAAATCGCCGTCCGGGGGCGTACCGGTGCTAACCGCGCGCTGGGGGCGTGATGCTCCCCAGTCGTCGTGCCCACGTTTTTTTCTTTCTGAAAAACAAAATCCGGCACAAACAAGGCGCAAATTCAACCAAACTTCGGCGAGTTCATAAGATATTTAAAATATTTTACAAAAGAAAAAAAACACTACTAGACCCGCTGTCGCCCACGTTGATCCTCGCCGCCCGCCGCCCGCGAAGCTCTACATGCCAAGGAGCTTGTAGAACTTCGCGAGTCGCCGTCGTCGTCGTCGTCGTCGCCTCCTCCGCAGTCGTCGTCCCTGCTGCTCCCCTGCCCAGGGTCGCCGATGCGCGGCGGGTTGGACAGTCCGGGGGCGTCCTCGTCCTCGTCGCTGTCGAGGATCACCACACCTTTCTCGTCCTCGCGCCCACGCTGGCGGGCGGCTATCTCCTCCAGGGCTCGGCGCTGCCGGACCATCTCGTCGCGGAGGTAGTCGTCCTGCACCCACTTTAGGGCCTCCTCGTTGGAGAAGCCGCGTCGGACTATGGCCTCGTACTCCGCGGGGAGGCCGGGCTCCACATTTGGCCCGACCAGCCGAGCAGAGGTGGGGGAGTGATGCGGAGCATCCTACGATCATCCCCATGTACACTTCGACTACTCCCCAAGCCCCAAGAGGACATACGATGAGACCTCGACCATACGCCATTGGACACAAGGTGAACTCACTCCTCTTCGAACCGTCACTTTCCACATATGAGACATGACTACTACCTCATGCATGGACCTTGCATATGCTCAGGTACAACCGAGACGACCATGGAGGATCCAAGGACCAAGGCCAAACATGGAAGAGGAGAAGGAAGAAGAAGCAGGGACAAGCTTCTGGAAAGCCCGGAACTTCCGGCCCCCGGACCTTCCGGCCTACCCGGAACCTCCGACCCCCGGAGTCCAGACCAGCCCCGAGCGCGCCAACTCTCTGGATAGCCCGGGACCCGGCCGGAACCTGTCTGGAACTTCCGGAGGCCGAAACTTCCGGCCTGCCTGCGTGCAAAGACTTAGGCCGAAGCCCATGTATCCCTTTCCCACTTACCCCTTCGTGGATTAGACTATATATACTTCTCCACCTTCACCAGTTTAGGGTTAGTGTTGTGTTAGCTCATTTGCGAGATAGAGCTTCCCTCATCCATATCAGATCTACTCCACGAGAGAGACCGTGGCCCCTCTACGGAGAAGATCCACCTTGGATTCAAGACCTCCTCACGGAGAAGACATCAAGACCTCCTCACGGAGAAGAACCGGTTACCCTATGTATCGTCCTTTGTTGGATTCGGATCTTGTATCTCTTTGTGTTTCGAGGATCTAGCATATGTGTGACCATATCTTGTTGGTTTTAGTGTTTCTCTTGTGTTTCCCCTCGTGATTCCCCTCGTTTCCCCCCTCGTGTTCTTCATGTTCTTCACGGGATCCGCTCCTTTTGTGAAAGATCGGCCGTATAGCGTTCCACCCTACATCATCTTTGTATCAGAGCCAGGTTGATCATGATTTCGGAGCCTCCCCTCTTTGTTTCTAGCCTAATTTTGTTGATTTCATCCTAAAATTCGAAAATCCCCACCAAAAATAGCCCCCATTTTTTTTGTGATTTGTTGGTTTGGACGATGTTTTGTTGATTTTGATCCACGGATTTGCTTTGTTACGAGTGGATCTAGCCTTCCCCATCTTTTCCCCCATTTCTATCCATGAAATCTTCCCAATTTTGACCCTGAAAATCGAGTTTTTCGGCCCCCATTCTCAGATCTGGAATTTAGGGTTGGCCCCGGAAGAAATTCCATGACCTTCGGAACTTCCGGACTCCCCCGAAACTTCCGTCCTTACCCCGGAACTTCCGGGCTAAACAGAAAGTTTACCCCAAAAATCCCCAGATTACCCACACTTTTTCCGCGACCCCCGGAACTTCTGGCCCTAGGCCCGGAACTTCCAGCCTAACCAGAAACTTTCCCCGAAATTTCAGCATCACCCTCCTTCACCGTTTTCATCACAACTTTTCGCTCCGAACTCCGATTTGAGTGTTCTTTGGCTCGTTTTGAAGCTATCGATGTGGCAGAGGACCTCACCTTGGTTTCACCACCTTTTTAGCCCATTAAAGTTTTGGAACTTTGGCATTTTTCCTAGGCCTTCCACCATATCATCCGCTACACCATCATCGACTTCCGCAACCTAACCAATTTTGTTCCCCATCGCATTAGTGGTTGCTTGAGGAGTGATTTGAGTCTCCTAAAGTGTCTAGGTTACTTAGGGACGATTGATCCTTCATCAACCACCACCACCACTTCCGCATAGGCTTGACCACTATACACTTCTGCCACCCCAACTTAACCCAATTTTGTTTGTGTTGTGAGTTGTGTCTCCTAAGGTGTTTCGGCTACTTAGGGACCGTGCTTCCAACTCTGACACCATGTATAGTACACCACATTACCCTCCATTTCCGCATTGCGTACTCCACAACCCATCATTGACATTCCGCAATTCCATTGAGCTTCCACAAAACCACCACCATATCCCGCTACCACCATTTGACATTTGAGATTTTGAGTTCACGGTTTTTCCGTTTCCTAAGGTGTTTCGGCTACTTAGGGACGAGTATCCATCATCTTGGTATCTCCATCAAGATCACCGCCACTCATCATCACCGCGGACGGTAACCTCCATATCATCTTGGTATCATGGTATCCCTCCATTGTATATTCCCTTGCCATTGCATTGATAACCCCTAGCCCATTTTGTGTCACTTGCCTATTGAGACTAGCCTTTGAGTATTGCCGACAACGTTACTTGTGCACATTAGTGATCATCGAGCTACACCTCCCATTGCATACATACCATACCATAGGTATCATCTTGTTATCATACCATCTCATGTGCCTCAAGTTTGCTCCCGCATATACACAATAGCTATCTTGGTTTGTGCATTGTGCAAAAGTGGCCATACAAAAAAGGGAATAAAGCTTTTAAGCAAAGAAAAAGAGTGAACAAAGAGCTTGTAAGCAAGTGCCATAGCATCATACCACATTGCATAAGATTGTCATATCCGATCATCTTGGATCATACCACCGGAACATCATATACATAGCATACTTGGGATATAAGTCCTTGCATTTTTGTCTCCTATAGGTTGTGCACAAGTGTCGTATCCGCCTATTGAGCAATCGTGCTAGCGTCTCTCTAGAGTTGTGCAACAAGAGCGTTTTCCGTGGATTCCACATTTTGTGCTCATCCTTGGTTGCACGACCCCATTTATCTATCCGCGTGTGTGTTTCCGTGTACCACATATTGCCATTGGTCTACTTGTTTCACTTGCGAATGTGTGAATCCCTTTCAACATTATTGACTCTTGCTAACATTTTGTATCAAACTTTTTGTGCCACTATCCTCACCGAGCTCCACCATAAGCCTTATTTGTGTAGGTGTGAGAAACCGACAAGAATTGGTACCAATTGTGCCATTTCCTTGTTACACATTGAGTGAACATTGATCCATTTTTAACATCGGTCAAGGTACATTTGGTATAAGTTCTTCTCTTTCTCCCACTCATATTTTCTCGAGTCTTGTGATGGATAGGCAAGGCATTGCATCTCCGATCTTCGACAACAACGACAATGTGAACAACTACATCACCAAAGCATCCATCTTTGATCTACAACGACAAATGCAAGGCACACAATATACCTTGCGAGAGCGCCTCGACAACCTCGCCATCGACATACACCACTCCGAAGCAAGGAAAAGGGACTACATCGACACCAAGTTGGGCGAACTAAAGGATCAACTACGAGACATGGTGGCCGACTAAAAGTCTTCTTCCCCTTCATCATCCTCAAGGTGGCGGCGAGCAAGTCGATCATCTTCGGAGCGCAAACAAGATGCAAGCGCAAGTCGTCCACGTCCACATCTCCATGGCGACCATCGCCAACATCATCATGAAGGGCAAGACACCTCCAAGCATCATGTGCACAACAACGACGAACGACATCTACTACGAGCTCAAGCACGACAACGACATCATCAACATGAAGATGCTCAACAAGCGCAAATTCACAAGTCCCAACAAGCCCTACTTCACGCCAAGTCCTAGCTTCATGAGCATAAGAGAAGACTGCGAGACGAGCACCACCAAGACGGCACTAAGGCTACAACAACCACTTCGGCATCTTCGCCAAGTGCTATCAAGGCATCTTCGCCTTTGGACATACAACATGTTCGCCTACTTCCCATGAGTTCGCGTACATCGACATCTTCACCAATGAGGCGACCACCTACGAGCGAGGGCGACACTTCCATTTTCGGAAGCCCCTCAAGGAAGATGGCCGAGCATGGGAATTTCCCTTCGGTCATGGAGACAAGCTACGAGGTGCCACATCATATGGGCCTCCAACAACAAGATGACGACAAGAAGGTCGAGCAAGGGTGAGGGAGTCCTGGATTAGGGGGTGTCCGGATAGCCGGACTATACCTTCGGCCGGACTCCTGGACTATGAAGATACAAGATTGAAGACTTCGTCCCGTGTCCGGAAGGGACTTTCCTTGGCGTGGAAGGCAAGCTTGGCGATATGGATATGTAGATCTCCTACCATTGTAACCAACTCTGTGTAACCCTAGCCCTCTCCAGTGTCTATATAAACCGAAGGGTTTTAGTCCGTAGAACAACAATCATACCATAGGCTAGCTTCTAGGGTTTAGCCTCTCTGATCTCGCGGTAGATCTACTCTTGTACTACCCATATCATCAATATTAATCAAGCAGGACGTAGGGTTTTACCTCCATCAAGAGGGCCCGAATCTGGGTAAAACATTGTGTCCCCTGCCTCCTGTTACCATCCGCCTAGACGCACAGTTCGGGACCCCCTGCCCGAGATCCGCCGGTTTTGACACCGACATTGGTGCTTTCATTGAGAGTTCCTCTGTGCCGTCGCCATCAGGAAGGATGCCTCATCCCGTCTTTAAAGACGGCACTGTTGCTAAGGGAGCTTTGGCTGTCGGCCAAACTCTCCGGCTAGGTGGTTTCCTTATGACCGCCTGTTCGGCTGCTGCGCCGATGATGACCTCTCGGGTCATCGAAAGCAATCTTCACGTCAGCTCGGAATTCGCCGAGCAGCTAGATCCAATGGAGCTCTCTTCCCTAAACGAGCTCTTGGATCGCATCGCCGCCCTGGGAGTTGCTACGGATTACGACCAGATTGGGCTTAAACCCGATCTGAGAGAGATTAACTCTCCCCAGGTCACCCATCACGTTACCGTGATAGAGGGACAGTGCGGCGACCCTTCATCTATCTTAAGGACTAGCTATGTCCAGATTCCTGATCCCTCCAAGCCGGATACCCGCGGAGGGGAGGACATCACTCAAGACCTGAACTTAAAGTCAGGCGACGGGCTAGATTCATTGGACATCATCCAAGAATCCAAACTTCCGAGTTCGGGAACTCCTTGGCCCCTGGTCTCAGATTGGGTGAGGTTTCGGATTTGATTCCACCCACCCACCCGTACATAGGCGATCTGTCCCAAATTAGGCAAGAGCCCGAAGAAACAGTACATCATTACTGGGCCAGATTCCTCCTGGTTATGAACAGGATAAAGGACTGCCGCGAGGAAGACGCAATTTCATTCTTCTGCAATAATTGCACGGACAAGGGAATCCTCAACGCCATAAGTCGCCGTGATATTACACGCTTCGCTGACTTGGCGTCCATAGTACGAAAGTACTGTGCGATGGAAAGCGCCTGGAAAATCGAAATAAAATTTTGGGACAATCCGGCCCTGAATACAAATCCAGTCCGAAATAAAAGGGTGCATCATCGCCAGACACCCGTGTTCAATACCAAAAAGCAAAAGCCCTCTACAGGGCACGGAACCATACTGGAAGGATGGCTTAATGGACCCTGTAAAATTCATAGTGCAGAGGGCGCCACACCAACTCACAGCCTTAGAGCATGTTGGATACTCCGACAGGTGGCAAAAATTGGCAAAGATCTCCTAATTCCAGAAGCCACAGAAAGCCACCCCAGAGACACCAGTACGGTATTAATAGTCTTCGAGACTTTCGCATTAAATAATATGCGAAAAAGAACACTCCGCAGCCTCGCCGAAGTCTACAAAGTAGCAACAATAAACCCATGGAGTGACACAGCTATTACTTTTAACGCCAGTGATGAACCTAAATTCCGAACAGCCCGAGCACCAGCCGCATTGGTCCTCAGTCCAATAGTGGACGGCTTTCGTCTTAACAAGGTACTCATGGATGGCGGCAGCGGATTGAACCTCATTTATGAGGAAACCCTTCAAAAAATGGAAATAGACTGGAACCGCATTGAGCGAAGTAGCACAACCTTTAGAGGAATAATCCCCAGTCGGGAAGCGCGCTGTATAGGAAAAATCACACTAGATGTGGTGTTCGGCACGCCGGATAATTACAGGTCTGAAGAGGTCACGTTCCAAGTGGCCCCGTTCAGTAGCGCATATCACGCTCTGCTAGGGCGGGAAGTGTTTACAATCTTCCAAGCAATACCCCATTACGGGTACATGAAGCTCAAGATGCCCGGGACTAACGGAATCATCACTCTCGCTAGTGATCCGGACATAGCACTCCGCGCCGAAAACAAGACAGCCGCACTGGCCCTCGAGGCGCTATCCGAAGCCCTAGCGGTTGAGGAACTGACTGCGCTGTGCTCCATGGTGAATAGGGACGATGTGATACTCGACAAAAGATCCAAGTCCACCTCCTTTAAACCGGCGGACGAAATAGTCAAATTCCAGGTCCATCCAACGGATCCCAATAAAACAGCTTCCATCGGGGCACAGTTAAAGCCTGATGTAGACGCCACACTGCGAGAGTTCCTATGAGAGAACTGGGACATTTTCGCCTGGCACCCTTCAGACATGCCAGGAATCCCACGCAGGCTGGCCGAACACAGCTTAAATATCCTAAAAGGATTCAAGCCAGTCAAGCAGGCTCTTCGGCGTTTTTCCGAACCTAAGAGACAGGCCATGGGAGGAACTAGCCAAGCTATTGGAGGCCGGATTCATCAAAGATATAAAACACCCGGACTGTCTAGCAAACCTGGTGATGGTATCAAAGAAGGAAAAATCCTGGCGCATGTGCGTTGATTTTAAAGACCTTAACAAGGCTTGCCCAAAGGATGCCTTCCCTCTCCCTCGCATAGATCAAATTATCGACGCTACCGCAGGACACGATTCATTGTGTTTCCTCGACGCATACTCCGGCTACCATCAAATAAAGATGGCAGAGTCAGACCAAGCCGCAACGGCATTCATCACACCATACGGCCCATTCTGCTTCAACACAATGCCTTTCGGGCTCAAAAATGCCGGAGCAACATACCAGTGCATGATTCAGACATGTATGGCAAACCAGATCGGCAAAATAGTGGAGGTATACGTAGATGATGTGGTCGTTAAAACAAGACATGTCGAATCTCTAGTAGACGACTTGAGGCTAACATTCGATAACCTCCGAACATACGACATCAAGCTCAACCCGGAAAAATGCGTTTTCGGCGTTCCAGCCGAAAAGCTCTTGGGCTTCATTGTATCCGGTAGAGGAATTGAAACAAATCCAGCCAAGATCTGAGCTCTGTCGCAATTGGATATCCCGAAGGACCTCAAACAAATACAAAAATTAACCGGATGCGTGGCGGCTCTAAGCCGCTTTATCTCCCGCTTGGGAGAAAAGGCCCTACCCCTTTACCGCCTCCTTCGGTGCACCGAACACCTCGAGTGGACGGATGCAACCACGGCTGGACTCGATGAAATGAAAGCCATCTTGGCAACAAACCCAGTCCTGGCCGCGCCAAACATTGGCGAACCAATGCTATTATACATTGCAGCAACCCATCAGGTCGTAAGCGCAGTGCTCGTCGTCGAACGAGAAACGGACGGACACAAATTCCCCCTTCAAAAGCCGGTCAACTATGTGTCCACTGTCCTTACTCCGTGCAAGTCACGGTACCCGCATTATCAAAAGATTGCGTACGCAGTATTTATGGCATCCCGGAAGCTGCGACACTACTTTCAAGAGTGTTCAATAACAGTAGCCTCGGAAGTGCCACTTAACAATATTATAAACAACCGCGACGCGACGGGCTGGATTGCAAAATGGGCCATTGAGCTCCTCCCGTTCGACATAACTTACAAGCCACAGCGAGCTATCAAGTCGCAAGTTTTGGCCGACTTCGTCGCAGAATGGACGGAGGCCGAACTCCCTAAAGAGTACGGCACATATTCAAACTGGGTCATGCACTTCGACGGCTCCAAAATGTTGGCCGGTCTAGGGGCTGGCGTCGTTTTGACGTCCCCCACAAGAGACACAGTTCAATACGTACTCCAGATAATGTACACAGACTCCAACAATGCAGCCGAATATGAGGCCCTTTTACATGGTCTCCGGATGGCAGTATCCATGGGCATTCAACGCCTAGAGGTGCGCGGGGACTCGAACCTCGCAATATCCCAAATAAATGGAGACTTTGATGCCAAGGATCCAAAAATGGCAACTTATCGCAACGCCATCTTAAAAATGTCAGCTCGGTTTGAAGGGCTCGAATTTCACCATATAGCCCGGGAAAATAATCAGGCGGCAGATGTCCTGGCACGCATCGGCGCAAAACGCGATGTAGTCCCCCCCAACATCTTCTTGGAAAGGCTGTTCAAGCCATCCGTAGCATGGGAAGGGGAACCCAGCAATAACAGCCCGGACCCAACCGCACCGCCCGACACCGAACACTCTGACATAATTGGAGGCTCTGCCAATGAAATAACACCTTCAGCCCACGTAATAATGGCCGTCATCGTCCCGTGGACAGAACCATTCCTCGCCTACCTTACTAGGCAGGAACTCCCCGAGGACCAAAATGAGGCACGCTGCATAGTACGACGATCTAAAGCCTATAAAGTCCATGAGGGAGAGCTTTATAAGAAAAGCACTATCGGAGTCCTTCAAAGGTGCATCTTCGAAGAGGAAGGGCGGAACCTCCTGGCTGAAATTCATGCCGGACTCGGCGGTCATCACGCTGCAGCTCGGTCCCTTGTAAGCAAGGCCTTCCGTACATGCTTTTATTGGCCGACGGCCCGGGCAGACGCCCATGACTTAGTCCAACGATGCGTCGGTTGCCAGCTTTTTGCAAACCAAAGCCATATTCCACCCACCGCCCTCCAAACTATCCCCATCACTTGGCCCTTAGCGGTCTGGGGGCTTGACATGGTTGGACCCCTTAAAGGCGGAACCCACAAGAAAAAAAATTACTGGTCATGGTGGATAAGTTCACCAAATGGATAGAAGCCAAGCCTGTTAAGACAGCCGAATCCGGACCGGTGATAGACTTTATATCCGGGGCTGTACACCGTTACGGCGTCCCCCACAACATCATCACTGATAACGGCACGAACTTTATGGCCAACGAGAACTCTGGTGCAAAAAGATGGGCATCAAGCTCGATTATGCTTCCGTCTATCACCCACAAACTAACGGCCAGGTCGAACGTGCAAATGGTCTTATCATGAGCGGCATCAAACCCAGATTAGTGCGGTCCCTTAAGGAATCTAATACGCACTGGGTGGAGGAGCTCGACTCCGTACTCTGGGGGCTGCGGACCATGCCGAATTGCACCACCGGATACACACCATTCTTCATGGTGTACGGCGCAGAGGCAGTTTTGCCTTGCGACATAATTCATGACTCACCTCGAGTGCGCATGTACGAAGAAAGAGAAGCCGAGCTCGATCGGCAGGATAGTTTGGACGCCTTGGAGGAAGAGCATGACATGGCAAAAGCCCGTTCCGCATTCTATCAACAGCAGGCTCGAAGATACCAAAGCAGAGAAGTACGGGCCAAAAATTACAACGTTGGCGAATTAGTTCTATGCTTGCCAGACAAGAAAAAGGACAAACTCAAGCCCAAGTGGGAAGGTCCCTTCATAATTGACCAAGTCCTGACTGGTGGAGCATACCGCCTGCGAGATGCATCGGATAACTGACTCGAGCTGAACCCATGGAACACAGCCCGTCTCCGAAGATTCTATGCCTAGCGCCGGACTCTGTGTTCGTCTCCTTCCTCTGTCCATTTTTTATATACTTTCTATCTTACATTTCTCTCCTTCTCCCATCTCTCTCTCTTATAGCCTCTAAAGGCTCATAAAGTGACGCGCTATCCGCGCTCATTAAACCCGGGGGCTTCTTTAAACAGAAGCTTATTTATACGGGCTTCATGCCCAACATATGTGTCACACTTCCGCGTGTACCTTTTATTCACCATTATATGCATCGATATGACTTAAGTTTTGGCCAAGCTGGGTTGCCTGGCTCCTGTGCTTACCCCTACGTTCCCGATTGTTCGGCTAGGTGGTAAAGGGAGCACCTCTGCGATTGTTACTGCCGGGTCAGTCGGATGTGTACCTCAGACTGGGTGAAGCCAAAAGCTAGCATTCTTAAGGGAATATTCGGTCGGTGAACTAAAGATGATCTTTTTTTCACTTATTTATCTATATGCCCCCAGATGTTTTTCCTGCGTCTCTTTTCGCAGAACGGACATGCACTTTAGGGCATGCCTCCCAGGGAAAGGAACCCCTAACGAAACTATTCTCACTGGAAGATGTTTCTTACTAACCATGTAATATAACATAACTAGTTGGGCACTTGTCTGTTCAAGCACTAATGACCCCTACACCTGGTCTCCATGCATACCCCGGTTATTATATAACCGCGAGGGTATTCGGACACACTCCGGACCGTCAGGTCCCGAGGTTGAAGCGAAAAGGTCGGCCATGACAAACGATCTACAATCCGGCTAGAAGGCATTACACATATCAATTAAAATTACATAGTCAATCTGACTGATTGTATTCCTCTTCAATACCATCTAACAGGCTGTCTAGCTTACAATCCTGTTGGGAATACTTTGCGGCCAATTCTACTTGGCCGTATACTAAGCTCACAGGGATCTCCTTCCCATCGGGCCCCACGGGTCCGACCTCGGCCATGTGGTTTGGGTCAGCCTTCGTGTACCACGTCTTCACCATGGCCCAGGCCTCCCTGGCGCCTTGACGGCAGGCCGACATCTTCCACAATCGGAAGCGCCGCCGCGCTCCCTTCAGCTTCTCTACAAGCTCTCCAAGGCCTTCAGGCATGGAGACGGATGGCCACAAGGCCTGGGCGACGCCTTGCATCACCTGCCGAAGTCGCTCGTGCAGTTGTGAGAGCTCGGGAAGAAGGTCACCCGTAGAACCGGGCATTTCCTCTGCAGGACGACCTGTTAGCATACCTACAGACATTACTCTGTTAGTCGACTTCCTCGCCGAACTTTTTTTTCTTCAAAAGTTTGTTTAAGCACTTACTAAATATGCCGCGTCGAAACCGCTAATTCTCCTTAACGGAGTCCAACAGCTGGGCACGAACATCCTTCAGTTCAATGCCCAGCTTGGTGCTGGCATCTTGGAGATCGTTCTTCTCCCGCCTCACCTTTGTCAGCACACTCTCACCAGCCTTCAGCTGGCGTAGGAGTTGTTGCTTTTCCGGATTCAATCCGGCGCTATCTGCAATTTCATTTGTCAGATTTGCACCCACGCCGCACTTCGCAAAATACTTATCTTTCGAAGCGTATATTACCAGAGGGGGTCTCCTTGGGCTCCCCTGCCGCGGCTAGTGCGGACTCAAGTTGGGCTTTGCACTCTTCCAACTCCTGGGACAGTAGGGTATTCTTTTCTGTAAGAACCTGCATAACAAATGATCCTTAAATAGGTTATTCTAACTGTTTCAAGTCTCGGGGGCTACTGGTATATATATAATTACCAAAATTTTCTTACCCGTATGTCTTTTACATATTTCTCCGTGGCTTTGGCTAGACCATTTTGAGCGGCACGGAGGTACACATCTCCCGAATTGAAGGCATCCAATGCCTCTTGGGAGAAACAAGCGTCGCGAAGAACTATCGACGCCTGTGGTTCATGGCACTCTCCACCTCAATTAGTGGCAAACAGCCTGTTCGCATCCTCTGTTGGAGGAGCGTCCGGTGCGCGCCTTGTGTTCGCCTCCACTTCCGGACCAGGCTTTGGAGCCTGGCTGGTGGAGGCGCGATTGGCAACCTCTCCGGAGATAGTCCGACGAGGTCTCTTCGTCTTGAAGAGAGCACGAGCGTTAATACGCCTTGAAGGAATAACACCTGGGAATAGGATGGCGCGCTATACCTTTGCGCCGACATCTCAGACCGGACCGCACTTCTTTTCAGCCCGCGGGGCCTTGCCGCCCCTCGTTGGCTAGTCGCCGCAGGCTTGGCCTCCCGTCTCAAGGACCTCCCCTGCAAAACACGGTTGTCATACGGCAATCGAAAACACGCGAGGATAGATCCCTTTTCAAAGTGCTGGGACTTCGGTCTCAGCTACCTGTGAGGCTGGGAGTAGCCCTGGGTAATTGGCCGTAATGGCCACCAAGGCATTGTCCTTGCTCAATTGATGAAACACCCCATCAATCAGCTCCACAGATAAGTCTGGATCCTCTTGAGAGGCCGGGTCGAGGGACCGTCCCGGATCCTCGGGTTGTGGAGGAGGGCTGTTTATTTCTTTAACAGCCTGGCGCAGTTCCTGCGTTGAAGTCGTTAGACTGAATATTTAAGGATGGGAATATAAAATGGGCGGGCAAGTAAAAGTGTCCACTTACCCAACTTGGGGGATTGTACATAGAAAATCCACCCTGTGGGTTGACGCGGAGAAATTCCTCCTCTTCACTCTTGTACAAAGCGGACAAGATCTTTATTAGAGCGGCAGCCGGATCCGGCCCCTTACGGCCGTGGCGGGTGGCGTCGTCCTCCCTGTTGAAGTCCCACATGGGGTGGCCTCTATACTGAAGCGGTTGCACCCCTCGCATGATGCATGCGGCCATGACCCCGATCATGGTTAGTCCGGAATGAGCTAACAATCTTATCCGGCCCATCAGGTAAAGAACGTCCTTGTCGCTTTCCCTCTGAGGGATCCGTGGATGCCAGCTTGGGCGCTTCTTTAGGGTAGCACTATCGAACTCAGGGAGGCCGATCCGGACAGGATCCGGCAGCGAGACATCCTCTATATAAAACCATTCCGAAGGCCAGTCCTCGGACGCCTTCTTTGGGGTTCCGGATAGATATCCGGTCCCAGCGATGCGCCACACTTCGGCTCCGCCCACTTGATATATTGACCCCTTCTGAGAATGGGGCACAAGGCAGAATAGCCTTTTCCACAGCACGAAATGAGCCTTGCATCCCAAAAACAGCTCGCAAAGGGCTACGAAGCCCGCGATATGCAATATGGAGGCAGGCGTGAGGTTGTGCAACTGGAGGCCATAGAACTCCAGGAGCCCCCGGAGAAACGGATGAATTGGAAATCCGAGCCCTCTTATTAAGTAAGGGACAAGGCATACCCGCTCTCCTTTGGAGGGATTGGGGGCGCTCTCCGCTTGCTCTCTGCCATTATAGGTGGCAAGTCCGGCTCGAACCGGGACCATATAGGCCGGGGGGAGAAATCCCTTGGTCTGGAGCGTCACTAGCTCGCTGTGCGGGATGGAGCATCTCTCCCAATCTCTGGGCTGAGGGCTGGAAGGACGAGAGGAGGAGCTGCGGCGGCCGGCCATGATAGAATGGACCTCTGTCGGATACGCTCTGATGAATACTCGCGGAGGGGAGAAGGTGTGGTTTGGATCTAAATCCTCGTCCCCTTAAATAGGCGGCTCATTCACGCGGCTAGGGGTGTAAATGTAAAAACACCCTGACTTTTCGTATTCGTTTGACACGTGGAAGACGGCCATTATTGGGCGTAGAAGCCAAGGAGCGCTACATTTACAAGAAACCGGACATTATTTGACAGGTACACGGAATTTGGAGGAGAACCCACCTTGCAATGCCGAAGACTATTTGCGCGCCGGACTCGTCGTCATTGAAGCCTGGTTCAGGGGCTACTGAGGGAGTCCTGGATTAGGGGGTGTCCGGATAGCCGGACTATACCTTCGGCCGGACTCCTGGACTATGAAGATACAAGATTGAAGACTTCGTCCCGTGTCCGGAAGGGACTTTCCTTGGCGTGGAAGGCAAGCTTGGCGATACGGATATGTAGATCTCCTACCATTGTAACCGACTCTGTGTAACCCTAGCCCTCTCCGGTGTCTATATAAACCGGAGGGTTTTAGTCCGTAGAACAACAATCATACCATAGGCTAGCTTCTAGGGTTTAGCCTCTCTGATCTCGTGGTAGATCTACTCTTGTACTACACATATCATCAATATTAATCAAGCAGGACGTAGGGTTTTACCTCCATCAAGAGGGCCCGAACCTGGGTAAAACATTGTGCCCCTGCCTCCTGTTACCATCCGCCTAGACGCACAGTTCGGGACCCCCTACCCGAGATTCGCCGGTTTTGACACCAACAAAGGGCCATCCACTTCAACCACAACGACGAGCATGAACCTCTTCAACAACATGAAGACGTCGCCCATATTGGACTCATACTCCGAGTCAAGCTACGAGACCGCACATGAGACCTTATCTTTGGTCTTAGAGGAGAGTGATGATGTGCCATCTTCGGCCTTCATCCATGGCTATGACTACGACATGATTGAGCATGGAGACATTTGTACCTACATCCCTCCGACACCCACATATGACGAGATGCCCCAATTGCCATGTGAGGAGAGCCACCACCACATGAGTGACATGAGTGACTCCACCCTACATGACATTGAGATCATTTCCTATGAGAGGATGAGTGTGACCACCACTAGCCCCACACTTGAGAGCATGCCACACATCCTATGTGAGGTTGAGAGCCATTTGAGTGACTCTACCAACCATATGAGTGAGAGCATCCAAGAGGGAGTGAGTGAGCCACAACACTTAGTGAGTGAGGTAGTTGAGACGGCATGTGAGGCCACTATGATTTCTAACGACTTAACCTCTACTTCGAGTGTGTTTTCTTCCTTGGTGCTAGGTCTCCTACATCACGACATGCCTATCCTCGATGAGTCCATACCTCTAATGGAGACAACGATGGCCATGGTGGACGATGATGCACCCCCACATGGTGATACGTCTCCAACGTATCTATAATTTTTGATTGGTCCATGCTATATTATCTAGTGTTTTGGACATTATTGGGCTTTATTATCCACTTTTATATTATTTTTGGGACTAATCTATTAAGCGGAGGCCCAACCCAGAATTGCTGTTTTTGCCTGTTTTAGGGTTTCGAAAAAAAAGAATATCAAACGGAGTCCAAACGGAATGAAACCTTCGGGAACGTGATTTTCTCACCGAACATGATCCAGGAGACTTGGACCCTACGTCAAGACACAAAAGAGGAGGCCACGAGGTAGGGGGGCGCGCTACCCCCCAGGCGCGCCCTCCACCCTCGTGGGCCCCCTGTTGCTCCACCGACGTACTCCTTCCTCCTATATATACCTACGTACCCCCAAACGATCAGATACGGAGCCAAAACCCTAATTCCACCGCCATAACTTTCTGTATCCACGAGATCCCATCTTGGGGCCTGTTCCGGAGCTCCGCCGGAGGGGGCATCGATCACGGAGGGCTTCTACATCATCACCATAGCCCCTCTGATGAAGTGTGAGTAGTTCACCTCAGACCTACGGGTCCATAGTTATTAGCTAGATGGCTTCTTCTCTCTTTTTGGATCTCAATACAATGTTCCCCCCTCTCTTGTGGAGATCTATTCGATGTAATCTTCTTTTTGCGGTGTGTTTGTTGAGACCGATGAATTTTGGGTTTATGATCAAGTCTATCTATGAACAATATTTGAATCTTCTCTGAATTCCTTTATGTATGATTGGTTATCTTTGCAAGTCTCTTCGAATTATCAGTTTGGTCTGGCCTACTAGATTGATCTTTCTTGCAATGGGAGAAGTGCTTAGCTTTGGGTTCAATCTTGCGGTGTCCTTTCCCAGTGACAGTAGGGGCAGCAAGGCACGTATTGTATTGTTGCCATCGAGGATAAAAAGATGGGGTTTTCATCATATTGCATGAGTTTATCCCTCTACATCATGTCATCTTGCTTAAGGCGTTACTATGTTCTCATTAACTTAATACTCTAGATGCATGCTGGATAGCGGTCGAGTGGATTAATAGTAGTAGATGCAGGCAGGAGTCTGTCTACTTGTCTCGGACGTGATGCCTATATACATGATCATACCTAGATATTCTCACAATTATGCTCAATTTTTTCAATTGCTCAACAGTAATTCGTTCACCCACCGTAGAATACTTATGCTCTTGAGTGAAGCCACTAGTGAAACCTATGGCCCATGGGTCTGTCTTCATCATATTAATCTTCCAATACTTAGTAATTTCATTTGCTTTTTACTTTGCTTTTATTTTACTTATCATAAAAATACCAAAAATATTATCTTATCATATCTATCAAATCTCACTCTCGTAAGTGGCCGTGTAGGGATTGACAACCCCTTATCGCGTTGGTTGCGAGGATTTATTTGTTTTGTGCAGGTACGAGGGACTCGCGCGTAGCCTCCTACTGGATTTATACCTTGGTTCTCAAAAACTGAGGGAAATACTTATGCTACTTTGCTGCATCATCCATTCCTCTTCGGGGGAAACCAACGCAGTGCTCAAGAGGTAGCAAGAATGATTTCTGGCGTCGTTGCCGGGGAGTCTACACAAAATTCAATATACCAAGTACCCATCACAATCCCTATCTCCCGCATTACATTATTTGCCATTTGCCTCTTGTTTTCCTCTCCCCCACTTCACCCTTGCCATTTTATTCGCCCTCTCTCTCTGTCCTCCCTCTCCTTCTCTATTTGCCTCTTTTTGCCCGCTTGCTTTTTGTTTGCTTGTGTGTTAGTTTGCTTGCTTGTCATGATGGCTCAAAATAATACTAAATTGTGTGACTTTACCAATAGCAACAATAATGATTTTATTAGCACTCCGATTGCTCCTCTTACCGATGCCGAATCTTGTGAAATTAATACTGCTTTGCTGAATCTTGTCATGAAAGATCCGTTTTCCAGCCTTCCTAGCGAAGATGCCGCTACCCATCTAAATAGCTTCGTTGATTTGTGTGATATTCAAAATAAGAAAGATGTGGATAACGATATTGTTAAATTGAAGCTATTTCCTTTTTCGCTTAGAGATCGTGCTAAAGCTTGGTTTTCGTATTTGCCTAAGAATAGTATTGATTCATGAAATAAGTCCAAAGATGCTTTTATCTCTAAGTATTTTCCTCCCGCTAATATCATCTCCCTTAGAAACGATATTATGAATTTTAAGTAACTTGATCATGAACATGTTGCACAAGCTTGGGAGAGGATGAAATTAATGATACGTAATTGCCCTACTCATGGTTTGAATCTATGGATGATTATACAAAAATGTTATGCCAAATTGAATTTTGCTTCTAGAAACCTTTTAGATTCGGCCGTGGGAGGCACTTTTATGGAAATCACTTTAGGAGAAGCTACTAAACTCCTAGATAATATTATGGTTAATTATTCTCAATGGCATACTGAAAGATCTACTAATAAAAAGGTGCATGCGATAGAAGAAATTAATGTCTTGAGTGGAAAGATGGATGAACTTATGAAATTATTTGCTAGTAAAAGTGTTTCTTCTGATCCTAATGATATGCCCGTGTCTACTTTGATTGAGAATAATAATGAATCTATGGATGTGAATTTTGTTGGTAGGAACAATTTTGGTAACAACGTGTATAGAGGAAATTTTAATCCTAGGCCTTATCCTAGTAATCCCTCTAATAATTATGGTAATTCCTACAACAATTCTTATGGAAATTATAATAAGATGACCTCTGATTTTGATTCTAATATTAAAGAATTTATTACTTCGCAAAAGAATTTCAATGCTTTGATTGAAGAAAAATTGCTTAAGATTGATGAGTTGGCTAGGAACGTTGATAGAATTGCTCTTGATGTTGATTCTTTGAAACTGAGATCCATTCCACCTAAGCATGATATCAATGAGTCTCTCAAAGCCATGATAATTTCCATTGATGAGTGCAAAGAAAGAACCGCTAGGATGCGTGCTAACAAAGATGCCTTTATAAGAGCGTGTTCCTCTAGTTCATATGAAAATAAAGATGAAGATCTAAAAGTTATTGTTGTGTCCCCTATTAAATCTTTGTTTTGCAATATGAATCTTAATAATGATGGGACTGAATATGATCCACCTTTACCTAGAAGGCGTTCCAAGAATTCGGAGTTTTTAGATCTTGATGCTAAAATTGATGAAAGTGGGATCGAAGAAATTAAAACCCTAGATGTTGCTAAACCCACTATTTTGGATTTCAAGGAATTTAATTATGAAAATTGCTCTTTGATTGATTGTATTTCCTTGTTGTAATCCGTGCTAAATTCTCCTCATGCTTATAGTCAAAATAAAGCGTTCACTAAACATATCGTTGATGCCTTGATGCAATCTTATGAAGAAAAACTTGAATTGGAAGTTTCTATCCCTAGAAAACTTTATGATGAGTGGGAACCAACTATTAAAATTAAAATTAAAGATCCTGAATTCTATGCTTTGTGTGATTTGGGTGCAAGTGTTTCCACGATTCCAAAGACTTTGTGCGATTTGTTAGGTTTCCGTGATTTTGATGATTGCTCTCTAAACTTGCACCTTGCGGATTCCACTATTAAGAAACCTATGGGAAAAAATAGATGTTCTTATTGTTGCAAATAGGAATTATGTGCCCGTATATTTTATTGTTTTTGACATAGATTGCAATCCTTCATGTCCTATTATTCTTGGTAGACCTTTCCTTAGAACGATTGGTGCAATTATTGATATGAAGGAAGAAAATATTAGATTCCAGTTTCCGTTAAGGAAAGACATGGAACACTTTCCTAAAAATAAAATAAAATTACCTTATGAATCTATTATGAGAGCCACTTATGGATTGCCTATCAAAGATGGCAATACCTAGATCTATCCTTGCTTGTTATGCCTAGCTAGGGGCGTTAAACGATAGCGCTTGTTGGGAGGCAACCCAATTTTATTTTTATTCCTTGATTTTTTTCTCCCGTTTAGTAATAAATAATTTATTTAGCCTCTGTTTATGTTGTGTATTTTGTGTTTAATTAGTGTTTGTGCCAAGTAGAACCGTTGGGAAGACTTGGGGAAAGTCTTGTTAATCTTGCTGTAAAAAGCAAAAACTTTAGCGCTCACAAGAACAGCTGCCATTTTTATTTGGAAAGTGATATTTAGTTAATTATTTTTGAATATGATTAATAGATAAATTCCTCACGTCCAGCAATTTATTTTAGAATTTTTGGGGTTCCAGATCTTTTCTAGCTACAGATTACTACAGACTGTTCTGTTTTTGACAGATTCTGTTTTTTGTGTGTTGTTTGCTTATTTTGATGAATCTATGGCTAGTAAAATAGTTTATAAACCATAGAGAAGTTGGAATACAGTAGGTTTAACACCAATATAAATAAATAATGAGTTCATTATAGTACCTTGAAGTGGTCTTTTGTTTTCTTTTGCTAACGGAGCTCACGAGATTTTCTACTTTAAGTTTTGTGTTGTGAAGTTTTCAAGTTTTGGGTAAAGATTTGATGGATTATGGAACAAGGAGTGGCAAGAGCCTAAGCTTGGGGATTCCCATGGAACCCCCAAGATAATCTAAGGACACCTAAAAGCCAAAGCTTGGGGATGCCCCGGAAGGCATCCCCTCTTTTCGTCTACTTCTATCGGTAACTTTACTTGGAGCTATATTTTTATTCACCACATGATATGTGTTTTGCTTGGAGCGTCTTGTATTATTTGAGTCTTTATTTGTTATTTTACTACAATCATCCTTGTTGTACACACCTTTTGAGAGATCCATACATGATTTGGAATTTGTTAGAATACTCTGTGTGCTTCGCTTATATCTTTTGAGTTATATAGTTTGCTCTAGTACATCACTTATATCTTTTAGAGCATGGTGGTGGATTTGTTTTATAGAAACTATTTATCTCTCATGCTTCACTTATATTATTTTGAGAGTCTTAAATAGCATGGTAATTTGCTTAAATAATTCTAATATGCTAGGTATTCAAGATTAGTAAAAAAATTCCTAGGAGTGTTTTGAATACTAAGAGACGTTTGATGCTTGATGATTGTTTTGAGATATGGAGGTAATAATATCAAAGTCGTGCTAGTTGAGTAGTTGTGAATTTGATAAGTGCTTGTGTTGAAGTTTGCAAGTCCCGTAGCATGCACGTATGGTAAATGTTGTGTAACAAATTTGAAACATGAGGTGTTTTTTGATTGTCTTCCTTATGAGTGGCGGTCGGGGACGAGCGATGGTCTTTTCCTACCAATCTATCCCCCTAGGAGCATGCGCGTAGTGCCGAGGTTTTTGATGACTTGTAGATTTTTGCAATAAGTATGTGAGTTCTTTATGACTAATGTTGAGTCCATGGATTATACGCACTCTCACCCTTCCATCATTGCTAGCCTCTTCGGTACCGTGCATTGCCCTGTCTCACATTGAGAGTTGGTGCAAACTTCGCCGGTGCATCCAAACCCCGTGATATGATACGCTCTTTCACACATAAACCTCCTTATATCTTCCTCAAAACAGCCACCATACCTACCTATTATGGCATTTCCATAGCCATTCCCAGATATATTGCCATGCAACTTTCCACCATTCCGTTTATCATGACACATTCATCATTGTCATATTGCTTAGCATGATCATGTAGTTGACATAGTATTTGTGGCAAAGCCACCATTCATAATTCTTTCATACATGTCACTCTTGGTTCATTGCATATCCTCGTACACCGCCGGAGACATTCATATAGAGTCATCTTTTGTTTTAGCATCGAGTTGTAATCATTGAGTTGTCAATAAATAGAAGTGTGATGGTCATCATTTTCTAGAGCATTGTCCCAAGTGAGGAAATAAAAAAGGAAAGAAAAGAGAAAGGCCATATAAAAAAAGGAAAATGCCTAAATAAAAAAAGAGAGAAAAAGAGAGAAGGGACAATGTTACTATCCTTTGCTATGCTTGTGCTTCAAAGTAGCACCATAACCTTCATGATAGAAAGTCTCTTGTTTTTTCACTTTCCTATACTAGTGGGAAATTTTCATTATAGAACTTGGCTTGTATATTCCAACAATGGGCCTCCTCAAGTGCCCTAGGTCTTTGTGATCAAGCAAGTTGGATGCACACCCACTTAGTTTCTTTTGTTGAGCTTTCATACATTTATAGCTCTAGTGCATCCGTTGCATGGCAATCCCTACTCCTTGCATTAACATCAATCGGTGGGCATCTCCATAGTCCATTGATTAGCCTCGTTGATGTGAGACTTTCTTCTTTTTTGTCTTCTCCACATAACCCCCATCATCATATTCTATTCCACCCATAGTGCTATGTCCATGGCTTGCGCTCATATATTGCGTGAAAGTTTATAGGTTTGAGATTTCTAAGGTATGAAACAATTGCTTGGCTTGTCATCGGGGTTGTGCATGATGAGAGCATTCTTGTGTGACGAAAATGGAGCATGACTAAACTATATGATTTTGTAGGGATGAACTTTGTTTGGCCATGTTATTTTGAGAAGACATAATTGCTTTGTTAGTATGCTTGAAGTATTATTATTTTTATGTCAATATGAACTTTTATCTTGAATCTTTCGGATCTGAATATTCATACCAAAATTAAGAAGAATTACATTAAAATTATGCCAAGTAGCACTCCGCATCAAAAATTATGTTTTTATCATTTACCTACTCGAGGACGAGTAGGAATTAAGCTTGGGGATGCTTGATACGTCTCCAACGTATCTATAATTTTTGATTGCTCCATGCTATATTATCTACTGTTTTGGACATTATTGGGCTTTATTATCCACTTTTATTTTATTTTTGGGACTAACCTATTAACTGGAGGCCCAGCCTAGAATTGCTGTTTTTTTTGCCTGTTTTAGGGTCTCGAAGAAAAGGAATATCAAACGGAGTCCAAACGGAATGAAACCTTCGGGAACGTGATTTTCTCACCGAACATGATCCAGGAGACTTGGACCCTATGTCAAGACACAAAAGAGGAGGCCACAAGGTAGGGGGGCGCGCCTACCCCCCAGGCGCGCCCTCCACCCTCGTGGGCCCCCTGTTGCTCCACCGACGTACTCCTTCCTCCTATATATACCTACGTACCCCCAAACGATCAGATACGGAGCCAAAACCCTAATTCCACCACCGTAACTTTCTGTATCCACGAGATCCCATCTTGGGGCCTGTTCCGGAGCTCCGCCGGAGGGGGCATCGATCATGGAGGGCTTCTACATCATCACCATAGCCTGTCTGATGAAGTGTGAGTAGTTCACCTCAGACCTACGGTCCATAGTTATTAGCTAGATGGCTTCTTCTCTCTTTTTGGATCTCAATACAATGTTCTCCCCCTCTCTTGTGGAGATCTACTCGATGTAATCTTATTTTTGCGGTGTGTTTGTTGAGACCGATGAATTGTGGGTTTATGATCAAGTCTATCTATGAACAATATTTGAATCTTCTCTGATTTCTTTTATGTATGATTGGTTATCTTTGCAAGTATCTTCGAATTATTAGTTTGGTTTGGCCTACTAGATTGATCTTTCTTGCAATGGGAGAAGTGCTTAGCTTTGGGTTCAATCTTGCGGTGTCCTCTCCCAGTGACAGTAGGGGCAGCAAGGCACGTATTGTATTGTTGCCATCGAGGATAACAAGATGGGGTTTTCATCATATTGCATGAGTTTATCCCTCTACATCATGTCATCTTTCTTAAGGCGTTACTCTGTTTTCATTAACTTAATACTCTAGATGCATGCTGGATAGCGGTCGATGAGTGGAGTAATAGTAGTAGATGCAGGCAGGAGTTGGTCTACTTGTCTCGGATGTGATGCCTATATACATGATCATACCTAGATATTCTCATAACTATGCTCGATTTTGTCAATTGCTCAACAGTAATTCGTTCACCCACCGTAGAATACTTATGCTCTTGAGAGAAGCCACTAGTGAAACCTATGGCCCCCGGGTCTATCTTCATCATATTAATCTTCCAATACTTAGTAATTTCATTTGCTTTTTACTTTGCTTTTTATTTTACTTATCATAAAAATACCAAAAATATTATCTTATCATATCTATCAGATCTCACTCTCGTAAGTGGCCGTGTAGGGATTGACAACCCCTTATCGTGTTGGTTGCGAGGATTTATTTGTTTTGTGTAGGTACGAGGGACTCACGCGTAGCCTCCTACTGGATTGATACCTTGGTTCTCAAAAACTGAGGGAAATACTTACGCTACTTAGCTGCATCATCCCTTCCTCTTTGGGGAAAACCAACGCAGTGCTCAAGAGGTAGCACATGGTTCCATCAAGATGAAGATGACAACGACTTGGTCTTTGACACCTCACCTACAACACACGAGCAATGCTCCAAAGGTAACATAGGTGATGGTGCTTCTCTTGTCCCACTAGTGGACTATTTTACGAATGATTGCTTGCATGATGTTGACACACCTATTCCCATGCTTCATGCTAGTGCGACTTCTTCATGTCATGACTTACCTATTTATGATGAATATGATGATGATCATGTTGATTTGCCTAGTTGTGATGCTATGCTCCATAGGATATGATGTGAAAATTCTTTTGGTCATATCATGTTTGCCAATCCTTTAAACTTGTCATATGCTATGAGTGAGATCTCACATATTGCATCATTCAATCTCAACATAGTGACTATGCATGCCCCGTTACAATAAATCCCATTTGCACTTATGGCATAGATGACGAGATGATGGTCATTGGCTTTTGTGTTTCTTGTGATGATATTGCCATGCTTCCTTTACATGATTTGCGCAATTCATCTACTATGCCATGCCATGATCACAATGTTCCACATATGCACTGTTTTGGTTGTTGTCAATATTCTCCATGTGATGTTTCCACTAATGATCATGAGGAGACCCCCATAGTTTCCTCATACGTATTAGGAGATTTTGATGCATTCCATACATTGCATGATTCTCATAATTGCTTGCACCGTATGCATTCCATGAATAACAATACTCTACATATTTCCCATGATGCATTACACAATTTGCGTCTCCATTATGCTATACATAGCAACAAACCTATCATGATGGATGACATGTTTCTATATCACGCATCTCATTTATTTGAGCATTGGCTATTTTGTGCTAACCAACACTTGCACGTGTGCATCATGATGGATGATGTGTACATCTACCACGCACACACAATTTTCCCTTTGTCTTTGTTTTGTGTAGGTACTCACGTATACTCGTCAACCTCTCAATCCCAAGAGTTGATGGAACGAGCTCTTGAGAGAAAAGATGACTTAGGATCCCGTGAACTATCCTTCCCACCGCTCTCTTTGCGCAACGACTACGCGCATCTCTTTCACTTGGCTCTCACACGGGTATGGGCAATATACCGCTTGTCGCTTCATGCTCATTTTACCGTGTTCACTTTGCATGCTATGCTTGTTTCTATGCCTTTGCCATGCAATTGTGACCCTTGCTTGCATTTACCCATGATTCACCATTTTACTACTCATATGTATATTTGCATGCTTGGTGGAGATCCTTGTTGCTATTGCCATGTTTATCATGTGCCTCGTGCTATTGATCCTATTTTGCTCATATCCTCCTTTCATGCTTGTGATATGTCTTGTGAATTATTCATGACTACCATTTGCACACATGACATACTTGACATGATTCCTTCTAGTACGTTGCATCTTCGCACTACTAGCTTGCTTGCCTTGATTCATATGATAGCTTGCTTTGTCGCATCATCCATGTTCCATTCTTACTTGCTTTCTTGGGTTGATAACGTATATGTTCATGCCTCTCACATGACATATTTTGTTCATTGTCGCTTGCCTCCAATTGTTGCATCTATGCTTATTGATCTTGGAGACTTGGACATCTTACTTGTGATGCATGCTTGTTTGATTGAGCCTATTGCATTTGGTTGTTCTCGCATCATATGCCTCCATACTATGAAATGCTCCCTTGTCCTTTCTTACGATGAGCATGATGTATACACTTGTTGGGTAATTTACCACATGAATGATAGGTTTTGCATCTCCGCTAACCTCATTTGTTTTTCCGAGTGTTTTTCATGTTCTTTCATGTTGAAGGATTCACAAGGCGATGCCGTCATGAGACAACTTGGTCATGCGAAGGCATACACGATGTGCAACACCAACTTATGCGACAATCTTCTAAAGGTGAACTCCTTCCCTTTGAGCCATCCTCACATATGCATATTGGATGGGTCACTATTTCATTGTTGTTTCCTTCTTGTTGTCTACATGGTACATCTCGCGAACGGAGGAGCGACATTGAAGATTGACTCTATGGACCTTCACATTGAGGAGCGCTCGGACTTATTGGTACACCAACACCTCCATATTTGTTGATTGTGCTCACACATGTCATGCTCGACGGACATATCATACACATGACAAATTTGCATCTTATGCATGGATTGACTCACATTATGTTTCCTTTGTTGCATCTTGTATCACCATGTCATCCATGATATATGAGCTTGTCCATTTTCTTAGCAAATTTGTTGTGATCTACCTTGATGGCATATTCATACATCATGATCATATTGTCCATCATCAATTGCATGATCACATACTCATCTTGAGCATCCATTGCCTTATTCATGCTATTGATAAACCGTCCCTCTATGACATCATTTTGCACCGTGGTTGCATTGATCATATTCACAACACCTTTGTGTGCGCAATGAATGCTTTTGCTCCCATGAATGCTTTGCATACCATTCCATCTCTTTTGGATAAGCTTCATGCCCCTTGTCATGCTCAATCTTGTTGCACAGACTCATTCTTACATGATGTACACTTTGTGTGCTCTAACCATTGTTTTTCCGAGTGTCGTTCGTGTTTGCTCTTTTTGCATGTATACCGCTCCGGCGACACCTTGGAGTACTTGGATTGCGCAATGTCTTCAACTCCGTCCATGTAGCAACCCGACCTCAGACGGTCAAGTCTCTATGCTTAAGTGTCATCCCTGGATCGGTATACTGACACACATAGTACTCGAGGATTTATAACAGAGGTAAATCACATGTATAAAGTAACGTAAATACTATTACCTCAATCCAAATAGCAGAAGTAACAACAAGGTTGTGGATTCTCATCAACACCAACGGCAAAGTTGAGCTGCACGACAACGACCTAACAAACCTTACTCCTCGTCTGAAAAGTCTGCAACATAATACTTTGCAGCCCGAAAATGGGTCAGCACATGGAATATGCTAGCAAAGTAACACAGTAGAGCAAGAACAGAATAATGCTATCACTACATGCATATTTGGCTGGTGGAAAGCTCTATGGTTACAGTTTTTGCGAAAAGCCAATTTTTCCCTACAACAAAGGAATAGATTTTAAATTTACTATCATGGTAGTTGAAACATCATTGAGAAGGTTCCTCCAACTCAATCCCAAATTAAAGTGATTAACAACCCAACAATATTAATTAAGAGTGATGAGATACTTAAGATACTCCAAGTACTAGATACTCAAGATTGTCCATAACCGGAGACACGGCTAACCATGATTAGTTTGTACACTCTGCAGAGGTTTGCGCACTTTTCCCCACAAGACTTGATCGCCTCCGTTGGATTTCTCGCGCTACAATGTGTTTGAGAAATGGATGACCGAGACACAGTCTTTCAGAAACATTAACTCTCTACTCCAGGTAGACCATACCAAACCTACAAACCCACTACCTGCTGATCTACCTCTTCAAGAGCTTCACGTAACTTACTCAACTATGCTAGAGCCCATAATAGCTTGTGGCTGCACACGGAAGTTTCTAGCATGAATCATCTCAGTTCCCTTTGAGCCTGGGTGGCGATCCATAGGAAGATCACACGGGTACTCCGGGATTTCCAAAAAATACAGGCAACACTGGGTACTCCAGGTGCCTCAATCCACCCAGATGTGTATTTAAGTTGCCACCTTAAGTTGAACCATTAATTAACACTCTCACATCTGTCATGGATTTCACTCACCCAAACCACGTCTATGAGCATAGCATAGAAGTATAAGCAACGTGTAGAAGTAACTCTCAAGGGTTTGAATGTAACAGGGCAATAAGTTCTACCTCATCAACTACTTCCCAACCCACAAGTTAATGACATCCTAATCATGCAATGTTTGAGGATTGGAACTAATGCATAAAAACTGGGTGATAAAGGGATATGATCAAAGTGTTACTTGCCTTGCTGACGATCCGCGTAACCTAGTGTAACACCCTGATAATTTAGCTATAGTAACCTCACCCTAATTTGCCTTGTCATCATGCTGTAAAGCCATTTTGTCACTTGATGAAAACCGAGTCAAAAACAAATTTTAAATAACCAGTCAAATTATTAATTCTTCAAACTATCAAATAAAATGTTCGATGGGTGGCAAATATTCACTAAGTAATGAACATGTTGGAACCAACCTCATTTGGTTTCCCAATTTGCCCCTGGAATTCTTTTAGAGGAACAACAAGATTAAATAAAAGCATTTTAATTCAACTATAAATATAAACAGTTCCAATTGGCCTCAAAACTTTTTGTGCCACCGCACCATAATGCAATTAAATTATGTGCTAAGTTTCATATTTAGCAAAATTCATTGGGTATCCAAATCATTGCAAGACGGTAATAGAAAAAGAAATAAAGCAAAAAAGGGGGGAACCTATCTACTGTTGGGCTGGACCTCAAGTGCAGAGGGAGGCCCAGCCCAACTGGGGGTCACCTCCCACCTCCGCTACAGGGGAGGCAGGAGACGTGGCGACCATCCGCCATGGCGCCGCGGCCTCGTGGCACGCATCCGCGGCGTCCCCCATCGCCTACAAGTCATTGGGCGCACCTCCCTCCCTCCCCGGAACCCTAGCCCCCAAATCACAATCGTTTCCTTTCCCCTCTAGTTCGATTTGAACTTATCAGATCGCGCGGTGACCGCGGCCCCCTCGTCGTTGTCGTGACCACCGTTGTCGTCGTCGCGCAGGAAGACGTCTAGGAGGATCGCCACGTTTGGCTTCTTCCATTCAGGGAACCATCTCGAGCCGGGGTGTCGCGTAGCCGCAGCCGTCGTCGCCTTCTTCGTTCGGCGGCCCACATCTCGTCGCCCCAACCGCTGCTCTGGCCCGTCCCCGACCTCCCTAGCCTCGTCGTTGCGCTCAGGGTGAGTCCCTCCTCCTGTTCCCCCTTCTCCCCGCTCCGTTTCGCTGTCGTAACGCCGCGTCCGCGCTTTGGTCGCCATGGAAGGGAGCTTGCTCCTCGCGCACACGCACTGCCTCGCCTGGCCGCGCCAAGCCATGCCTCACGCCGTCCGTGCGCGCGCTTGCCTCCCCCTGGCCACGGCCCGCACACATAGCGCCGCGCCCGTGCTATGCTGTTGCTGTTGCTGACTGCTGCCGCTACCGCCGGCTTCGCTCGCGTGCGCCACCCGCCCTGCCTTGCGCCGCTGGCGCCTGGCCACTTCCACCAGGCCACTCCTGCCTAGGGCCTCGTCCTGCACCCCCCCGCCCCGTCCGCTGGGCGATGGCCGCCGGCGCTCCTTCGGGAGCGGCCGTGCGAGCCCCAGCCGTGGCCTCGGGCCACCGCATGATTGGTTCGGCCTGGGTAATCGGGGGATTATCCCCTATTAGTTTTTATTATTATTACATTAGTTGGATGGTCGTATGACTAGTGGCCCCCATTGCTATTTATTCTAACTTAATTAAAGTCTAAACTAAGTCTAGTCACTAACAGGTGGGCCCCCACATGCCAAGTTGACTGGTCAACATTGACTTTGACTGCTGACTCAGCACACCTCTGGGTCCCATTGTCAACCTCACAAGCACACTGCTATGTACACTTAGCATTTAACATTAAATGATTTTTGAATTAATTTATATCCAGGAAATTTAGAAATTCATATAAAATAAATCTTAACTCGGATGAAAATACTTTGTACATGAAAGTTGCTCAGAACGACGAGAGGAATCCGGATATACAGTCTGTTCGCCCGCCACACATCCCTAGCATATCGAACCTGCAACATTTTACCTCCGGTTCATCTGTTCAAAAACGCGAAACACCGGGGATACTTTCCCAGATGTTTCCCCTTTCGCTGGTATCACCTATCCCCGCGTTAGGTCACCCCTAGCACAACGTATTGCTGCGTCTTGCTTTGTGTTACATTTGATTGCTCTGTTATTTATTGTGTTCCCCCCTCCGTTACTTATTTTCGGTAGACTCCGAGACCGCCGCCGATGTCCGTGTGTTCGACTACATTGAAGATGAACCCTCCTTCTTGCCAGAGCAACCAGGCAAGCCCCCCTTGATCACCAGATATCGCCTACTCTCCTCTATACTGCTTGCATTAGAGTAGTGTAGCATGTTACTGTTTTCCGTTAATCCTGTCCTGATGCATAGCCTGTCCTTACTACTACTGTTGTTACCTTTACCTGCAATCCTAATACATAGTATAGGATGCTAGTTTATCATCAGTGGCCCTACATTCCTGTCCGTCTGCCATGCTATACTATCGGGCCGTGATCACTCGGGAGGTGATCACGGGTATATATTATATACTTTATACATGATACATGTGATGACTAAAGTCGGGTTGGCTCGAGGAGTACCCGCGGTTGATTCACGAATTGGGGGCTGGAAGGACATACTTTCCTGACAGCCCTCTATGTGGATCTTTGTGGCGAAGCGACAGGGCATGTTGAGACCACCTAGGAGAGAGGTGGGCCTGACCCTGGTCGGCGTTCGCGGTTATTTCAAAATAACACGCTTAACGAGATCTTGGTATTTGATCTGAGTCTGGCTACTAGCCTATACGCACTAACCATCTACGCGGGGACAGTTATGGGCACTCGACATCGTGGTATCAACCGAAGCCTTCGTGACGTCAGCGACTGAGCGGCGCGCGCCGGGTTGGACCGCGTTACGCAACTTCCTTTGTAATGGAGGTTGCTAGGTCTGCTCACCGGCCGCGTACGCAACGTGCAGGTGTGCAATGGGCGATGGGCCCAGACCCCTGCGCCATAGGATTTAGACCGGCGTGCTGACCTCTCTGTTGTGCCTAGGTAGGGCTGCGACATGTTGATCTTCCGAGGCCGGGTATGACCCAGGAAAGTGTGTCCGGCCAAATGGGATCAAGCGTGTTGGGTTATGTGGTGCATCCCTGCAGGGAAGTTAATCTATTCGAATAGCCGTGATCTTCGGTAACAGGACGACTTGGAGTTGTACCTTGACCTTATGACAACTAGAACCGGATACTTGATAAAACACACCCTTCCAAGTGCCAGATACAACCGGTGATCGCTCTCTCACAGGGCGACGAGGGGAGGATCATCGGTTAGGATTATGCTATGTGATGTTACTTGGTGAACTTACCATCTACTCTCTTCTCCTGCTGCAAGATGGAGGTTACCAGAAGCGTAGTCTTCGAAAGGACTAGCTATCCCCCTCTTATTCCGGCATTCTGCAGTTCAGTCCACATATGATACCCTTATTCCATTTGATACTAATGCATACATATGTAGTGTAGCTCCTTGCTTGCGAGTACTTTGGATGAGTACTCACGGTTGCTTTGCTCCCCCTTTTCCCCCTTTCTATACTCGATTGAGCGACCAGACGATGGAGCCCAGGAGCGAGACGCCACCGTCGACGACGACTACTACTACTCGGGAGATGCCTACTACTACGTGCAGCCCGCTGACGACGACCAAGAGTAGTTTAGGAGGATCCCAGGCAGGAGGCATGCGCCTCTTTCTATTTGTATCCCAGTTTGTGCTAGCCTTCTTAAGGCAAACTTGTTTAACTTATGTCTGTACTCAGATATTGTTGCTTCCGCTGACTCGTCTATGATCGAGCTCTTGTATTCGAGCCCTCGAGGCCCCTGGCTTGTAATATGATGCTTGTATGACTTATTTTATTTGTAAAGTTGTGTTGTGATATCTTCCCGTGAGTCCCTGATCTTGATCGTACATGTTTGCGTGTATGATTAGTGTACGATTGAATCGGGGGTGTCACACCTAGAGACTCCAAATAACACGCTTCGCACTCCGGAAATTCTATTGCAAACAAACAATAGAATACATAAGCAATAATTAAAGAAGCACGGGTAAAACTCAAATAAGAAGATCTAATCGGAAAGTTCAACTTAAGAACTCCAGTTTTCAAAAATAATCAAATCAAACGGAGCAACGAAACTCAAACGGCGAAGGAAACAAGATCCGTTTACTAATCTGAACTAAGGTCAAATTTTACAGTACGAAAATCTTGTTCAAGTTGGTTAAGCGGAAAGAGGGTCTCGAGACGAAGATCTAGTCGCTTGAATTGCCTGATTCCGACTAACGAGCAAAAAGATAAACAGAAACGAAAATCGGATCAGAAATCGCGATCGAGAATAATCGCGGAAAAATCCGATAAAATAAAACTGACGAACAGGCTAACGAACGAGCATTCGTTATCTGTAACTAATGAGCGAAAACCGTTCGTTGAAACGAACGTACGGACGAACATACGCTAAATTGAAAAACCGGGGAAAACCGGCGAACGGATCTAAAAAACGAACTAGGATTTTCTAAAAAAATCGAAACAGTTTCTAGAAAAAAACCGGGCGGCGGCGGATCGGCGCGGTACCTCCGGCGAGGCGGGGCTCGGGCGGCGGGGTGGCTCGGCGGCGCGGGGCGGCAGCGCGGCTCGGGGCGGGGCTCGGCGGCGGGGCTGGCGGCTTGCGGTGGTGGCGGCTATATAAAGGGGGCGGGGCAGCGGCTTGCTTGGGCGAGGGGGACCCCGGGAGGAGTCCGGCTCGGGCTCTCCTCGGCGTCTGTGCCGCGCACGGCGGCGCGCGCGAGGGAGGCGGCAGTGCGGGGTTGGGCCGGCCTGGCTCGGCTGGGCTTCGGCCCGGTCGGGCGCTGGAAGTTTTTTTAATAATTCCGCTGAATAGAAAATAAATCCTAAAAAATAAAATAAAAATCCGAAAATGCCAAAACAAATTTTCACCGTCTAAATAAAATATTTAGGACGAGATGAACATTTTCTTGGCCCTAAAATGCAATTTTGAAAACGTGCAATTTTTCTAATGCAAATAAAATCCAAATAAAATCTAATAAATGATTTTAATATTTTCCTCCAATATTTCAGTTATTTTCGAGAAGTCATATTATCTCCTCTCATATATTTTAATACGAAATATTTTTTGGAGAGAAAATAATTAAAATAAAAAATCCTCGTTTCATTATTTGATAAAAATCAAATATGAAAACCGGGAAAATCACCAACTCTCTCCGAGCGTCCTTGAGTTGCTTAGGATTTCGAGGATTGCGGAACGAAAATGCAATAAAATATGATATGCAAGAATGACCTATGCATAACATTCCAAATTGAAAATTTGGGATGTTACAGTCCAACTACAAGTCCATCCACAACAACCGTTTCCATGGTGATGAGGATCACGATCCGAGGTCGGATCTTTCCCCAGGGAGGGGAGATGATGCGGAGCATCCTACGATCATCCCCATGTACACTTCGACTACTCCCCAAGCCTCAAGAAGACATACGGTGAGACCTCGACCATACGCCATTGGACACAATGTGAACTCACTCCTCTTCGAACCCTCACTTTCCACATATGAGGCATGGCTACTACCTCATGCATGGACCTTGCATATACTCAGGTATAACCGAGACGACCATGGAGGATCCAAGGACCAAGGGCAGGCATGGAAGAGGAGAAGAAAGAAGAAGCAGGGACAAGCTTCTGGAAAGCCCGGAACTTCCGGCCTCTGCCCGGAACTTCCGGCCTGCCCGGAACCTCCGACCCTCGGAGTCCAGACCAGCCCCGAGCGCCCCAACTCTCTGGATAGCCCGGAACCCGGCCGGAACCTGCCTGGAACTTCCGGCCTCACCCGGAACTTCCGGCCTGCCTGCGTGCAAAGACTCGGGCCGAAGCCCATGTATCCCTTTCCCACTTACCCCTTCGTGGCTTAGACTATATATACTTCTCCACCTTCACCAGTTTAGGGTTAGCGTTGTGTTAGCTCATTTATCAGATAGAGCTTCGCTCATCCATATCGGATCTACTCCACGAGAGAGACCGCGACCCTCTACGGAGAAGATCCACCTTGGATTCAAGACCGACTAAATGACGCAAGACTACCACATTTGGGGCAGAGTTGACACATAACTACCTACTTTGCCTCTTTTGTCTGAAAACTACCAACATTGGGGCAGGTATGTGACACATAGCACCGTTCGCTCGGTTTAGCTATATTCTGACCGGTCGGCCCCACTTTCAGGTCGACGTGGCAATGGACGACGGACACGTAGCTGACGTCCGTTAGGTCTCCACTCTGACAGTGTTTGCCTAACAATTCAGTCTAGCTCCACTCTCTCCCCCGTGCGTTCTCGGACCATGGCGACTCCTGGCAGCAGCGGCGGTGGCCGTCTCCACATCCCGGCCGGCGACAGCGACCCTAGCGGCGGAGGCAGCGATGGGCGAGTCCGACAGAGGCTGTTGTATGAGGGCGGCGAGGAGGAGCAGTGCAGCGTTGTCGTTGATTCAGAGCAGCTCCCGTTGCTACAGTCAGCGTTGCCGTCGCTAGCCGAATCACAGAGAGCTTGGTCGTTGGTGGGCAACACCTCCAGCGATAATCCGTTCAGCCACTACGTCTCCGACGGCGGGTAAGCCATTTTCTTCCCCCTTCATCAGATTAGTGGATTTAGGCAGTAGGGTTTGGTCTAAATCTTTCTATAAATTTAATGTAGGCAAGAATATGAGATTTGGGAGCTGTTTATTCAATTTGATGGTGCCAAAATTGTGCAAAATTCAATGGAACGTTCAGATGTTAGATATCTCAATTTGCTGTCAATAATGGAGAAGGAAGGATATGGCTTATGTGATTCAATGTACTATGTTAAAGATGAAGGGGAGGGGCTGCAAGGGCTAGATTTAGTAGATAGCCAAGTTAAGGTGGATGAGATGATTACGAAGTATGATAGCAGCAAGAAATTGGTACTGACAGTGATGAGGGACAAAAGGAAACAAGCTGATATTGCTAAATCATATCCAAGTTTCATTGATCTAGAGGCAGGGGAGGACCAGTCCATTCCTTATCAGGTTCAGACACAGGACAATGTGTGCCACCAGCCATTGCACACCAACGATCAGCCCAGCGCTCACCAGTTCAGTACACAAAATAGTGTTATATGTGAGAATGTGCAAACTCAAATTGATGAAAATCCTTTTCCTGAAGAAGATGATGGAGAGGCATCTAATGATAGTTACATTTGCTGGGATGAAGGACAGTATGATCCAGTGTATGCAAAGGAGAAGAGCAGGAAAGAGGAAGAGGAACTGAAGGCAACTATTGCATAGATGAAGAGGAAGAGAGAAGACCCAATGCTGCACTATGAGGGTGAGACAGATGTTGAGGACATTTTTGTCAATGATGATGAATGTTTTGAACAAATTCCACTAGAGCAGCCTGTGAAGAAGAAAGTAAAGAGGCCGGGTCCTACACTGAGATCACACTCTCAAGTAGTGATACCTGATATTCCAGATTGGGCCCCTTCTGATGATGAAGAGGAAGTTGGTTTTATGAAAGAGGAAGATGATGACGGATTTGAGCAACTTTCTTTTGTGCTTCCTAAAGGAAGAAAATCAAGAGCAAAGAAACAAAAAGAAAGGGTCTGGTATGATGAGAACAGAGAAAACCCAGAGCAACAGTTCATGTTGAAACTTTGTTTTAGAGATGTTTATCAGTTCAGAGAGGCACTCTCTAGACTGCACATTGTACAAGTGAGGAATTTTCATTTCCATAGGAATACTCCAGATAGGATAATTGTGTGTTGTAAGCAGAAGGAAAAATATGGATGTGAATTCTATATGACAGCCTCCAAGATAGCTCACGAGGAAACATTTTGCATTAAGAAGATTCACTTGAAACACACTTGTCCAACTGATCCATCTAGCACTAGAGTGAATTCTAAGTGGCTTAGCACTGCTTATGTGGACAAATTCAGGTCAGATCCCAATACTGTCATCACTACTATAGTTGACAAAGCCAAAATAGATTTCATGGTGGAAGTGCCAAAGAGGATGGCCTATAGGGCAAAGACCAAAGCCAGGAACATGTTATTGGGTGATCATAAGAAGCAGTACCACAGAATCAGGGATTATCTGCAAACTGTAATAGATAAAAATCCTGGCTCTAGATGTATTGTCACCACAGTCACTGGCCCCACCGAGGAACAGTTGGAAGCAATGAAGAAAGGACAACATGTTGACATAAGCTACCAGCCAAGATTTCATGGTCTTTTTTTCTGTGTGAATGCTGCAAGACAAGGATTTCTTGATGGGTGTAGGCCATACATAGGGTTGGATGGTTGTTTCATAAAATTGACCACGGGAGCACAAATCCTTGCAGCTACTGGCAGAGACGGAAACAATAATATCTACCCTATTGCTTGGGCTGTTGTTAGTAAGGAAGATAAACCTAATTGCGTATGGTTTTTAGAGCAGCTGAAGTATGCTTTAGGTGGAGAACATGGCAAATTTGGCTACTACACGATAATGTCTGACAGGCAGAAGGGTCTACTTACAGCAGTGAGCATAGTGTTTCCTAACTATCCATAGAGATTCTGCATTAGGCACATATATGCCAACTTTCAAACTGCAGGCTTTAGAGGTGAAGATCTAAAGAAGTGTATGGACAATGCTGCCTACTCTTGGACTAGGCATGGATATGATCTTGCAATGGAAGAACTGAAGAAGCAATGTGAGCCAGCTTGGGTCTGGTTGTCCAAGATTCCTGTGCATAATTGGGCAAGGTGTGCCATGGACACCAATTACAAAATAGATTTAATATGTAACAATCTCAGTGAAACATTCAATAGGTACATCCTTGATGTAAGGAGCAAACCAATTGCTACAATGCTTGTAGGAATTTATGACAAGCTAATGGTGAGATTTGATGGAAAGAGGGAAGGAGCAGCAAAGGCTAGATGGGACATTACACCATATTATACAGAGAGGCTAGAGCTGATGAAAACATATTCCAGAAATTGTATTCCTAAGAGGGTTGACCTTGGACTGTGGCAGGTAAAGAGTGGTGATGCAACACATGATGTAAATCTGGCCACAAGAAGTTGTTCATGCAGGAAATGGGACATGACAGTGTTGCCTTGCAACCATGCTGTCAGTGCAATATACAAAGCAGAGCTGCATCCAGAGGATTTTGTCTCTGACTTCTTCAAGAAACGAATGTATTTGAACAGCTACAAGCCAGTGTTTGCTCCTATGCCACAACAACATGGTTGGATCAAAACAGATACTGAAGACATCATGCCACCAGGTTTCAAAGATCACCGAAAGGGAAGAAAGCAGGAGAAAAGAAGAAAAGGCAAATTTGAGGTGCCCAAACCTAAGGAAAATTCTAGGATGGCAACAATCACTTGTAGCAATTGCAAGTTGCAAGGCCACAAGTACACTAGCTGCTCAGTGCCTTTTAGGCCAGACCTTGCGATAAGGAAAAATAATCACAAGGTAAAAACAACTATATCCTATGTTATCTTACTGATTGGACTTGTGTACTAATTGCTTTTAAGTTTGCTGCTGCACCAGGCTAGTAGATCAATGCCTGCTCCTGTGCCTCCTCCATCTTCCTCCAGTTCTGCTGCTGCACCTGCACCAAGGCCTCCTCCTGCTGCTCCAAGAAACCCTACAACTGCATTTGCTGCTCCAAGGACTCCATTTGCTGCTCCAAGACATACTGGTTTCAGGTCATATTTTTTAGCTGGTGCAAATGCCTGTGTTGGTAGAGATGTAAATGTGCCTTCTATACCTGGAATTTCTTCTGCAGGCCCTAGTTGTTCTGATGTTCAGTGAGCAGTTGCTCTGATGTTGCCCTGTTGCTCGGATGCGTGTGTGAAATTGTCTGGGAACTTGCCCATGTGTTTGTGAAAGTGCGTTATATCGACTAGAGGGGGGGGGTGAATAGGCGATTTTTATGAAAGTCTTCAAAACATGGAAGTTATGAAGACAGACAATAGAAATAAACCTATTACCATGCAACGGAAGGTAGACTACACTAAGCAAACCATAGTCAAGTATTCAATGGAGCGAAAGCACAATGACTAATAGCAGCAATGTAGTAAGGATCAGGTAGGAAGATATTATGAAGCCAAATAGAACATGCAGTCACTCAGTGAAGACAAAAGATAGTGCAATCATACATTGACTTCACAAGGACCAACAATAAGTAAAGGGAAGGGAAGGATGAAACCAGTGACTCGTTGAATACAATTATTTGTTGGACCAGTTCCAGTTGCTATGACAACTGTACGTCTGGTTAGGGCGGCTAGGTATTTAAACCTGAGGACACACAGTCCCGGACACCCAGTCCTGAACACGCAGCTCAGGACACCCAGTCCTCACCTTATTCCCCTTGAGCTAAGGTCACACAGACCTCGCCCAATCACTCTGGTAAGTCTTCAAGGTAGACTCCCAAACCTTCACAGACTTCGTTCACCGGCGATCCACAATTTATCTTGGATGCTCAGAACGCGACGCCTAACCGGCTGGAGGATTCACAGTCCTCAAGTGTAACAAGTCTTCAGATCACACAGACAAGAAGACTTAAGTGATGCCTAATTCTCTTTGGCTCTGGGTGGTTAGGGCTTTATCCTTGCAAGGAATTCTCTCTCAAAGGCTTCGAGGTGGGTTGCTCTCAAACGACAAAAGCCGTATTCTAACTCTGAGCAGCCAACCGTTTATGGTTGTAGGGGGTGGGCTATTTATAGCCACTGGGCAACCCGACCCGATTTGTCCGAAATGACCCTGGGTCACTAAGGAACTGACACGTGTTCCAACAGTCAGATTTCAAACTCACACAACAACTTTACTTGGGCTATAAGCAAAGCTGACTTGTCCGACTCTGGACATGATTTGCTCTCATAGTCTTCACTCGAAGACATAGGTTTTGTTTAAGCATCACTTCAGTCATTCTGACTGGTTCTCTTGACCCCACTTAACAGTACGGTGGTTCCTATGACTCAACAAAGAAGAAAAAGAACTACGAAAGATCTAAGTCTTCGAGCTCCATAGGCTTCATGCGATGTCTTCTCTTGTCATAGTCTTCAATGTGAATATCTTCATATACCACCTTTTACATCAATGTCTTCATACATTTTTAGGGGTCATCTCTGGTAGGAAAACCGAATCAATGAGGGACTTCTACCTGTGTTATCCTGCAATTCTCACAAACACATCAGTCCCTCAACTAGGTTTGTCGTCAATACTCCAAAACCAACTAGGGGTGGCACTAGATGCACTGACAATCTCCCCCTTTTTGGTGATTGATGACAAACTAGTTGAAGTTTTCAACGGGGAATATAATATGTGAAATTGTAAAGGATAAGGAATTGTCTTCATAAGTCGCAAGGGCTCCCCCTGAAGATGTGCATATAAGTAATTTGCTTTTGGAATGCAAATGCACATGGCAGGTTGTGCTTGTGGAGATCCTCTTCAACTTATGATGACAATCCACTATGCATGTGAAGGTATGTGAAGATAATGACATGCATGATGGAAAATGGACGTCTGCAAAATGATCTAAGTGCGGAATTTATCATCGCACATGCGGAATTTATCATCGCATCACGAGGTGGCAAATAAGTAGCAGACGACCATCGAGTTTAAGTGTTACAACTAAAAGAACCAACTGTATCAAAGCAAACGAGAGTTGTAAACACAAAGCAAAAAGTATAAAGCACCGCCCATATGGACCCGCTTGAAGACTATCAAACTCATATGCTTCTCCCCCTTTTGTCAGTAAGAACCAAAAAGGTTTGAAGACATAGAGCATCTACTCATTCCCATGAAGAGTAGGTGAAGCAGCAGGGTTGTCGGTGGTGCTCGGTGGAGCAGAAGAACTTGGAGCAGTGTCGAAGCATGCTGAAGGAGGTGACGGTGAAGTAGCATCGTCTTCATCCTCGATCACTCTGGCATTCAGTTGCAGCAGAGGAAGAGAACTCAGAGTCTTCAAGAGATGGAGTTCGTCGCAGCACTGCCCTTCGAGGAGGTGTGGAGTCAAACTTGAAGCGTTCAGAGAAGCCATCCTCTTGAAGATCATCTTCAGAGCACATCAGCGTCAGCCCTTTCCATGTGCGTCGAGAGGTTTCATGGGCGACAAAGGCATTCTTGGTGGCAAGATTGCGAATGCGATTAACATCCACCAAGAGGCTTTGCATTTGACGCTTCAACCAGTCATGATGCCTATCCTATTTCTGATGAAGAGCCACAAGAAGCTCTCGGTCATTGAGAACACGAGTGCGCTTCTTGGGTCATTGGGCAATTGTGCTATCAGTGGCTTCAGTGAGAGCAGGATGCAGTGCACGTGTAGTGCCAGCCAAAGGATACACACGAGTGACTGCTTCAACTCCTTCAATGTTCTGAGAAAAACTTTGATGCTCTGCATTCTGAAGACTTAGAGGTTCCTTGGCAGGCTCAGGATAGATGGCTTCAATAGACATATCCACATTAGGCAGAAAGATCCGATGATTGCGAGCAGATGGCTGATATGAGATAGCGGAGTGAAGTTTGATCAGCCGCATTACCCATGGGGCGTATAACTTCAAGCCAAAAAGATCAGAGCCTGATGCAGCAAGTTGGCGAATGAAGAAGTCCTGTGCATTGAAGCATTTGCCATGAAGAATATAGAAGACCAAAGTCTTCATTGCACCTTCCAGCTTGGCATGTGGAGAGTGTCTTTTGATGGGCCAGAGAGTTTGCCTTATGATGTGATAAATAGTCCTTGGCAGATACTCTAGGTCTTCAACAAAGAACTCTTTGGGATATGCAACATCTTGGGGCAATGGCTTCATCATACTGAGCATCTGACTCATGTTAGGTTTAGGCTTCTGAAAGATGCTTTCCACAGCTTCATTGTGAAGTTGACAGCCAAATTCATAGAGATCGCCAGGAGTGGGTAGACCAGTGAGCTCAATGATGTTAAAGGCTTTGGCTTCGTGATGAACATTTCCTGTCATCCACTCCACGACCCAAGTCTTTGGATCTCTGTTATACCTGCGGATGTGAAGTGTGGCATAGAATTGAAGCAGCAACTCTTCATTCCAATGCTCTTGATCGGTGACGAATGGCAGCAATCCAACCTCTTTGAAGCAATCTAGAGCTTCTTCCAGACAAGGCAGACCAGCTATTGCTTCAATGTCAAGACGCTTGTATGGGAAGATGCGACCTTGATTGTACAGGATGCAGGAGTAATAGCTTCGCTGCAGATAGCTCCAGAACCGATCAGATGATATTCTTTCCCTTGAGTAGGGGTTCCTGGAGCTATTGAAGAATGTGTTGTCTGCTTTGAAGCCATTGATATTGAAGGATCCAGGTGCTGATGCAGGACCTGGAAACCTGGGAAATCTTGGGATTGTCTTCTGTACCTGAGGCCTATGCTCAACATGATAGTCGAATTGAGGACCGGCAGCAGGCGCAGGAACAGAAGCAGTGGGATCAGTGGCTTCGCTGAATTCTAGTGCTTTTGTTGGTGAGGGCTCCACATTAGCTTCAGCCATGACAACATCAGTGGCTTCATTGGTGTTGGTGGTGGCAGCCTCAAGATTTTCAACCTCCACTTGACGAGCTGGAGGGTCGGTCACAGTCACATTCTCCTCGAGACCCGCTTCTTGGTGGGGCAGGGGAGTAGCATCTTGTGGGGCTTCTTCTTCATCGGCTGATGCAGCCGGAATGTCTTCAGTAGCTTTAGCTTCAGACTCAGAGACTAGAGGCCTTGGTCCTTTGCGAAGCCTGCGCAACGCTGGCGACGCCTGTGGAGTTGGTGTTGGCTGGGCCTCAAAGTCTTCTTCCTCTTGTGGGCGATCAGCCCATGAAGCATCCTGAGCAATTGGCGTCAGAGGACGACCAATGCTGATGAGTTCGTTGTGCGTTAGCACAGGCGATGATACTTGTTGGTGCTCGAGCTGAGGAAGGACTGCATCATCTTCAACATGGTCATGGTGACCAATGTCTTCAGCAGCGATGGGATCAGCTGCTGGAAAGTCTTCAGCTTCATGAGCCTCTGTGAAAGCAGGCTCATGGACAGTCAGTTGACGTTCTTGCGGTTCAGCGTCTGGGTGAACCATGAAGATGGGTTCAACAATCAAGGGCTCTGTGGGAGCAGCCCGTTCCTTCTTGGTCTTCCTCTTCTTCTTGGAGAGGGCAGTAGCAGAGGCTTCAGGATGTTTCCTCTTCCTGGCTTCAACCTCAGCAGTCCTCGTCTTCTTCAGCTCTGAAGCAGTTGACCGGGCCTTTGGCTTCGAGCCAGTCATGCTAGTTGGGAAGACAATGGGATCTTCTTCCTGCCTTGGTGCATTGGGTTCGGCCACAATGGGCTTCTTCTTCTGCTTAGCAGCCATCCTGGGATCAATGCCCGGACGCCCAAGGGCCTTGCGCTTCTCAGCTTCGTTGTAGCCTTGCACACACTTGTCAGCCAGGCTCTTCATGCGCTCCCGAGAACCCTGAGCTTCTGTGTGTTTCTTGAGAAAGGCTTCTTTGAGCTCGTTCAGCATAATCTTGAAGTTTTTCACCTCTTGCACGCTGAGCTTGGCCATATGCTTCTTGAACTTAGCCTTTTCATAGTCAATCTTTTGCTTTAGTTCGACGATGCGCTGAGCGAGAGCTAGCTCTGAAGCAATGGCGCCATGGAAGGCGACACTGAGGCCAATGGGTAGTTGCAGATCTTCGAAGCTGATGTTTGGCGTGTCAAACCACTCATCAATGAAGTTGTGGATGCTTGTCACATCAAAGAGAGGCAGATCATTGAAGATTTCTGCTTCTTCTTTGCTCTTGATAAGTTGCTCAAGAGCGCCATCTGCAAGATCTTCATCACTGGACAGATCAATGGCATCGTTGCGTAGAATGGCAGCAGCTGTTAGCTCTTGGTCGGTGTGTGGCAGAGGCATCTTGACCTTTTGGGGCTTGGAGATGCGTGACAAATCTTCAGACTGCACACTGTCTTCAGGAGGTGCAGTTGCCAGTGGCTTCGCCCGTGAGATTTTTGGTGCAGAGGCCGGCTTTGAAGCTTTTGGCTGCTTCAGCTTCTTTGGCTTCGGCGCTGCAGGCGCTTCATCTGATTCAGCGTCATCTGCATGCTCATTCACAGCTATCCGTTGAACCACGATGTGAGTGATGAGACCTTCCAAGTTGTAGAAGGGCCCAAGAAGATTGGGTTCAGCTTCGCGAGTTCCATCGGCACGGGGAGCAGAGGGACCTGGGTTGAAATCTAATCCCAAAGACTTCTTGTTCTGCTTCGCTGAGTTCTGGGCAAACTGGAAGTTGCGCTTAAACAGATTGTCGTCATGACACCATAGCAGGGACGATGGGTCAGCATCCGCAGGCTGTGGTCCACGGATCATGCAGGGATAGAAGCCTTGTTCAATGGCTTCATCTCTGGTCCTGGGTTGAAGATTTTTGTAGAGGATGTATCCCCATGGTAGCTTGATGGCATTCTTTTCAGCATTTTCCTTTGTCACAAATCTGTACTTGAACCACTGTTCTGCCCAATAGCGTCGAATCCATTGGATTCGTGTCTTGCACTGATTGCAATCCTCTTCAGGATCTGTCTTGTACAGCTCTGAGAGGACATCGGGCAGATCTCTTGATGTTTCTCCTCGACACTTTCTGCCACCCTTCCTTGCTAATTTCTCTGAAGCCATAAACTTTAAACTGAAAGGCTTCAAAGGTTTTCGCTTGCTGGACAAATAGGAACTGCCTTCGGGAGAATTTATGTGATGCTATAAGTATTCTGCAAATGAATGCAGACTATAAGAACCAAGGGATTCTCCCATGGACATGTACCTGTGACAGCATTAAGGTGCGAGGGAAGGGGAAGAGGTCATATGCATTCTCAGAAGATTTTGAAGATAAATCAGTTTAGAAGACATTGACCTCATCGTGCGAAGACATTCACTCATAGATAAGGAGTTGGTTCCAGATTTGTACGAATCCACGGATCAGTACAAGTGAGGAATCTAACTACTTTGTGAAGCATAAGTGAATATACTAGGCATGTTATGAGATGCAGTATGAAAGAGATCCAACTTGTGTGAATAGAAACTGCTTGTGGTAGAAAGTGATAAAGCTATAGGATCAAAGGGGCTGTAAAAAGGAAGTTTTATTTACCACACGAAGAACTGCTAGACGGAGTGGAAGAGGAGGCCGAGCAGTTCGATCGTCCATGCCCTAACTTGGCGACGGAGGACACCTACGGCGACGACGGAGATGACGATGTCCGCGGTCGGCGTGAAGACAACGTCGGAGAGGTTGCGGCAGCAAAGCGCTTCGTCGCCGGTGTCGTCGAGGGCTAGCGGTGGCGCTAGGGTTCGTGCGAGAGTGGAAGAAGAGATAATGACTACTGTGAGGTGTGTATTTATACGTACAGGGGCGGCACTGCGTTATTACACAGGTGCCCCTGGCAATTCACATCTGAGGAACACGTGGCCATCATGCAGCATATCAGGGGTTGTTCCACGTCCCATGCACGCCTGGATTATCGGGTGGTCGTTCCCACTTCTCCGGGTTTCAGGTGAAGGAATGAGCATTGAAAACAGACTTAATGTTTGTCTCTGTATCTTCTGCTGACAAGGACGCAGAGAAGACATTCGATAGTTTCAACAGAATGCATATGATTTGGAGAGATAGAGTTTGAGATAGAAAGCATAGAGAGGTTAGGGTCCGATCACATTCACTTAGTTCAAAAGATTCAACAAGAAGACATAGCTATAAGTGAATGCTGTAGAGGACAGAACACTAGTATATATATATATATATATATATATAATCAACACAGTGAAGATAATCATGAAGACATGTTGAGATTGAAGCCAAACCAAATGTGAAGACATAGTAAATGTAACGCCATGAGTGAAACACTTCAAACAGAACATTTGGTGGTGGCGTTACCCACCGTATAGGAAGTATTAGACCCAGACATGGCGCACAATTATCGTGGCGCTCCGAAGTCAAATTCCACATTAATGTATTCACACTTTGAATGTATGTCTTCATTGATTGAAGATATACTTTACTTCATGTGTTGCACATCTAAGTCATCAATATGCATAAGTGTTAGGATGTGTGCCTGATCACAGGACATTTGAGGATTCCAAGATATTTAGCACACACCGTAACTTGCAAAATCTCTTTTCATGCAAGGGCTTGGTGAAGATATCTGCCAATTGCTCTTCAGTGTTGACGTGTATGATATCAATATCTTCCTTCACAACATGATCTCTGAGAAAGTGATGACGAATTTCAATGTGTTTTGTCTTCGAGTGCTGAACTGGGTTATTGGCAATCTTGATGGCACTTTCATTGTCGCAGTAGAGTGGCACTTGGTTCAGATGAATGCCATAGTCCTTGAGTGTTTGCTTCATCCACAGAAGCTGAGCGCAGCAAGATCCAGCAGCAATGTATTCAGATTCAGCAGTGGAGAGAGATACACAGTTCTGCTTCTTTGAAGACCAACATACAAGTGATCATCCCAAAAAATGACATGTGCCTGATGTAGACTTGCGATCCACTTTGTCACCAGCATAATCAACATCCGAGAATCCAACCAGATCAAACTCTGAGCCCTTTGGATACCATAATCCTAGAGTTGGGGTGTGAGCCAAATATCGAAGAATTCGCTTCACAGTTAAGTGATGCGACTCCTTTGGTGCCGCTTGAAATCGAGCACACATTCAAACACTAAGCATAATATCTGGCCTAGATGCACATAGATAAAGAAAAGAACCAATCATGGAGTGGTATACCTTTTGGTCGAACTCTTTACCATTGTCGTCAGGACCCAGATGATGCTTGGCTGGCATTGGTGTCATGAAGCCTTTGCAGTCTTGCATACCGAACTTCTTCAGTCAATCTTTGAGATACTTCTCTTGAGATATGAAGATGCCGTTGCGTTGCTGTCGTATTTGAAGACCGAGGAAGAACTTCAGCTCTCCCATCATGGACATCTGATATTGCTCTTGCATCATATATCCAAACTCTTCACTGTACTTCTGATTGGTGCAACCCAAGATAATGTCATCCACATATATTTGGCACACAAACAGTTCACCATCATATGTCTTCGTGAAGAGAGTGTGGTCGAGGGAACCAGGTATGAAGCCTTTTCTCTTCAGGAAGTATTTGAGTGTGTCATACCAGGCCCGAGGGGCTTGTTTGAGGCCATATAGTGCCTTGTTGAGCTTGTATACCATGTCAGGATGTTTTGGATCTTCAAAGCCAGGCGGTTGTGCAACATACACTTCTTCTTCAATCTTGCCATTGAGAAAGGCGCTCTTCACAATCCATTTGATATAGAAGTCAATGCCTTCCACTTGAGTATATCCTTGAGCAACGAGACGAGCTTTGTTTCTGACAACTTGACCATGCTCATCTTGCTTGTTGCGGTATATCCATTTGGTGCCTATTATGTTGTGCTTTTGAGGATCAGGACGCTTAACCAGTTCCCATACATTATTAAGCTCAAACTGTTGAAGCTCTTCTTGCATAGCTTGAATCCATTCAGGTTCCATGAAGGTTTCTTCAACTTTCTTGGGTTCTGTTATTGAGACGAATGCGAAGTGCCCACAGAAATTTGCTAGCTGAGTTGCCCTTGAACGAGTGAGCGGGCCGGGTGCATTGATGCTATTAATTATTCTCTCAATCTGCACTTCATTGGCAACACAAGGATGTACAGGGCGAAGGTTTTGCTCTTGCTGATCATTGTCATTGTTAGTGGGATTGTCTTCAGGCTGAGCATTGTCTTCAGGTTGATCAGGTGCGGAGATGATAAGTTCCTCTTCAGGTTGAGCTTCAGAGGGTATGATTTCTCCGGTTCCCATAAGCTTGATTGATTCGCTGGATGGAACTTCATCTAGCACATTTGGGAGGTGCTCTCTTTGTGAACCGTTAGTCTCATCAAACTGCACATCCACTGTTTCAACCACTTTATAATGAAAAGATTGAAGACTCTGTAGGAGTGCGAATCCTTTCCAAATCCAAGCATAAAACCCTCATGTGCTTTTGGTGCAAATTTTGAAGTGTGATGTGGATCCTTGATCCAGCACCTGGCACCAAATACTCTGAAGTAACTGACATTTGGCTTCTTGCCAGTAAGGAGCTCATAAGATGTCTTGTTCAGAAGCTTGTGAAGATAAACATGATTGATTGTATGGCATGCTGTATCAATGGCTTCAGGCCAGAATTTTCTTGGAGTCTTGTATTCTTCAAGCATCGTTCGGGCCATCTCAATGAGTGTTCTATTCTTGCGTTCGACGACGCCATTCTGCTGTGGCGTGTACGGGGCTGAGAATTCATGTGTGATGCCCAAGGTATCAAGATATGTATCAAGGCCGGTGTTCTTGAATCCAGTGCCATTGTCACTTCTGGTGTGCTTTATCTTGGCGCCATAGTTGTTCATTGCTCGATTGGCGAAGCGTCTGAAGACATCCTGCACTTCAGTCTTGTAGAGGATTATGTGCACCCAAGTATATCTAGAATAATCATCAACAATGACAAAGCCATAGAGACAAGCAGTAGTAGTAAGAGTTGAGTAATGAGTGGGACCGAAAAGATCCATGTGGAGCAGTTCGAAGGGTCGAGTGGTTGTCATGATTGTCTTCGAGGGATGTTTGGCCCTCGTCATCTTTCCTGCTTCATAGGCACCGCATAAGTGATCTTTCTTGAACTTGACGCCCTCGATGCCTATGACATGCTTCTTCTTTGCAAGGGTGTGGAGGTTCCTCATGCCAGCATGCCCTAGTCTCCGATGCCAGAGCCAGCATTGTGAAGCTTTTGCTAGAAGACATACGGCAAGCTGTGGTCCTGCTAAGAAATCTACCACGTACAAATCATCTTTCCGATACCCTTCAAACACTAGAGACTTGTCAGATTCCATTAGAACAAGGCAGCAATATTTTCCAAACATTACGATCATGTTCAAATCGCAAAGCATTGAGATAGACATTAAGTTGAAGCCAAGGGATCCAACAAGCATGACTTTATCCATGTGTTGATCCTTTGAGATTGCAACTCTACCTAGACCCAATACCTTACTTTTACCAGTGTCAGCAAATGTGATGTGACTCTTGTCGGATGGACGTAAGGTTGAGTCCATAAGAAGGCTTCTTTTGCCAGTCATGTGATTGGTACACCCACTATCAATAATCCATTCTGAAGACGCTGGTGTCGTACCCTACAGTGCAGTTAGGGGGATAGGCTTCACGAAGAGAATTGTGAAGCAAAAACATTTGACGAACCAGTGGGTTATGAAAGTTTAGATCCAGATTAGGACTAATAGGGAGAGTAGAAAGCGATTCAGGAACGAAGTACATAGTAAGACCATTCGGGCATTTGATCTTGCGCCCTACAAGATGTTTAAGGTCCCCAGCAAAAGCGTCAGACGATTTTGGTTTTCTGCTGGAGACCTTTCCCTGCAAAAGAGAGTTAAGCTTTCTTAGCCACCCATATCTTCAAGGGTGGCTTAGAAGCAATAAGTCTAAGTGCAACATCTGAGAACTTTGGCTTTGGAGCCCTAGCAAACAGTCTTGTAGGTGGACAATAGTACTCATAAGAATAAGTAGAATAGTTCTTGGTCTTATGAACATGGCAGTTTGATGAACCGCGCTCATATTCATAGGCCTGAGTATGGTTTCCCTGCAAAACATTTGCGTTAGTTCGACTCAGGTGAGTCCTCTGTTTGTATGAAGCCTTTGGACCGTATGAAGCCTGTGGTCTGGGGTTTGTCTTCTTCACATGTGGTGTCATGATGACATTCACATGAAGATTCTCCAGACACTTTTTCGCAACCCAGATCTTGTTCATAGGAGGTCCATTCCTGCAGTTAGTACCAATGTACCTGGCAAACACTTCACCATTCTGATTCTTAAACAGTTTATAATTTGCATCAAAGGATTCGTCAATGACAATGGGGTTTGCACAAGTGAAGCCAGATAGAGTGGATAGATCTGCTGAAGATTCCTTTGCAGCAACCCATGTGGTTTTGGGGTACTGCTCAGGTTTCCAGTAAGAGCCATCAGCATTCATTTTTCTTACAAACCCAACACCCTCTTTCCTCGGGTTTCGGTTCAAGATCTGCTTTTTGAGGACATCACATAGTGTCTGATACCCTTTAAGACTTTTGTACATCCCTGTTTCAAGCAATGTCTTCAACCTAGCATTCTCATCAGCAATAGCAGTGGAATCTTCAGCAGAGGGGTTAGTTCCCACATCAACAGTTGAAGATATTGCAACAGTAGCAGCAGTAGAACATTCAGCAATAGTAGTAGCATTATCACGCTCAATGCATTTAAGACATGGTGGTTCAAATCCTTCCTGAGCGGAACTGATCTGTTTGGCGCGAAGTGACTCATTTTCCTTTTGAAGATCTTCATGAGCCGCTCTCAATTTCTCAAGATCTTGCTTCCTTTGAAGATAATCATAGGAAAGCTTTTCATGAGTTGTTGAGAGCGTTTCATGACGACTTTCAAGTTCCTCATACTTAACGTGAAGATTTTTTATGTCTTCAATTAAGGACTCAGAACGAGTCATTTCAGCGCCTAACAGATCATCGCTTTTGTCTAACAGTTTTTGAATATGTTCCATGGCTTTCTGTTGTTCAGTTGCAATTTTAGCAAGTGTTATGTAGCTGGGTTTTGAACCACAATCAGAGTCATCGTCACTAGATGTTTGATAGTGAGTAGTGCGTGTGTTTACCTTGGCACCGCGTGCCATGAAGCAGTAGGTAGGAGCGGAGTAGTCCTTGTCATTTGCATCGGTGTCGGTGATGAAATCATTGTCTTCAGTGTTGAAGATGGACTTGGCAACGTATGTTGTAGCCAGACTTGCGACGCCAGAATCGGACTCCTCCTCAGACTCCACCTCCGCCTCCTCAGAAGTGGACTCCTCCTCTGAGTCCATTTCCTTGCCAACAAACGCACGTGCCTTGCCAGATGAGCTCTTCTTGTGTGATGAAGACTTTGAGGAAGACTTGGAAGAGGACTTTGAGTATTTCTTCTTCTTCTTGTCATCAGAGTCATATTCCTTGCTCTTCTTCTTCTTTTTGTTCTCATTGTCCCACTGCGGACACTCAGAGATGAAGTGGCCAGGTTTCTTGCACTTGTGACATGTTTTCTTCTTGTAGTCATGAGCAGAAGCTTCGTCATTCCTTGAGCTTGATCGGGAAGACTTTCTGAAACCTTTCTTCTTGGTGAATTTTTGGAACTTCTTCACAAGCATAGCAAGTTCCCTTCTAATGTCTTCAGGATCATCAGAACTGCTCTCAGATTCTTCTTCAGATGAGGAGATAGCTTTTGCCTTCAAGGCACGAGTTCGCCCATAGTTTGGACCGTAGATATATCTTTTCTCAGAAAGCTGAAACTCATGTGTGTTGAGCCTCTCAAGTATGTCAGACGGATCGAGTGTCTTGAAATCGGGACGTTCTTGAATCATCAGGGCTAGGGTGTCAAACGAACTGTCAAGTGATCTCAGTAATGTCTTGACGACTTCATGCTTGGTGATCTCAGTAGCGCCAAGGGCTTGAAGCTCATTAGTGATGTCAGTGAGTCGATCAAATGTGAGCTGAACATTCTCATTGTCATTTCTCTTGAAGCGGTTGAAGAGGTTGCGAAGGACACTGATTCTCTGATCTCTCTGGGTTGAGACGCCTTCGTTGACTTTGGAGAGCCAGTCCCAGACTAGCTTAGATGTTTCCAATGCACTCACGCGACCATATTGTCCTTTGGTCAGATGACCACAGATGATATTCTTGGCAGTAAAGTCCAGTTGAACGAACTTCTTGACATCAGCAGCAGTGACACCTTCTCCAGCCTTGGGAACGCCGTTCTTGACGACATACCATAGGTCGACGTCAATGGCTTCAAGATGCATGCGCATCTTATTCTTCCAGTAGGGATATTCAGTTCCATCAAAGACGGGGCACGCAGCGGAGACTTTAATTATCCCTGCAGTTGACATAGCTAAAACTCCAGGTGGTTAAACCGAATCACACAGAACAAGGGAGTACCTAGCTCTGATACCAATTGAAAGTGTGTTATATCGACTAGAGGGGGGGGGGGGGGGGAATAGGCGATTTTTATGAAATTCTTCAAAACATGAAAGTTATGAAGACAGACAATAGAAATAAACATATTACCATGCAGCGGAAGGTAGACTACACTAAGCAAACCATAGTCAAGTATTCAATGGAGCGAAAGCACAATGACTAATAGCAGCAATGTAGTAAGGATCAGGTAGGAAGATATTATGAAGCCAAACAGAACACGCAGTCACTCAGTGAAGACAAAAGATAGTGCAATCATACATTGACTTCACAAGGACCAACAGTAAGTAAAGGGAAGGGAAGGATGAAACCAGTGACTCGTTGAAGACAATGATTTGTTGGACCAGTTCTAGTTGCTGTGACAACTGTACGTCAATACTCCACAACCAACTAGGGGTGGCACTAGATTCACTTACAGTTTGAACTCGTGACAATTATGCATGTTATTTTGTGAAAGACTTGTGACAGTTATATATTACTTGCAGTACTGTGGTGTCCAATTTTTGTGAAATTCAAGTCAACTAATTTGGAACGGAGGGAGTAAAAACAAGGGAGATGTTTTTCAAATTTCCTTTTAAACAAAAAGGGTCTCGACATCGAGTCGACACCTTTACAAATAAATATAAATTCAGCAAATCACTTCACTTAATTGAAATAGCCAACAATTCACTTAACAGATCACTAATAATTCATTACACCTCATAATTTGAAACACTCATAATTGAACAATAGCTTGAAATAATAATACAACTACTTCTCTGATAATGGAAATACTACTCATCACGTAATTCTTTAATCTTCCTCAGCTTTGCCCTGGTACCTTCTTTCTGCTTGACCAAATCTGTAATCATTAACTCCAGTTTTCTCTTCTCTTCCTTGATTTTATCCCTGTCCTTCTCTGCCTTGATCCTCAACACCTTGTGCGTGTTACTAGCTGCAGCATCCAGCTTTTTCTTCTCCTCCAGTTCTGCCCTTGCATCAATGAGTGCTTGTTCAGCCTTTGCCTTCAGAGCAAGTGTTATCTGCTTCTCATTCACAGTCTTGTTCACTTCTTCTTGGACAATCTTCAGATCACGGTGGAGCTTGGTTATTTCATCCCTAAACTTGAACTTTTCCTCCATACAGTATAGAGCATCACTAACTCTTCCTTGTTTGGCTTCTCCATACATCTCCCATAATTTTCCAATAGCTTTCTGCAGTGATGATGGCCAATCTCCGTCTACCCATTTAACATAATCACATCTTTCCCCAAACTACAGAAACATAGAACATTTTTATTTCAATAGCTCCTAATTGAATTGCTACATTTACTGATGAATAAGCAGTGATTAAATAATAAGCACAGGTAAATCACACACCTGCTCTGCACATCCCAAAAATTTCCTTCCTATCTCATATCCTTCCCAACCTACAAACTTTGCGGCAATGGCTCCACATTTATAAAGTGGAGGTTCTGCTCCATCAGCTAACCCTTCCCACTCCGAGTCGTAAAGGGCCTTTAAGCCCTAAGAAATAGAATGTACATTGCGACTGAGAGAAGATCTTGCTCGAATCATATATCCCCAATTCCTAAATCCCCAAATCAGAGAAACCGTAACCGTAGAATTCAGAAAAATGATGACTGACCTCGTTGGTAGCATTGCTGTGGTCCTCAGACGATTCCTCACCGTCTCCCCACGATACCATGTCGGGCGGCGAGGTAGAACCCTGGCGGCGGCGGCGGCGACAAGGGGCCTGGCGGCTGCGAGGGTGGCGTCGGGTGAGCGAGCGAGGAGAGTGTTTCTGTCTCGAACGGTGGTTATATCGCCTACCCAAGGAGACCTAACGGCCGTCAGCTACGTGTCTATCGTCCGTTGCCACGTCGACCTGAAATTGGGGCCGACCGGTCAGAATATAGCTAAACCGAGCGAACGGTGCTATGTGTCACATACCTGCCCCAATGTTGGTAGTTTTCAGACAAAAGAGGCAAAGTAGGTAGTTATGTGTCAACTCTGCCCCAAATGTGGTAGTTTTGCGTCATTTAGTCTTCAAGACCTCCTCATGGAGAAGACATCAAGACCTCCTCACGGAGAAGAACCGGTTACCCTATGTATCGTCCTTTGTTGGATTCGGATCTTGTATCTCTTTGTGTTTCGAAGATCTAGCATATGTGTGACCATATCTTGTTGGTTTTAGTGTTTTTCTTGTGTTTCCCCTCGTGATTCCCCTCGTTTTCCCCTTCGTGTTCTCCGTGTTCTTCACGGTATCAGCTCCTTTTGTGAAAGATCGGCCGTATAGGGTTCCACCCTACATCAGGGAGGAGTCGGCGATGCAGACGCCGGAGCTGCGGGTGCGCGGGCTGATCGCGCGTCTTGGGGCTCCAGCTTGACGGGGAGGAGGGAGGGAGAGCCGGACGAGCGGCTGGACGAGGAGGAGGATGCCGGGTCCATGCGTCTCGGCATCCACGAGCTCCCACGCCGGCGGGAGAAGGAGGGGGAGCGGGGTACTCCAGCCTGGTCATGTTGCCGCCCTCGATGTACTCGAGGACGACCTCCAGCGTGCGGCCGGGCACGCCCATCATCGACGGCGGCCGTCGGAGTTGAGCCTTCCGGAGGGCACGACGTCGTTGGTAGGCTCGAGCTGCTCGGTGTGGCAGCGACGGAAGTACTGCTCCCACAGCGGGCTGTCGGGAACGTACCTCAGCCCTTCCCTCGCCGCCTGTGGCAGAGAGGCGCAGATGTGGGTGATCTCCGCACGATGCGCCGCCCCGGTGGGCGGCGGTGGCACCGGGACCCCGCCGGCGCCGATCCTCCAAGCCCCGGGCACCCGCATGTCCGGCGGGACCGGGTACTCGGCCTCATAGAGAAGCCGAGCTTCGTCCTCGTGAAGGTGGCGGCCGCCAAAGCCGTTCCCCGCCGCGCTGTCGCCTGGAAAGCGCTCGGCCATTGGGTGAACTGGAGACGGTGAGAAGAGAGGGAGGAACGGAGACGTCGAGGAACGGGGGCGTCGGCGGTGGAGAGTCTGCGCGTCACCAGTGCGGGAGGGGTCGGCTTATATAGGCAGCGCTCACGTGGCCGCCGTGTGTACGCGTGGCGGGCGAGGGACGCGCGTCGTCCCGTTTTCACGGAGCCGCCTGTGAGGCATCAATGGAGGAGGCTGACCGGCGCGGCTACGCGCGGCAGCTTTGACATTGATTCCGTCGCAGGAACCGAGGCGACGAAGAAGACGAAGCGACGAGAAGCGCCGAGTCGCTGCCAAGGAGGACCCGCCGATTTTCGCGCCAAAAACGGTTCGGCCGGTGCCCCTAAGTGTCCCCTAGCGCGGCGGGTTTTGCCTGGGTCCGCCGATGCCAATTTCGGTTCGAACCGGTGAAAAAAGGGTCTTTGAAACGCCACTGAGCTGATTTTTAGGTGCTGGCTGCCGAAAAATTATCTGGGAGCCTTGTTGGGGGCGTGGCCGAAGATGCTTAAGGGCAAGTATATGTGCTTATGTATGAACGCCGGCATCTACATCGTGTTAAAATAAACGCGGAACGTGTGCGGGTCATCCACTCGTACGACCCAGCTCGCCGCCAACGGGCAGGTCCACTGTGCAACTGACGTCGCGGGTGCGGCAGCCACACGTATGCTGATCTTAGTTCCTCACCGGCTGCACACGTGACAACGATGGATGGCGACGGCGATCCATCCATCAAGCTCGAGGAGTCGAGGGCCCCGGCCGTGAGGACGAGAGTGGTAGCGCCACCCGAACGCCGTCACGTCGGTACCGGTGGGCAAGCCGTTCTTCGTTATCGGTCTCACCAAGATGAGTGATCGCTACTCCACACGGAACCACTAGCACTTTGGCCCTCTTGATTAGCGATTTTATCTAATCCGCCGTTCTACAATCATTGGTCAGTGTACTAGTTTGTTTGTGTTCTGATACGACAAAAATAAATACGAGTACAACTTTAGACTGCAAATGATGCCAAACCGAGTTGGTGGCTGATCGCAACTAAGCATGCGCTTGGTTTAAAAATGCATGTTCAAGGACTAGCAGGCAGGAAGCCAGCCAATATGTGCAATGAGGATATCTTCGTTTTGGCGCTATGTGGATCACCCAAAATCATTGACTTTTTTAAAAATTCCAACCTTTGGATTTTTTTTCTAGATATCATTTGACTCAGTGTAGAATTGCAGATACTCAAAAGCCCAATGAAGTATGCTCTACAGATCCGTATGTAATTTTCTTATTTCTGCTATTCGTTGTACTGCCGTAATTGAATATGGATAGATCAGAAGTTTTTCCACACAAAAAAGACCAACGAAGTGCCATAGCGATGACAATCCATACTTGCTTATAGTGTTAATTGGGTTTTTAATCTAGAACTTTGTTTTGAACAAGAGTACGGTCCGAATGACCCACACATCCCTTAGATAACCTTGAAAGCAAAAAATTATGAATTACGACGAGCATGAGGGAGCGTGTCGGGATTATGACACCGAGAGGGCGCGCGACGAAGGTGGCGATCTGGAGGGTAGCGAAAGGCCGAGACTGAAGATCGAAGGTGCGCTGGTCTCCACTCTTTTGAATAGTCAGGCTCCTCTTGGGTTTTGTTGCGGCCCATCACCATGCGGGTGGGGCGGCTGATGTGGTGCAACGACGGGTAGGCAGGAAGGGGAGAGCAGGGGAGTGGCAACTGGCTCAGGGGGAGGGGGAGAGAAGTGGAGTTCATGTGGGGTTTGTGTGTCCGCGTCTGACATGACGTCTCTCTCGGACACCCGTGTTTCTTCCCCCACGACACATGGGAGGAGCAAATAATGGTTATCATTGCACATGAGTTTTGCCAAAAAAGGAAAATTAATAAAGAGATTTCAATATAGGGACATCCTTAGTTGTGATACCATATAGAAAAATGTCCGATTTAATCAAACATAGTGCATCTTGGCAGAGCCGAGTTCGAATCATGTATGTAGGATATTACTTTGCGGATTTAAATTTGGTATCTAAAACCCTCCTTAATTAAAATACCACGGGGCTCCTTCCCTCGTCGGTCTATTTTTTTTCTATATTGTAACACAAAGGAATGTTGCTACTAAATATTTATGTGCTTGTGCTACACCTTACATTTTTATAAATTTCGATTCGGTGTACACTCCAACCTCTTCTTATACTTATCCATGCAAGATGAAGACACTCTTATTGAGTTATCCTCAACCCACATTTTTGAAATTATGTGTTTTCTTCACATCTTTCTGAGTTGAGTTATCTTTATCTCTATCCATACAACCATTTTTGAAATTATGTGTTTTCTTCACATGCTTCCCAGTCTCATGCATGCTCTTTTTCACATGTTACTGAATCCCATGGTCCAAAGTTACCCTAGCAGTACTCCACTAATTATCAATGATCTAATGATAAGCATTGTCCCTACTTGTTTACTTTGCAAAAATGATACCCAACAAACGTTTGTTGGGAACATTCTCGCAACAAACGTGGTTGTTGCCATTCGATATCCTAGCACGAATCACGATGCAAGGCTGCTTCCATGTTAGTTTTTAGAATCATTCGTTGTAACCAGCTTCCTGACAAATGTCCTCTCTTTTATTCTCCCGACAAGAAAATCATGGAAAGGTGTGTGGGTGGTGGCTCAATTTCATGACGTACTGAATGAAGGAGGGGCAAGCTTACCAGGGTTCTCAACAAATGTGGTCAAATTTGCTATATGTTTGGAAGCTAAAATGTTTTGAATTTGATTTTTCATTTTGAAATTATTGGCCAATTGTTTTTCGAAATTCCAAAAAATTCCCATCTTTGAAAGAAAAAATTCCTAATTTTTGCCATGTGCCCATTACACAAGACAAAAAGTTGCCGTGTTTTTTGGAGAATAATTTTTCAAAACTTGTCATGTGCATTTTTATATTTTTTTGGCATGTTCCCGTTACAAAATCCCAAAGTTGCCATGTTTTTATAGTAGCATAGCAATTTCATTATTTAGACAATGACATTTTTTCAAGTAGTCCACGACATTTCATTATTGTTAATCTGTTGATGTTGAACTTGCCATTAGACCAGTTATGTTGTTTTTACAAATTAGAGCATTGCAATTTTAGTTTTTGTATATACATGTCACATTTGTTTTGAAATATACTGAAGGAAATATGCCCTGGAGGCAATAATAAAGTTGTTATTTATATTTCCTTATATCATGATAAATGTTTATTATTCATGCTAGAATTGTATTAACCGAAAATTTAGTACATCTGTGAATACATAGACAAACAGAGTGTCTCTAGTATGCCTCTACTTGACTAGCTCGTTAATCAAAGATGGTTAAGTTTCCTAGCCATGGACATGTGTTGTCATTTGATGAACGGGATCACATCATTAGAGAATGATGTGATGGACATGACCCATTCCATTAGCTTAGTATAATGATCATTCAGTTTTATTTCTATTGCTTTCTTCATGACTTATGCATGTTCCTCTGACTATGATATTATGCAACTCCCGAATATCGGAGGAACACCTTGTGTGCTATCAAACGTCACAACGTAACTGGGTGATTATAAAGATGCTCTACATGTGTCTCCGATGGTGTTTGTTGAGTTGGCATAGACCGAGATTAGGATTTGTCACTTCGTCTATCGGAGAGGTATCTCTGGGCCCTCTCGGTAATGTACATCACTATGAGCCTTGCAAGAAATGTGACCAATGAGTTATTTGTGAGATGATGCATTACGGAACGAGTAAAGAGACTTTCCGGTAACGAGTTTGAACTAGGTATGATGATACCGACGATCGAATCCCGGGCAAGTAACATACCAATGACAAAGGGAACAACGTATGTTGTTATGTGGTTTGACCAATAAAGATCTTCGTAGAATATGTGGGAGCCAATATGAACATCCAGGTTACGCTATTGGTTATTGACCGGAGACGTGTCTCGGTCATGTCTACATAGTTCTCAAACCCGTAGGGTCCTCACGCTTAACGTTCAGTGACGATCGGTATTATGAGTTTATGTGTTTTGATGTATCGAAGATAGTTCGGAGTCCCGGACATGATCACGGACATGACGAGGAGTCTCGAAATGGTCGAGACATAAAGATTGATATATTGGATGATTATATTCGGACACCTGATGAGTTCCGGGGTCACCGGATAATTATCGGAGTGTCGGG
>NC_041380.1:333811444-333858127 GCF_002162155.2 Triticum dicoccoides | reverse complement strand
GGCCTTAGTGGAGAGAGAGAGGGCCGGCCAAGGCAGGGCCGCGCGCCCCTCCCCTCTAGTCCGAATTGGACTAGGGAAGGGGGGCGGCGCCCCCTTTCCTTCTCTTCTCTCCCTCTCCTTCCTCCCCCCTTCCTCCTCCTAGTTGGACAAGGAAAGGGGGAGTCCTACTCCTACTAGGAGGAGGACTCCTCCCCTGCTTGGCGCGCCCCAAGGGCTGGTCGGCCTCCCCCCTCGCTCTTTTATATACGGGGTAGGGGGGCACCCTAGAACACACAAGTTGATCATTGATCCCTTAGCCGTGTGCGGTGCCCCCCTTCACCATAATTCACCTCGGTCATATCGTCGTAGTGCTTAGGCGAAGCCCAGCGCCGGTGGCTTCATCATCACCGTCATCACGCCGTCATGCCGACAAAGCTCTCCCTCGACACTCAGCTGGATCGAGAGTTCATGGGACGTCACCGAGCCGAACGTGTGCAGATCGCGGAGGTGCCGTACTTTCGGTACTAGGATCGGTCGGATCGTGAAGACGTACGACTACATCAACCGCGTTGTCGTAACGCTTCCGCTTATGGTCTACGAGGGTACATGGACAACACTCTGTTGGGGAACACAGTAATTTCAAAAAAATCCTACGCACACGCAAGATCATGGTGATGCATAGCAACAAGAGGGGAGAGTGTTGTCCATGTACCCTTGTAGACCGTAACCAGAAGCGTTATGAAAACGCGGTTGATGTAGTCGTAGATCTTCACGATCGACCGATCCTAGCACCGAAGGTACGACACCTCCGCGATCTGCACACGTTCGGCTTGGTGACGTCCCACGAACTCAAGATCCAGCAGAGTGTCGAGGGAGAGCTTCATCAACACGACGACATGATGACACTGATGATGATGATACCGTCGCAGGGCTTCGCCTAATCATTACGATGATATGACCGAGGTGGATTATGGTGGAGAGGGCCACCGCACACGGCTAAAGGATCAATGATCAACTTGTGTGTCTATGGGGTGCCCCCTGGCCACGTATATAAAGAATGGAGGGAGGAGGAGGCCGGCCCTCATAGGGCGCGCCCAAAGTGTGGAGTCCTACTAGGACTCCCTAGTCCTAGTAGGATTCCACCTCCCACATGGAATAGGAAAAAGGGAAGCGAGAAGGAGAAGGAAGGAAGGGGGCGCCCCCTTTCCCTACTCCAATTCGGACCAGTCCGTGGGGAAGGGGCGCGGCCACCCTTGAGGCCTTTCTCTCCTTTCCCGTATGGCCCATTAAGGCCCAATACGAATTCCTGTAACTCTCCGGTACTCCGAAAAATACCCGAATCACTTGGTACCTTTCCGATGTCCGAATATAGCCTTCCAATATATCGATCTTTACATCTCGACCATTTCGAGACTCCTTGTCATGTCCCCGATCAAATCCGGGACTCCGACCTACCTTCAGTACATCAAAACACATAAACTCGTAATACAGATCGTCACCAAACGTTAAGCGTGTGGACCCTACGGGTTCGAGAAATATGTAGACATGACCAAGACATGTCTCCGGTCAATAACCAATAGCGGAATCTGGATGCTCATATTGGTTCCTAGATATTCTACAAAGATCTTTATCGGTCAAACCGCATAACGATATACGTTGTTCCCTTTGTCATCGGTATGTTACTTGCCCGAGATTCGATCGCCGGTATCTCAATACCTAGTTCAATCTTGTTACTGGCAAGTCTCTTTACTCATTCCATAATGCATCATCCCGCAACTAACTCATTAGTCACAATGCTTGCAAGGCTTATAGTGATGTGTATTACCGAGAGGGCCCAGATACCTCTTTGATACTCGGAGTGACAAATCCTAATCTCGATCTATGCCACCTCAACAGACACCATTGGAGACACTTGTATAACACCTTTATAATCACCCAGTTACGTTGTGACGTTTGGTAGCACACAAAGTGTTCCTCCGGTATTCGGGAGTTGCATGATCTCATAGTCATAGGAACATGTATAAGTTATGGAGAAAGCAATAGCAATAAACTAAACAATCATCGTGCTAAGCTAACGGATGGGTCAAGTCAATCACATCATTCTATAATGATGTGATCCCGTTAATCAAATGACAACTCATGTCTATGGCTAGGAAACTTAACCATCTTTGATTCAACGAGCTAGTCAAGTAGACGCATACTAGTGACACTTAGTTTGTCTATGTATTCACACATGTACTAAGTTTCCGATTAATACAATTTTAGCATGAATAATAAATATTTATCATGATATAAGGAAATAAATAATAACTTTATTATTGCCTCTAGAGCATATTTCCTTCACACTTTTCCCCTCTCGTTGCTACGCATCACCATGATAGATCTTGCGTGTGCGTAGGAATTTTTTTGAAATTACTGTGTTCCCCAACAGTGGCATCAGAGCCAGGTTTATGCGTAGTTGTTATTTGCACGAGTAGAACACAAAGGAGTTGTGGGCGTGGGTATATACATATTGCTTGTCGTCACTAGTTGATTCTTGATTCGGCGGTATTGTTGGATGAAGCGGCCCAGACCGACATTACACGTATGCTTACGCGAGACTGGTTCTACCAACGTGCTTCGCACACAGGTGGCTGGTGGGTGTCAGTTTCTCCAACTTTAGTTGAATCAGATTCAATGAACATGGTTCTTTCTGAAGATCAAAAAGCAATCACTATACCGCGTTGTGGCTGTTGATGCATAGGTAAGAACGATTCTTGCTCAGCCCGTAGCAGCCACGTAAAACTTGCAACAACAAAGTAGATGACGTCTAACTTGTTTTTGCAGGTCATGTTGTGATTTGATATGGTCAAGACATGATGCTAAATTTTATTGTATGATATGATCTTGTTTTGTAACACAGTTATCGGCAACTAGCAGGAGCCATATGGTTGTCGCTTTATTGTTTGAAATGCAATCGCCATGTAATTGATTTACCTTATCACTAAGCGGTAGCAATAGTCGTAGAAGAAATAGTTGGCGAGGTGACAACGATGCTTCGATGGAGATCAAGGTGTCAAGCCGGTGACGATGGTGATCATGACGGTGCTTTGGAGATGGAGATCAAAGACACAAGATGATGATGGCCATATCATATCACTTATATTGATTGCATGTGATGTTTATCCTTTATGCATCTTATTTTGCTGAGTTCGGCAGTAGCATTATAAGATGATCTCTCACTAAATTTCAAGGTATAAGTGTTCTCCCTGAGTATGCACCATTGCTAAAGTTCGTCGTGCCGAGACACCACGTGATGATCGGGTGTGATAAGCTCTACGTTCACATACAACGGGTGCAAACCAGTTTTGCACACACAGAATACTCGGGTTAAACTTGACGAGCCTAGCATATGCAGATATGGCCTCGGAACACTGAGACCGAAAGGTCGAGCGTGAATCATATAGTAGATATGATCAACATAGTGATGTTCACCATTGAAAACTACTCCATCTCACGTGATGATCAGACATGGTTTAGTTGATATGGATCACGTGATCACTTAGATGATTAGAGAGATGTCTATCTAAGTGGGAGTTATTAAGTAATTTGATTAACTGAACTTTAATTTATCATGAACTTAGTCCTGATAGTTTTTGCATATCTATGTTGTAGATCAATAGCTCGTGTAGCTCCCCTTTTTTAATTTTTGATATGTTCCTAGAGAAAAATAAGTTGAAAGATGACAGTAGCAATGATGCGTACTAGGTCCGTGATCTGAGGTTTATCCTCATTGTTGCACAGAAGAATTATGTCCTTGATGCACCGCTAGGTGACGGACCTATTGCAGGAGCAAATGCAGACATTATGAACATTTGGCAAAGCTCGGTATGATGACTACTTGATAGTTTGGTGCACCATGCTTTATGGCTTAGAACCGGGACTTCAAAAATGTTTTGAAATGTCACGGAGCATATGAGATGTTCTAAGAGCTGAAATTGGTATTTCAGACTCATGCCCGAGTCAAGAGGTATGAGACCTCTAACGAGTACTTTGCCTACAAAATGGAGGAGAATAGCTCAACCAGTGAGCATGTGCTCAGAATGTTTGAGTACTACAATCGCTTGAATCAAGTGGGAGTTAATCTTCCAGATAAGATAGTAATTGACAAAGTTCTCTAGTCACTATCACCAAGTTACTGGAACTTCGTGATGAACTATAATATGCAAGGGATGACAAAAATGATTCCCCAAGTTCTTCGCGATGCTGAAATCGGCGAAGGTAGATATCAAGAAAAGTATCAAGTGTTGATGGTTGACAAGACCACTAGTTTCAAGTAAAAGGGCAAAGGAAAGAAAGGGAACTTCAAGAAGAATGGCAAGCAAAGTTGCCACTCCCATGAAGAAGCCCCAAGCTAGACCCAAGCCTGAAACTGAGTGCTTCTACTTCAAAGGAAATGGTCACTGGAAGGATGGCATAGTGAACAAAGGTATATTTGATATACATGTTATTGATGTGTACTTTACTAGTGTTTATGGCAAACCCCTCGGTATTTGATACTAGTTCAGTTTCTAAGAGTAGTAACTCAAAATGGGAGTTGCAAAATAAATAGAGACTAGTTAAGGGCGAGGTGATGATGTGTGTTGGAAGTGATTCCAAGGTTGATAAGATCACCATCGCACACTCCCTTTACCTGCGGGATTAGTGTTGAACCTAAAATAAATGTTATTTGGTGTTTGCGTTGAGCATGAATATGATTGGATCATGTTTATTGCAATACGGTTATTCATTTAAGTCAAAGAATAATTGTTGTTCTATTTAAATGAATAAAACCTTCTTTAGTCATATACTCAATATAAATGGTTTATTGCTCAATCATAGTGATACACATATTCACAATATTGAAGCCAAAAGATTCAAAGTTAATAATGATAGTGCAAATTATTTGTGGCACTGCCGTTTAGGTCATATTGGTGTAAAGCGCATGAAGAAACTCCATGCTGATGGGCTTTTGGAATCACTTGATTATGAATCACTTGATGCTTGCGAACCATACCCCATGGGCAAGATGACTAAGACTCCGTTCTTTGGAACAATGGAGCGAGCAACTGACTTATTGGAAATAATACATACTGATGTATGCGGTCCAATGAGTGTTGAGGATCGCGGCGGGTATCATCATTTTCTGACCTTCACAGATGATTTGAGCAGATATGAGTATATCTACTTAATGAAACACAAGTCTGAAATGTTTGAAAAGTTTAAAGAATTTCATAGTGAAGTGGAGAATCATCGTAACAAGAAAATAAAGTTTCCACGATCTGATCGTGGAGACGAAATATTTGAGTTACGAGTTTGGCCTTCAGTTGAAACAATGCCGAATAGTTTCGCAACTCACGCCACCTGGAACACCACAGCGTAATGGTGTGTCCGAACGTCATAACTGTACTTTATTAGATATGGTGCGATCTATGATCTCTCTTACCAATTTATCACTATTGTTTTGGGGTTATGCATTAGAGACAGCTGCATTCACATTAAATACGGCACCATCTAAATCCGTTGAGACGACACCATATGAACTGTGGTTTATCAAGAAACCTAAGTCATCGTTTCTTAAAGTTTGGAGCTATGATGCTTATGTGAAAAAATTTCAACCTGATAAGCTCGAACCCAAATCGGAGAAATACGTCTTCATAGGATACCCAAAGGAAACTATTGGGAACACCTTCTATCACAGATCCGAAGGCAAGATATCCGTTGCTAAGAATGGATCCTTTCTAAAGAAGAAGTTTCTCTCGAAAGAAGTGAGTGGGAGGAAAGTAGAACTTGATGAGGTAATTGTACCTTCTGCTGAATTGGAAAGTAGTTCATCACAGAAATTAGTTCCAGTGATGCCTACACCGATTAGTGAGGAATTTAATAATGATGATCATGAAACTCCATATCAAGTTACTACTGAACCTCATAGGTCAACCAAAGTACGGTCCGCACCAGAGTGGTACGGTAATCCTGTTCTGGAAGTCATGTTACTAGACCATGACTAACCTACGAACTATGAGGAAGCGATGATGAGCCCAGATTCCGCGAAATGGCTTGAGACCATGAAATCTGAGATGGGATTCATGTATGAGAACAAAGTATGGACTTTGATTGACTTGCCCGATGATCGGCGAGCCATTGAGAATAAATGGATCTTCAAGAGGAAGACGCACACTGATAGTAGTGTTACTATCTACAAAGCTCAAATTTTCGCAAAAGGTTTTCGACAAGTTCAAGGTGTTGACTACGATGAGATTTTCTAACTGTAGCGATACTTAAGTCTGTCTGAATTATGTTAGCAATTGCCGCATTTTTATGAAATCTGGCAAATGGATGTCAAATCTGCATTCCTTAATGGATTCTTTAAAGAAGAGTTGTATATGATGCAACCAAAAGGTTTTGTCGATCCTAAAGGTGCCAACAAAGTGAGCAAGCTACAACGATCCATCTATGGACTTGTGCAAGCATCTCGGAGTTGGAATGTATGCTTTGATAAAGTGATCAAAACATATGGTTTTATACAGACTTGCGGTGAAGCCTGTATTTTTACAAGAAAGTGAGTGGGAGCACTACAACATTTCTGATAAGTATATGTGAATGACATATTGTTGATTGGAAATAATGTAGAATTTTTTGGAAAGCATAAAGGAGTGTTTGAAAGGAGTTTTTCCAAGAAATACCTCGGTGAAGCTACCTACATATTGAGCATCAAGATCTATATAGATAGATCAAGAGGCTTGATATATTTTAAATGAGTACATACCTTGACAAGATTTTGAAGTAGTTCAAAATGGAACAGCCAAAGAAGGAGTTCTTGCCTGTGTTGCACGGTGTGTAGTTGAGTAAAGACTCAAAACCCGACCACGGCAGAAAATAGAAAGAGAATGAAAAGTCATTCCCTATGCCTCAGTCATAGGTTCTATAAAGTATGCTATGCTATGTACCAGACCTATTGTGTACCTCACCATAAGTTTGGCAAGAGGGTACAATAGTCCAGGAGTGGATCACTAGACAGCGGTCAAAAATATCCTTAGTGGAATAAGGAAATGTTTCTCGGTTATGGAGGTGACAAAGTGTTCGTCGTAAAGAGTTACGTCGATTCAAGCTTTGACACCGATCTGGATGACTCTAAGTCTCGATCTAGATACATATTAAAAGTGGGAGCAATTAGCTAGAGTAGCTCTGTGCAAAGCATTGTAGACATAGAAAATTTGCAAAATACATATGGCTCTGAATGTGGCAGGCCCGTTGACTAAATTTCTCTCACAAGCAAAACATGACCACTCTTTGGGTGTTAATCACATAGCGATGTGAACTAGATTATTTACTCTAGTAAAACCTTTGTGTGTTAGTCACATGGAGATGTGAACTAATCACATAAAGATGTGAACTATTGGTGTTAAATCACATGACGATGTGAACTAGATTATTGACTCTAGTGCAAGTGGGAGACTGAAGGAAATATGCCCTAGAGGCAATAATAAAGTTGTTATTTATATTTCCTTATATCATGATAAATGTTTATTATTCATGCTAGAATTGTATTAACCGGAAACTTAGTACATGTGTGAATACATAGACAAACATAGTGTCCCTAGTATGCCTCTACTTGACTAGCTCGTTAATCAAAGGTGGTTAAGTTTCCTAGCCATGGACATGTGTTGTCATTTGATGAACGGGATCACATCATTAGAGAATGATGTGATGGACAAGACCCATCCCTTAGCTTAGCATAATGATCATTTAGTTTTATTGCTACTGCTTTCTTCATGACTTATACATGTTCCTCTGACTATGAGATTATGCAACTCCTGAATACCGAAGGGACACCTTGTGTGCTATCAAACATCACAACATAACTGGGTGATTATAAAGATGCTCCATAGGTGTCTCCGATGGTGTTTGTTGAGTTGGCATAGATCGAGATTAGAATTTGTCACTCCATCTATCGGAGAGGTATCTTTGGGCCCTCTCGGTAATGTACATCGGTATGAGCCTTGCAAGCAATGTGACTAATGAGTTAGTTGCGGGATGATGCATTCCGGAATGAGTAAAGAGACTTGCCGGTAACCAGATTGAACTAGGTATGATGATACCGATGATCGAATCTCGGGCAAGTAACATACCAATGACAAAGGGAACAACTTATGTTGTTATGCGGTTTGACTGATAAAGATCTTCGTAGAATATGTGGGAGCCAATATGAACATCCAGTTTCCGCTATTGGTTATTGACCGGAGACGTGTCTTGGTCATGTCTACATAGTTCTCGAACTCGTAGGGTCCGCACGCTTAAAATTCGGTGATGATCGGTATTATGAGTTTATGTGTTTTGATGTACCGAAGATAGTTCGGAGTCCCGGATATGATCACGGTCATGACGAGGAGTCTCGAAATGGTCGAGACATAAAGATTGATATATTGGATGATTATATTCAGACACCGGATGAGTTCCGGGGGTCACCAGATAATTATCGGAGTGCCGGGGGGTGATACGTCTCCGTCGTATCTATAATTTTTTGATTGTTCCATGCCAATATTATACAACTTTTATATACTTTTGGCAACTTTTTATACTATTTTTGGGACTAACATATTGATCCAGTGCCCAGTGCCAGTTCCTGTTCGTTGCATGTTTTTTGTTTCGCAGAAAATCCATATCAAACGGAGTCCTAACGGGATAAAAACTCACGGAGATTTTTTTGGAATATATGTGATTTTTGGGAAGAAGAATCAACGCGAGACGATGCCGGAGGGGGCCACGAGGCAGGGGCACGCCCCAGGGGGTCAGGTGCGCCTTGGGCCCTCGTGGCCACCCTGTAAGGCGGTTGGTGCCCTTCTTTCGCCACAAGAAAGCCAATATTCGGATAGAAATCGTGTTAAAATTTCAGGCCAATCGGAGTTACGGATCTCTGGGAATATAAGAAACGGTGAAAGGCCAGAATTTGAAACGCAGAAATAGAGAGAGACAGAGAGACATATCCAATCTCGGAGGAGTCACGCCCCTCCGCCGCCATGGAGGCCATGGACCAGATGGGAAACCCTTCTCCCATCTAGGGAGAAGGTCAAGTAATAAGAATAAGAAGGGGCCCCCCTCCCCCCTCTCTCCTGGTGGCGCCGGAACGCTGCCGGGGACATCATCGTCACCGCAATCTACACCAACACCTCCCTCATCTTCACCAACATATCCATCACCTTTCCCCATCTATCTACAACGGTCCACTCTCCCGCAACCCTTTGTACCCTCTACTTGAACATGGTGCTTTATACTTCATATTATTATCCAATGATGTGTTGCCATCCTATGATGTCTGAGTAGATTTTCGTTGTCCTATCGGTAATTGGTGAATTGCTATGATTGGTTTAATTTGCTTGTGGTTATGTTGTTATCCTTTGGTGCCCATCATATGAGCGCGCACGTGGATCACACCATAGGGTTAGTTGTATGTTGATAGGACTATGTATTGGAGGGCAAGAGTGGCAGAAGCTTCAACCTAGCATAGAAATTGATGCATACGAGATTGAAGGGGGACCAATATATCTTAATGATATGGTTGGGTTTTACCTTAATGAACATTAGTAGTTGCGGATGCTTGCTAATAGTTCCAATCATAAGTGCATAGAATTCCAAGTCAGGGATGACATGCTAGCAGTGGCCTCTCCCACATAAAACTTGCTATTGGTCTAGTGAAGTAGTCAATTGCTTAGGGACAATTTCGTAACTCCTACCACCACTTTTCCACACTTGGTATACTAACTTTTATTGCTTCTTTACCTAAAACAGCCCCTAGTTTTTATTTACATGCTCTTTATATTCTTGCAAACCTATCCCGTTACACCTACAAAGTACTTCTAGTTTTATACTTGTTCTGGGTAAAGCGAACGTCAAGCGTGCGTAGAGTTGTATCGGTGGTCGATAAAACTTGAGGGAATATTTGTTCTACCTTTAGCTCCTCATTGGGTTCGACACTCTTACTTATCGAAAGAGGCTACAATTGATCCCCTATACTTGTGGGTTATCAAGACCTTTTTCTGGCGCCGTTGCCGAGGAGTTATAGTGTGGGGTGAATATTCTCGTGTGTGCTTGTTTGCTTTATCACTAAGTAGTTTTTATTTTGTGCTCTTGTTTTCTATCTTTAGTTATGGGTAGGAAACGAAAAATACTAAAAAAAATTAGTTGTACCTACTACATCAATGGTTGAAGAACCACTCAAAATCTATCGCACTCCTGAAGCTTTTTACTTGGATCATCTTCGATCCCTATGTACTCGTGCTGAAACCCCAACTAGCTTAGTTGAGGGAAAAATCTTTAGATGAGCTTTCTTGTTATGTGCGACACCGCTTATCTCAAAAAGGGAAACTTTTACTGGATCAAATTCATCGTTTGCAATGCTATGCTTGGAATTTATGTGAAATATATGATTTTACTTGTTGTTATGAAGACCCTAAGAAACACCTTCCCTACCAATGTGAGTTTAGTGATAATGGAATCATATCTTCGTATGCTAAGGGTGTTTATAATTACTATGATGTTCAACAAATTGAAGAATTTGTTGCTTTTAAAGGTGCTTATGAAATTGCTTCTTTGATTGGAAAGTGTGATGCTACTCTTTAAAAATCTGAAAATTTTGCCATGCTTAAATATTGTTATGATAATTATGCTTCTAATGCCTATGTTAAACCATATATTGAGGACTCCTCCACTGTCCAAGAAGAGACTAATATTTTGCAGGAGTCTATGGAAGAAGGAATTGATGAAAATGTGGGCTCATTGGATGAAAAAGATGATGAGGAGAGCGAAGAACAAAAGGAGGAAGATCGGATTAGCTACCCATGCCCACCTTCTAATGAGAGTAACTCTTCAACTCATACATTATTTAATGTCCCTTCGTGCTTACCGAAGGATGATTACTATGATGATTGTTATGATCTCGTTGATTCTTTTGAAATATCCCTTTTTGATGATGCTTGCTATGCTTGTGGCCAAGATGCCAATATGAATTATGCTTATGGAGATGAACTTGCTATAGTTCCCTATATTAAACATGAAATTGTTGCTATTGCACCCACACATGATAGTCCTATTATTTTTTTGAATTCTCCCGCCTACACTATATCAGAGAAGTTTGCCCTTATGAAGGATTATATTGATGGGTTGCATTTTACCGTTGCACATGATAATTTTGATAGATATAATATGCATGTGCTTGGTGCTCCTAGTTGCAAATATTATGAGAGAAGAACTACATCTCCGCCTCTCCATGTTTCCAATATGATAAAATTGCAAGAAACCGTTTATACTATGCATTGGCCTTTACTATGTGTGCATGAATTGTTCTTTTATGACATGCCGATGCATAGGAAGAGAGTTAGACTTCGTTGTTGCATGATATATGTTACTTTGTGCTCACTACTAAATCACAAATCATTGTTAATTAAAAATTGTCTTTGATATACCTTGGGATCCGGGTGGATCCATTACTTGAGCACTATATGCCTAGCTTAATGGCTTTAAAGAAAGCGCTGCCACGGAGACAACCCGGAAGTTTTAGAGAGTCATTTATTTCTGTTCTGTGCTTTTATAAAGTACAAATTCATTGTATTATAAAATAATGTGCCAAAATTTTCCTTTAGGATGTTTACATTGCTTGTTGGTTTGTGCGATGCAAGACAGAAACTTTGGCTGTAGTGCGTGATTTTACATTTTTTTACTGGAACGTCAAATGGTTCTAAAACTTTTTGCATTGTCTTTCTACAATTTTTTTTATTTTTCCTAATTTTTTCAGATTTTTTGGAGTACCAGAAGTATGGTGAATGTTCAGATTACTACAGACTATCTTATTTAAGGCTGATTCTGTTTTTGATGCATAGTTTGCTAGTTTTGATGAAACTATCAATTTCTATCAGTGGATTAAGCCATGGAAAAGTTACATTACAGTAGCTAAAATGCAAAAACAAAATATGAATTGGTTTCAATAGTACTTAGAGTAGTGATTTGCATTATTATACTAATGGATCTTACCGAGCTTTCTGTTGACTTTTGTGTGGATGAAGTGATCAAAGATTGAGGAGGTCTCGATATGAGGAGAAGGAGGAGAGGAAAGAGCTCAAGCTTGGGGATGCCCAAGGCACCCTGATGTATACTACACAACCTTCTTCTTGTAGATGTTGTTGGGCCTCCAAGTGCAGAGGTTTGTAGGACAGTAGCAAATTTCCCTCAAGTGGATGACCTAAGGTTTATCAATCCATAGGAGGCGTAGGATGAAGATGGTCTCTCTCAAGCAACCCTGCAACCAAATAACAAAGGGTCTCTTGTGTCCCCAACACACCCAATACAATGGTAAATTGTATAGGTGCACTAGTTCAGCGAAGAGATGGTGATACAAGTGCAATATGGATGGTAGATATAGGTTTTTGTAATCTGAAAATATAAAACAACAAGGTAACTAATGGTAAATGTGAGCGCAAACGGTATTGCAATGCGTTGAAACAAGGCCTAGGGTTCATACTTTCACTAGTGCAAGTCCTCTCAACAATAATAACATAATTGGATCATCTAATTATCCCTCTACATGCAACAAAGAGTCACTCCAAAGTCACTAATAGCGGAGAACAAACAAAGATATTACGGTAGGGTACGAAACCACCTCAAAGTTATCCTTTCTGATCAATCTATTCAAGAGTCCGTAGTAAAATAACATGAAGCTATTCTTTCCGTTCAATCTATCATGGAGTTCGTACTAGAATAACACCTTAAGACACAAATCAACCAAAACCCTAATGTCACCTAGATACTCCAATGTCACCTCAAGTATCTGTGGGTATGATTATACGATATGCATCACACAATCTCAGATTCATCGATTCAAACCAACACAAAGTACTTAAAAGGGTGCCCCAAAGTTTCTACCGAAGAGTCAAGACGAAAACGTGTTCCAACCCCTATGCATAGGTTCATGGGCGGAACCCGCAAGTTGATCACCAAAACATACATCAAGTGGATCAATAGAATACCCCATTGTCACCACGGGTATCCTATGCAAGACATACATCAAGTGTTCTCAAATCCTTAAAGACTCAATCCAATAAGATAACTTCAAAGGGAAAACTCAATCCATTACAAGAGAGTAGAGGGGGAGAAACATCATAAGATCCAACTATAATAGCAAAGCTCACGATACATCAAGATCGTATCACCTCAAGAACACGAGAGAGAGAGAGAGAGAGAGAGAGATCAAACACATAGCTACTGGTACATACCCTCAGCCCCGAGGGTGAACTACTCCCTCCTCATCATGGAGAGCGCTGAAATGATGAAGATGGCCACCGGAGAGGGATTCTCCCTCCGGCAGGGTGCCGGAATGGGTCTAGATTGGTTCTCGGTGGCTACGGAGGCTTCTGGAGGCGGAACTCCCGATCTATTCTACTCCCCAAAGTTTTTAGGGTATATTGTTATATATAGGAGGAAGAAGTACGTCAGTGGATCTCCGGGCTGTCCACGAGGCAGGGGGCGCGCCCAGGGGGGTGTGCGCGCCTCCCACCCTCGTGGGCAGCCCGAGACTCTCCTGGTCCATCTCCGATACTCCGTGGGCTTCTTATGGTCCAAAAATAAGTTCCTTGAAGTTTCAGGTCAATTGGACTCCGTTTGATTTTCCTTTTCTGCGATACTCTAAACAAGGAAAAAACAGAAACTGGCATTGGGCTCTAGATTAATAGGTTAGTCCCAAAAATAATATAAAAGTGCATAATAAAACCCATAAACATCCAAAATAGATAATATAATAGCATGGAACAATCAAAAAATATAGATACATTGGAGACGTAGCACACCCCAAGTAAATATTCAAGGAGACTCAAGCGTCTAAGCTTGGGGATGCCCCGGAAGGCATCCCATCTTACTTCAAGAAGTATCGGTATGTTTTCGGATTCATTTCGTTCATGCGATATGTGCAAATCTTGGAGCGTATTTTGCATTTAGTTTTCACTTTTATTTAATGCACCATACTGGTATGAGATAGTCCATGGTTGGTTTATAGAATGCTCTTTGCACTTCACTTATATCTTTTGAGTATGGCTTTATAGAATGCTTCATGTGCTTCACTTATATCATTTGAAGTTTGGATTGCCTGTTTCTATTCACATAGAAAACCGCCATTTGTAGAATGCTCTTTTGATTCACTTATATTTGTTAGAGCGTGGGCATATCTTTTGTAGAAAGAATTAAACTCTCTTGCTTCAGTTATATCTATTTAGAGAGATGACAGGAATTGGTCATTCACATGGTTAGTCATAAAATCCTACATAAAACTTGTAGATCATTGAATATGATATGTTTGATTCCCTGCAATAGTTTTGCGATATAAAGATGGTGATATTAGAGTCATGCTAGTGGGTAGTTGTGGATTGTAGAAATACTTATGTTGAAGTTTGCGATTCCCGTAGCATGCACGTATGGCGAACCGTTATGTAACGGAGTTGGAGCATGAGGTATTTATTTATTGTCTTCCTTATGAGTGGCGGCCGGGGACGAGCGATAGTCTTTTCCTACCAATCTATCCCCCTAGGAGCATGCGCGTAGTACTTTTTTCAATGACTAATAGATTTTTGCAATAAGTATGTGAGTTCTTTATGACTAATGTTGAGTCCATGGATTATACGCACTCTCACCCTTCCATCATTGCTAGCCTCTTCGGTACCGTGCATTGCCCTTTCTCACCTTGAGAGTCAGTGCAAACTTCGCCAGTGCATCCAAACCCCATGATATGATACACTCTATCACACACAAGCCTCCTTATATCTTCCTCAAAACAGCCACCATACCTACCTATCATGGCATTTCCATAGCCATTCCGAGATATATTTCCATGCAACTTCCATCATCTTCATATACATGACTTGAGCATCATTGTCATATTGCTTTGCATGATCGTAAGATAGCTAGCATGATGTTTTCATGGCTTGTCCATTTTTATGTCATTGCTACACTAGATCATTGCACATCCCGGTACACCGCCAGAGGCATTCATATAGAGTCATACTTTGTTCTAGACATTGAGTTGTAATATTGAGTTGTAAGTAAATAAAAGTGTGATGATCATCATTATTAGAGCATTGCCCCAGTGATGAAAGGATGATGGAGACTATGATTCCCCCACAAGTCGGGATGAGACTCCGGACTTTAAAAAAGAGAGGACAAAGAAGCCCACCAAAACAAAAAAATGAGAGAAAAAGAGAGAAGGGGCAATGCTACTATCCTTTTATCACACTTGTGCTTCAGAGTAGCACCATGTTCTTCATATAGAGAGTCTCTTGAGCTGTCACTTTCATATACTAGTGGAAATTTTCATTATAGAACTTGGCTTGTATATTCCAACGATGGGCTTCCTCAAATGCCCTTGGTCTTCATGAGCAAGAAAGTTGGATGCACACCCACTTAGTTTCAGTTTGAGCTTTCATACACTTATAGCTCTTAGTGCATCCGTTGCATGGCAATCCCTACTCCTCACATTGACATCAATTGATGGGCATCTCCATAACCCGTTGATTAGCTGCGTTGATGTGAGACTTTCTCCCTTTTTGTCTTCTCCACACAACCTCCATCATCATATTCTATTCCACCTATAGTGCTATATCCATGGCTCACTGCTACCTCTTGAGCTTGCGTTGGATTTCCCCGAAGAGGAAGGGATGATGCAGCAGAGTAGCGTAAGTATTTCCCTTAGTTTTTGAGAACCAAGGTATCAATCCAGTAGGAGGCCATGCTCAAGTCCCTCGTACCTGCACAAAACGATAGCTACTCGCAACCAACGCGATTAGGGGTTGTCCATCCCTTCACGGTCACTTACGAGAGTGAGATCTGATAGATATAATATTTTTGGTATTTTTGGTATAAAGATGCAAGTGAAAAATAAAGGCAAAGTAAAAAAGCAAAGCAAGATTAAAGTGATGGAGATTGATATGATGAGAATAGACCCGGGGGCCATAGGTTTCACTAGTGGCTTCTCTCAAGAGCATACGTATTCTATGGTGGGTGAACAAATTACTGTTGAGCAATTGACAGAATTGAGCATAGTTATGACAATATCTAGGCATGATCATGTATATAGGCATCACGTCCGTGACAAGTAGACCGAAACGATTCTGCATCTACTAATATTACTCCACTCATCGACCGCTATCCAGCATGCATCTAGAGTATTAAGTTAAAAATAGAATAATGCATTAAGCAAGATGACATGATGTAGAGATATAAATTCATGCAATATGAAATAAACCCCATCTTGTTATCCTCGATGGCAATGATACAATACGTGCCTTGCTGCCCCTTCTGTCACTGGGAAAGGACACCGCAAGATCGAACCCAAAGCTAAGCACTTCTCCCATGGCAAGAACTACCAATCTAGTTGGCCAAACCAAACGGATAATTCGAAGAGACTTGCAAAGATAACCAATCATACATAAAATAATCCAGAGAAGATTCAAATATTATACATAGATAGACTTGATCATAAACCCACAATTCATCGGTCTCAACAAACACACCGCAAAAGGAAGATTACATCGAATAGATCTCCACGAGAGAGGGGGATAACTTTGTATTGAGATCCAAAAAGAGAGAACAAGTCATCTAGCTACTAACTATGGACCCGACGGTCTGAGGTAAACTAATCACACTTCATCGGAGAGGCTATGATGATGTAGAAGCTCTCCGTGATACGGCCCTCTTTCGGCGGAGCTCCGGAACAGGCCCCAAGATGGGATCTCGTGGATACAGAAAGTTGCGGCGGTGGAATTAGGTTTTTGGCTCCTGTTCTGATCGTTTGGGGGTACGTAGGTATATATAGGAGGAAGAAGTACATCAGTGGAGCTCTGAGGGGCCCACGAGGCAGGGGGGCGCGCCCCCACCCTCGTGACCGCCTCTTTGATGCCTTGGCGTAGGGTCCAAGTCTCCTGGATCACGTTCGGTGAGAAAATCACGTTCCCAAAGGTTTCATTCCTTTGGACTCCGTTTGATATTCCGTTTCTTCGAAACACTGAAATAGGCAAAAAGCAGCAATTCTCGGCTGGGCCTCCGGTTAATAGGTTAGTCCCCAAAATAATATAAAAATGGAAAATAAAGCCCAATATAGTCCAAAACAGTAGATAATATAGCATGGAGCAATCAAAAATTATAAATACGTTGGAGACATATCAGGCATCCCCAACCTTAATTCCTGCTCGTCCTCGAGTAGGTAAATGATAAAAAAGAGAATTTTTGATGCGGAGTGCTACTTGGCATAATTTTAATGCAAATCTTCTTAATCGTGATATGAATATTCAGATTAGAAAGATTCAAGACAAAAGTTCATATTGACATAAAAATAATAATACTTCAAGCATACTAACAAAGCAATTATGTCTTCTCAAAATAACATGGCTAAAGAAAGTTATGCCTACAAAATCATATAGTCTTGCTATGCTCTATCTTCACCACACAAAATATTTAAATCATGCACAACCCCGATGAGAAGCCAAGCAATTGTTTCATACTCTAACTTTTTCAAAAAAAATTCAATCTTCACGCAATACATGAGCATGAGCCATGGACATAGCACTATAGGTGGAATAGAATGGTGGTTGTGGAGAAGACAAAAAGAAGGGAAGATAGTCTCACATCAACTAGGCGTATCAACGGGCTATGGAGATGCCATCAATAGATATCAATGTGAGTATACCTGGCCATGGGCAGCCCGGCCCGGCCGGCCCGGCCTGACCCGGCCCGAAAAAGCCCGACCCGGCCCGGCCCGACGCTGCTCCCGGGCCGGGCTCAGGCCTAGATTTTGAGCCCGGTGGCCTGGCCGGGCCGATCCCGGCCCCGTCATTTTTGCAGTTTTCCGAAGAGGCTCGGCCCGAGACCCGAGGCCCAGCGGGCTTTTGCATTTTCGGGCCGGGCTCGGGCCCAGGTTTTTTGGCTCGGACTTGGCTAGGCCCGGCCCGAAGCCTGGTCCGGCCCGAGGTTTGGCCAGGTATAAATGTGAGTGAGTAGGGATTGCCATGCAACAGATGCACTAGAGCTATAAGTATATGAAAGCTCAAAAAAGAAACTAAGTGGGTGTGCATCCAACTGGCTTGCTCATGAAGACCTAGGGCAATTTTGAGGAAGCCCATCATTGGAATATACAAGCCAAGTTCTATAATGAAAGATTCCCACTAGTATATGAAAGTGATAACATGAGAGACTCTCAACTAAGAAGATCATGGTGCTACTTTGAAGCACAAGTGTGGTAAATGATAGTAACATTGTCCTGTCTCTCTTTTTCTCTCATTTTTTAATTTAATATTTTTTTATTATTTGGGCCTTTTCCCCTTTTTTTATGGCCTCTTTTCTTTCTCTTTTTTGGGCTTCTCTGGCCTCTTTTATTTATTTTTCGTCCGGAGTCTCATCCCGACTTGTTGGGGAATCATAGTCTCCATCATCCTTTCCTCACCGGAACAATGCTCTAATAATGATGATCATCACACTTTTATTTTTCTTACAACTCAACAATTACAACTCGATACTTCCAACAAAATATGACTCTATATGAATGCCTTCGGCGGTGTACCGGGATATGCAATGAATCAAGAGTGACATGTATGAAAGAATTATGAACGGTTGCTTTGCCACAAATACGATGCCGACTACATGATCATGCTAGCAATATGACAATGGCGGAGTGTGTCATAATAAACGGAACGGTGGAAGGTTGCATGGCAATATATCTCGGAATGGCTATGGAAATGCCATAATAGGTAGGTATGGTGGTTGTTTTGAGGAAGGTATATGGTGGGTGTATGATACCGGCGAAAGGTGCGCGGTATTAGAGAGGCTAGCAAAGGTGGAAGGGTGAGAGTGCGTATAATCCATGGACTCAACATTAGTCATAAAGCACTCATATACTTATTGCAAAAATCTACAAGTTATCAAAGCAAAGTATTACGCACATGCTCCTAGGGGGATAGATTGGTAGGAAAAGACCATCGCTCGTCCCCGACCGCCACTCATAAGGAAGACAATCAATAAATAAATCATGCTCCGAATTCATCACATAACGGTTCACCATACGTGCATGCTACGGGAATCACAAGCTTCAACACAAGTATTTCTCAAATTCACAACTACTCAACTAGCATGACTTTAATATTATGACCTCCATATCTCAAAACAATTATCACGCTTCAATCTTTTCTTAGTATTCAACACACTCAAAAGAAAGTTTCGCAAATCTTGAATACCAAGCATATTCTTATTAAGCAAATTACCATGCTATTAAGAGACTCTCAAAATAATTTAAGTGAAGCATGAGACATCAATAGTTTCTTTAAAACAAATCCACCACCGTGCTCTAAAAGATCTAAGTGAAGCACATAGAGCAAAATTACTTAGCTCAAAAGATATAAGTGAAGCACATAGAGTATTCTATCAAATTCTAATTCATGCATGGCTCTCTCAAAAGGTGTGTACAGCAAGGATGATTGTGGCACACTAACAAACAAAGACACAAATAATACAAGACGCTCCAAGCAAAACACATATCATGTTGGTGAATAAAAATATAGCTCCAAGTAAAGTTACCGATAGAAGTAGACGAAAGAGGGGATGCCTTCCGGGGCATCCCCAAGCTTTGGCTTTTAGGTGTCCTTAGATTATCTTGGGGGTGCCATGGGCATCCCCAAGCTTAGTCTCTTGCCACTCCTTGTTCCATAATCCATCAAATCCTTACCCAAAACTTGAAAACTTCACAACACAAAACTTAAGGTAGAAAACTCGTGAGCTCCGTTAGCGAAAGAAAACAAAAGACCACTTCAAGGTACTGTAATGAACTCATTATTTATTTATATTGCTGTTAACCTACTGTATTCCAACTTCTCTATGGATTATAAACTATTTTACTAACCATAGATTCATCAAAATAAGCAAACAACACACGAAAAATAGAATCTGTCAAAAACAGAATAGTCTGTAGTAATCTGTAGCTAGCGCAAGATCTGGAACCCCAAAAATTCTAAAATAAATTGTTGGACGTGAGGAATTTATCTATTAATCATCTGCAAAAATAATTAACTAAATAGGACTCTCCAAATAAAAAAGACAGCAGTTCTCGTGAGCGCTAAAGTTTCTGTTTTTTACAGCAAGTTCAACAAGACTTTCCCCAAGTCTTCCCAACGGTTCTACTTGGCACAAACACTAATTAAACACAAAAAACACAACCAAAACAGAGGCTAAATAATTTATTTATTACTAAACAGGAGCAAAAAGCAAGGAATGAAAATAAAATTGGGTTGCCTCCCAACAAGCGCTATCGTTTAACGCCCCTAGCTAGGCATAAAAGAGAAGATAGATCTAGGTATTGCCATCTTTGGTAGGCAATTCTTCGATTAGGCATCTATTTCCCTTAGGAATTTCTTTCTTTCTAGTGATTATCAAACTTTTAGGCACAAGATCGAAAAATTCATTTGTAGCAATTGGTTCCTCAATGATAGCAAAAAGATTGGGATGAATACTTATAGATTTAAGATCCGCAGTTTTCTTACTAGATGATTCACCCTTATTTTTAGGAACATACATAAGCTTGGCAATTTTAGTAGGAGGACTTGGAGTGCTCTTTACGGAAGAAAAAGCGGTTTCCAAGTTTGTAATGATACCCTCAAGTTTATCAATTCTAGTGGAATCTGAGTTTATCTTCTCATTAACTATGGGTTCCTTTTCCTTGATATTCTTCAGAGTCATTCCTACCTTAGATCCATATTGAGTAATTTGATTGTGGATATTTTTATCTAGACTTTCAATTAATTCAATAGTAGCAACTTTATTTTCAATAATTTCAAGTCTTTGCATAACATGCTCCAAAGTTAACATGGTTCCATTAACCAAAAGAGGTGGTGAGCCAAATAAATCTAGCATAGCATTACAAGAATCAAAAGTATGGCTACCCAAGAAGTTCCCTCCGGTAATGGTATTGAGGATATATCTATACCAAGGATTAACACCTACATAAAAAATGCGGAGAAGAACTGAAGTAGATTGCTTCCTGGTAGATCTATTTTGAGCATTGCAAATTCTATACCAAGCATCTTTTAGATTTTCTCCCTCCCTTTGTTTAAAATTTAGAACTTCATTCTCGGAAGATAACGGAGAAGATATGAGACTAGCCATGACGACAAGCAAACAAACTAGCACACGAGCAAACAAGGGCAAGCGAGAAAAAGGAAAACGGAGAAGGAGGATAGAGAGAGAGAGAGGGCGAATAAAATGGCAAGGGTGAAGTGGGGGAGAGGAAAACGAGAGGCAAATGGCAAATAATGTTATGCGAGAGATAGGGACTGTGATGGGTACTTGGTATGTTGACTTTTTGCGTAGACTCCCTGGCAACGGCGCCAGATTGCTACCTCTTGAGCTTGTGTTGGATTTCCCCGAAGAGGAAGGGATGATGCAGCAGAGTAGCGTAAGTATTTCCCTCGGTTTTTGAGAACCAAGGTATCAATCCAGTAGGAGGCCACGCTCAAGTCCCTCGTACCTGCACAAAATGATAGCTACTCACAACCAACGCGATTAGGGGTTGTCAATCCCTTCACGGTCACTTACGAGAGTGAGATCTGATAGATATAATATTTTTGGTATTTTTGGTATAACGATGCAAGTGAAAAGTAAAAGGCAAAGTAAAAAAGCAAAGCAAAATTAAAGTGATGGAGATTGATATGATGAGAATAGACCCAGGGGCCATAGGTTTCACTAGTGGCTTCTCTCAAGAGCATAAGTATTCTACGGTGGGTGAACAAATTACTGTTGAGCAATTGACAGAATTGAGCATAGTTATGAGAATATCTAGGCATGATCATGTATATAGGCATCACGTCCGTGACAAGTAGACAGAAACGATTCTGCATCTACTACTATTACTCCACTCATCGATCGCTATCCAGCATGCATCTAGAATATTAAGTTAAAAACGGAGTAACGCCTTAAGCAAGATGACATGATGTAGAGAGATAAATTCATGCAATATGAAATAAACCCCATCTTGTTATCCTCGATGGCAACGATACAATACGTGCCTTGCTTCCCCTTCTGTCACTGGGAAAGGACACCGCAAGATCGAACCCAAAGCTAAGCACTTCTCCCATGGCAAGAACTGCCAATCTAGTTAGCCAAACCAAACAGTTAATTCGAAGAGACTTGCAAAGATAACCAATCATACATAAAAGAATTCAGAGAAGATTCAAATATTATTCATAGATAGACTTGATCATAAACCCACAATTCATCGGTCTCAACAAACACACCGCAAAAAGAAGATTACATCAAATAGATCTCCACGAGAGAGGGGGAGAACTTTGTATTGAGATCCAAAAAGAGAGAATAAGCCATCTAGATACTAACTATGGACCCAAAGGTCTGAGGTAAACTACTCACACTTCATCGGAGAGGCTATGATGATGTAGAAGCTCTCCGTGATGACGGCCCTCTTCTGTCGGAGCTCCGGAACAGGCCCCAAGATGGGATCTCGTGGATACAGAAAGTTGCAGCGGTGGAATTAGGTTTTGGCTCCTGTTCTGATCGTTTGGGGGTACGTAGGCATATATAGGAGGAAGAAGTACGTCAGTGGAGCTCCGAGGGGCCCACGAGGCGGGGGCGCGCCCCCCACCCTTGTGACCGCCTCTCTGATGCCTTGGCGTAGGGTCCAAGTCTCCCGAATCACGTTCGGTGAGAAAATCACGTTCCCGAAGGTTTCATTCCGTTTGGACTCTGTTTGATATTCCATTTCTTCGAGACACTGAAATAGGCAAAAAACAACAATTCTGGGCTGGGCCTCCGGTTAATAGGTTAGTCCCAAAAATAATATAAAAGTGGAAAATAAAGCCCAATATAGTCCAAAATAGTAGATAATATAGCATGGAGCAATCAAAAATTATAGATACGTTGGAGATGTATCACTCACGCTCTTGTATTGCGTGAAAGTTGAAAAGGTTTGAGAACATCAAAAGTATGAAACAATTGCTTGGCTTGTCATTGGGGTTATGCATGATTTGAATATTTTGAGTGGTGAAGATGGAGCATAGCCAGACTATATGATTTTGTAGGGGTAACTTTCTTTCGCCATGTTATTTCGAAAAGACATAATTGCTTTATTAGTATGCTTGAAGTATTCTTGTCTTAATGTCAAAAGATAGACTATTGCTTTGAATCACTCGTGTTTTAATATTCATGCCATGATTAGATTACATGATCAAGATTATGCTAGGTAGCATTCCACATAAAAAATTATCTTTTTTATCATTTACCTACTCGAGGACGAGCAGGAATTAAGCTTGGGCATGCTGATACGTCTCCGTCGTATCTATAATTTTTGATTGTTTCATGCCAATATTATACAACTTTTATATACTTTGGCAACTTTTTATACTATTTTTGGGACTAACATATTGATCCAGTACCAAGTGCCAGTTCCTGTTTGTTGCATGTTTTTTGTTTTGCAGAAAATCCATATCAAACAGAGTCCAAACGGGATTAAAACTGATAGAGATTTTTTTGGAATATATGTGATTTTTGGGAAGAAGAATCAACGCGAGACAATGCATGAGGGGGCCACGAGGCAGGGGGCGCGCCCTAGGGGGTCAGGCGCGCCCTGGGCCCTCGTGGCCACCCTGTAAGGCGGTTGGTGCCCTTCTTTCGCCGCAAGAAATCAAATATCCGGATATAAATCGTGTTAAAATGCCAGCCCAATCGGAGTTATGGATCTCCTGGAATATAAGAAACGGTGAAAGGCCAGAATCTGAAACGCAGAAACAGAGAGAGACAGAGAGACATATCCAATCTCGAAGGGGCTCTCTCCCCTCCACCGCCATGGAGGACATGGACTAGAGGCGAAACCCTTCTCCCATCTAGGGAGAAGGTCAAGGAAGAAGAAGAAGAAGGGGGCTGAGGGAGTCCTGGATTAGGGGGTGTTCGGACAGCCGGACTATACCTTCAGCCGGACTCCTGGACTATGAAGATACAAGATTGAAGACTTCGTCCCGTGTCCGGAAGGGACTTTCCTTGGCATGGAAGGAAAGCTTGGCGATACGGATATTAAGATCTCCTACCATTGTAACCGACTTTGTGTAACCCTAACCCTCTCTGGTGTCTATATAAACCGGAGGGTTTTAGTCCGTAGGACAACATAGACAACAACAATCATACCATGGGTTAGCTTTTAGGGTTTAGCCTCTCTGATCTCGTGGTAGATCTACTCTTGTACTACCCATATCATCAATATTAATCAAGCAGGACGTAGGGTTTTACCTCCATCGAGAGGGCCCGAACCTGGGTAAAACTTCGTGTCCCTTGCCTCCTGTTACCATCCGGCCTAGACGCACAGTTCGGGACCCCCTACCCGAGATCCGTCGGTTTTGACACCGACATTGGTGCTTTCATTGAGAGTTCCTCTGTGTCGTCGCCGTCAGGCTCGATGGCTCCTACGATCATCAATAGCGATGCAGTCCAGGGTGAGACCTTCCTCCATGGACAGATGTTCGTCTTCGGCGGCTTCACACTGCGGGCCAATTCACTTGGCCATCTAGAGCAGATCGAAAGCTACGCCCCTGGCCGTCAGGTCATATTTGGAAGTTTAAACTACACGGCTAACATCCGCGGGGACTTGATCTTCGACGGATTCGAGCCACTGCCGAGCGCGCCGCACTGTCCCAACGAGCATGATCTAGCTCTGCCGCCGAACAGTGCCCTGGAGGCCACACTCGCATCGGCTTCGACCCTTAATTCGGAGCCAACTGCGCCGAACACTAGCCCCGCACTCTGCGAGACTCGTGACTCCAAGGAGTCAGACTCCTCTCTGGACTCCGAACCCTCCGCGCCCCTGCCGATCGAATCCGATTGGGCACCGATCATGGAGTTTACTGCCACAGACATCTTTCAGCACTCGCCTTTCGGCGATATTCTGAAGACACCGAAGTCTCTCTTTTTGTCAGGAGAGCCCTGGCCGGACCACGGTCAGCAAGGTTAGGGTATGGACGATGAAGAAATTCAAAGCCCACCCACCACCCACTTTGTAGCCACTGTCGATGATTTAACCGACATGCTCGACTTCGGCTCCGAAGACATCGACGGTATGGACGCCGATGGAGGAGATGATGAAGAACCAGCGCCTACTAGGCCCTGGAAAGCCTCCTCGTCATATGACATATACATGGTGGACACCCCAAAAGAAGGATATGGCGATGGAACAGCGGAAGATGACCCCTCCAAGAAACAGCCTAAGCGCCTGCGTCAACGGCGCCGTTCAAAATCCCGCCAAAACAAATGTGGCGATTCTAGCACGGGAGATAATAATACTCCGGAAAGTGCCGAAGAAAACCCCCTCCAGCAAGATTTAGCACAGGAGGATGGAGAAACCAGCCCTCAGGAGAGAGCGGCTGACATAGAGGTCGAGGACGATAATTATATGCCTCCCTTCGAAGACGAGGCAAGCCTCAAGGACGACAAATTCGTCGTGCCAGAGGATCCCGCGAGCAAGAGCGTTTTCAACGCAGGTTTATGGCCACGGCAAGAAGCCTCAAGAAAAAACAGCAACAGCTTAGAGCTGATCAAGATTTGCTAGTCGACAGATGGACTGAAGTCCTTGCGGCCGAGGAGCATAAACTCAAACGCCCCTCCAAGAGCTACCCAAAGCGCATGTTGCTACCCCGTTTAAAGGAGGAAGCACTTGATGCGGCCGACCGGCCACCTCGTGGCCGCGACAGAGAGGCCTCTCAGCCCTCCACTCAAGCCGCACCCCGTACCAAGGCACGGGAATATGCGCCGGACTTACGAGATATGCTGGAGGACAAGGCAAGGCAAACAAGATCGATCTACGGATCGCGTGGGCGCCCCACGGCTCGAGATGGTAACCGTCACGCCGGCCACAAATTCGGCAGGGCCGAACACAGTAGACAAAGCTCATTGGAGCTACGTCGTGATATAGCCTAGTACAGAGGCGCCGCACACCCACTATGCTTCACAGACGAAATAATGGATCATAAAATCCCCGAGGGTTTCAAACCCGTAAACATCGAATCATATGATGGCACAACAGATCCTGCGGTATGGATCGAGGACTATCTCTTTCATATCCACATGGCCCGCGGCGGCGATTTCCACGCCATCAAATACCTCCCACTCAAGCTTAAAGGACCAGTTCGGCATTGGCTTAACAGCTTGCCAACAGGATCAATCAGTTGTTGGGAGGACCTGGAAGCCGCATTCCTCGACAATTTCCAGGGCACTTATGTGCGACCCCCAGATGCTGATGACCTAAGTCACGTAATTCAGTAGCCAGAGGAATCGGCCAGGCAATTCTGGACACGGTTCATAACAAAGAAAAACCAAATAGTCGACTGTCCGGACGCTGAGGCCCTAGCAGCCTTCAAGCACAATATCCGTGACGAGTGGCTGGCCCGGCACCTTGGACAGGAAAAGCCGAAATCTATGGCAGCACTCACGACACTCATGACCCGCTTTTGCGCGGGAGAAGACAGCTGGCTTGCTCGTAGCAACAACATGACCAAGCACCCTGGTAACTCGGACACCAGGGACAGCAGTGGCAGGTCGCGTCGCAACAAGCAGAAGCGCTGCATTAACAGCGACAATGCTGGGGATACAACAGTTAATGCCGGATTCAGAGGCTCTAAATCCGGTCAGCGGAAAACGCCATTCAAAAGGAATCCTAGGGGCCCATCCAGTTTGGACCGAATACTCGACCGCTTGTGCCAGATATATGGCATCCCCGAAAATCTGGCCATTCACACCAACATGGATTGTTAGGTGTTCAAGCAGGCAGGCAAGTTAAACGCCAAAAATGAAGACAAGGGGCTGCATAGCGATGACGATGAGGAGCCCCGGCCGCCGAACAACAGTGGACAGAAGGGTTTTCCCCCAAAAGTGCGGACGGTGAACATGATATATGCAACCCACGTCCCCAAAAGGGAGCGGAAGCGCACGTTAAGGGACGTATACGCGGTGGAGCCAGTTGCCCCAAAGTTCAACCCATGGTCCTCCTGCCCGATCACTTTTGATCGAAGGGACCATCCCACTAGCATCCGTCATGGCGGATTCGCCGCATTGGTTCTAGACCCAATTATTGACGGATTTCATCTCACTAGAGTCCTTATGGACGGCGGCAGCAGCCTGAACCTGCTTTACCAGGATACAGTGCAGAAAATGGGCATAGATCCCTCGAGGATTAAGCCCACCAAAACGACCTTTAAAGGCGTAATACCAGGTGTAGAGGCCAACTGTACAGGCTCAGTCACACTTGAAGTGGTCTTCGGATCTCCGGAAAATTTCTGAAGCGAGGAGTTAATCTTCGACATAGTCCCGTTCCGCAGTGGTTATCACGCACTGCTTGGGCGAACCGCATTCGCCGAGTTCAATGCGGTACCGCACTACGCATACCTTAAGCTCAATACGCCAGGCCCTCGAGGAGTAATTACGGTCATTGGAAACACCGAACGCTCCCTCCGAACGGAGGAGCACACGGCGGCCCTTGCAGCGGAAGTACAAAGCAGCCTCTCCAGGCAGTTCTCCAGTCCGGCCACTAAACGACCGGACACAGTCAAGCGCGCCCGGAGTAACCTACAACAAGACCGCCTGGTACGATCCGAGCAGGCGTAGCAATGCGGCCCCAACCCCAACCCTCGCAAAAAGGCGCCGCCAATACTTCGCGTACATAACTACGCTCTAGAGATACCATGGGTACAGGGGGAGGGGCACCATCACGGCATGCCCGAAACACGGCCTAAACCGTACCAGGGGCTGCCGATTTTTTAATTTTCTCTTACTTTCAGGACTCCATCCTTCGGAAGGCCTGTTCGGCAATTCAATTGCCGCACAAACGATGCAAGAATCAGGGAAGCAGACAAGCCATGCTGCATTACGGAACTCCCAGGTGGTCTCTATCACGAGCAGTATACCTGTTCCGCATACTATTCCCCAGCTTGCCCCTGGAACGGACATGTTAAGTAGTCCAACCTTTCACTTATCGCATTATTTGTATCATTCTGCTTTAATCGCAGCCCCTTTTTAATAAACAATGCATAGCTTTTGTCTATTTCTGCATTACTCTTTTTTTCTTTATATATATATGTTCCTTAATGACATGTTGCACCCGTACATGTTGGTACGGCCAAAAAATGCCAGGGGCTTTAGTACCCCTCAATATGGTGTGAGAACTCCGAACACTTTAACAAGTGAGGCACCCCGAACTTATAGCATTATATGCATCGGCTCCGAATCATGTCTTGGGTCAATAGTTGGGTTTGCCCGACTCCTATGTTTTGGTGCCTTACGTTCCGCTATATCGGCTAAGGTAGCACTAGGAGAACCACTGTGATTGTGCCCCAGTTGAGCTGGGTCGAGCACCTCAGTGGAGAAAGCTAAAACTGACTGTCATAATGAAGCGAGAGTTGGTCGCTGTTCGAGAGGTTTTTCGAGTCCCTAAAGACTTATGCCGCTTAGGGCGAGGAGCCGACTCTGTCCGGCCAAGGCGTGGATAGCACCCCGAACTCGGTCTTCCGAATACCAGGGGCTTCGCCAAAATTTAAAATTATAGAATTCTATGGCTAAGTGAGAGTGTTCACGCATTATAGTCCGATTGCCTTGTTCATTGAGCTAAGCGCCTCCCTCGAAGGACCCAAACATGGGAAAAAGAGCGCTCAGGTTTATCCCCGAACACCCCAGCACTAGCGGCACGGGGGCAGAAGCCGACGACTTGCAATCTCTCAGAATTGATAAACAGCCACACAGAAGGTAATATTTTAAATTACAAACAGCATTGCTTAGCGCATATGAACAAGTTTCCAGCGCACAGGACAAAACGAGCAAGTTTCACTAAAAAATTACATCCCTAGAACATTCATCCGCCATAAGGCAGGCACCCTTCAGAACATCCTTATAATAATTCTCGGGCTTGCGATGCTCTTTCCCCGGCGGTGGCCCGTCCTTCACAAGCTTCTCAGCATCCAGCTTGCCCCAGTGCACCTTAGCACGGGCAAGGGTCCTACATGCACCTTCAATGCAGACGGAGCGCTTGATGACTTCGAGCCTTGGACAGGCTTCCACCAGCCGCCGCACCAGCCCGAAATAGCTCCCAGGCAGAGCCTCTCCAAGCCACAGCCGAACTAGGAGGCCCTTCATGGCCTGTTCGGCCGCCTTGTGGAGCTCGACTAGTTGCTTCATCTGGTCGCTCAGGGGCACGGGGTGTCCGGCCTCAGCATACTGAGACCAAAACACCTTCTCTGTCGATTTGCCCTCCTCGGCTCGATAGAATGCGGTGGCATCGGACACACTCCGTGGAAGATCTGCGAACGCTCCTGGAGAGCTCCGGATTCGGGTAAGTAACAAGTAACTCACGTTTATGTGTTTGCTTTGCATAAAGAATGCCTTACCCGCCGCTATCTTCTTCACCTCATACAACTCCTGGAGGGTCTTCTGGGATTCGGCCTTGGCAGACTTGGCATTTTCAATAGCCGCCGCGAGCTCGGACGCTCGCGTCTTTGAGTCAAGCTCCAAACTCTCATGCTTTTTCATGAGAACCTGGAGCTCTTGCCGCATGTTGCCAACCTGGGCCTCATACCTCTCCCGCTCGGTGCGCTCCGTGGCCGCTTTCTTGTCAGCCTCGAGCAGCGCTTGCTTAAGGGTCGCCACCTCAGACGTGGCCCCTAAAATAGCCACGATAATCCTGTCATTTTTTGCAATTGCACCTTTTTATATATATTTAAACAAGGTATTTCTAACCTTCATTGTCCTCGAGCTGCTTCTTGGCGCGCCCGAGCTCTTGCTCGGACCGCTCGAGGTTCTGCTTTAGCGTGTCCACTTCCACAGTCAGTGCGGCAGACGCAAGCAGAGAAGCCTGCATATGCATATTGACTCCTTTTTGTTAGACTCCTACGAATTTTATTTGATCCTCTATTCGGCTTTTCTTCCCGAACGCCAAACAGAGTATCAGGGGCTACTGTCTATGCGGTAACATTATTTACACATTCTTTACTTACCTCAAAGCCTGTTAAAAGGCTCGTACAAGCTTCAGTCAGTCCGCTCTTAGCGGACTGAACCTTCTGGACCACCGCACTCATAATAGTGCGGTGCTCCTCGTCGATGCAGGCGCCTTGGAGCGCCTTCAACAGATTGTCCGGCGCCTCCGGTTGGATGGGGGACACCGGCACGGTGGGCTTGCTCCTCTTGGAAGGAGGTCCCTCGCCGGACTCTGGAACCTTTGAAGGCTCCGGAGCGGAGTCCGGCCTAGAGCCAGACTTGAAGCCCTTGGGGGTTTCATCCCCTTTACTCCTGGAGTCCGGGAGGTCGCCCTGCGGTGCCTCCAGGACCACCTCCTCCTGGCTTGGAACCTGTTGGGACAACACTTCGGTGTCATCCGTAGGGCGGGGGGAGGAAGCCGTCAGAAGCGAGTTCACGTCCGACGAGTCCAGTGAGCCGCTCGACGACGCGTCGAGCCGGTCTTTGGGTGGGCTGCATGAACATATTCGACATAAGGGAAAACTGTGCAATAAACGAATATTATGAATTACTCTGGTATCCGGATGCTTACGATTGCCAAGGGCTTGGCCCTGGGCTGCCACTCCTCTCCGCCGTCGTCGGCGTCGGTGGAGTAGTTCGGAGGAAGGGGTTTCTCCTTCTTGGACCCTCCGGCCTCCCCAGAGAGGGCGGCCTTCCTTTTCTTCTCTCCTCCCGCTGGAGGGGGAGAGGTCTCTTCTTCTTCCTCCTCATCTTCACGGGAGGAATGCGCCTCGGAACCATCGGATGATGGATCCGACACCTCCTGGCGCCGGGCACTCTTTCGAGTCCCCGTGGCCTTTTTCGCGGCCTTCTTCTCCGGCACCACATAGGGTGCCAGAACCAGCAGCTTCGCCAAGCGAGCGTCCACTGGGCCTTCAGGCAAAGGAGCCGGACAGTTGATCTGTCCGGACGTCACCTGCCAATCCTGTCAAAGGTAAGGGAGCTTAGATCCCGCATGGAGTCAAACTATGAAAAACTGATACCCTGTAAAAGGAAAAAAAACAGCTTACCGCATGAGTGTGACGCTGCGTACTGAATCCGCGGTCCTTAGTAGCGGACGCGGGGGCCTCGGCGCCCTTGAAAAGCACCTTCCAGGCATCTTCGTACGTCATGTCGAAGAGCCTGCTCAGAGTCTGGTGCCGCGCCGGGTCGAACTCCCACAGGTTGAAAGCCCGTTGTTGACACGGGAGGATCAGGTAGATGAGCATAACCTGGACTACATTGACAAGCTTGAGCTTCTTGTCTACCAGGGTTTGGATGCATGTTTGGAGTCCGGTCAGCTCTCCTTTCTTACCCCATGACAGGCCCGTCTCCTTCCAGGAGGTGAGCCGCGTAGGGGGTCCGGATCGAAACTCGGGGGGTGCGACCCATTCGGGGTCGCGCGGCTCGGTGATGTAAAGCCACCCCGATTGCCACCCCTTCAGGGTCTCCACAAAGGAGCCCTCGAGCCATAGGACGTTGGCCATCTTGCCCACCATGGCGCCTCCGCACTCCGCCTGGTTGCCGCGCACCACCTTCGGCTTGACGTTGAAAGTCTTGAGCCATAGGCCGAAATGGGGGCGGATGCGGAGGAAAGCCTAGCACACGACGATAAACGCCGAGATGTTGAGGACAAAGTTCGGGGCCAGATCGTGGAAATCTAGGCCGTAGTAGAACATGAGCCCCCGGACAAATGGATGGAGAGGGAAGCCCAGTCCACGGAGGAAATGGGGGAGTAACACCACCCTCTCATGGGGCCTAGGGGTGGGGATGAGCTGCCCCTTTTCGGGAAGCCGGTACACGATGTCGTCAGACAGGTATCCGGCCTTCCTCAGCTTTTTGATGTGTCCCTCCGTGACGGAGGAGACCATCCACTTGCCTCCCGCTCCGGACATGCCTGGAGAAGGTTGAGGTGGGGAGTGCGGACTTGGGCGCTGGAGCTCGAGTGCGCGAGAATGGATAGGAAAAGGAGGAAGAAAGCGTAGGTGAAAAGGTGGATCCTTATCCCCTTATATGGGTAGACGCAACTACGTGTCCCCACCAGCCTGGTAAAACTCGCCTATCTCCAAGCGCCATAATCAATGGCGCGGTTGGGTTACCCACGCCCGTATTGATGAGAATCCCGAAATGAGGGGACACGATCTCTGCTTTAACAAGACGTGCCAAGGAAACCGCCTCACATGACGCGCTGAGGTGGGATAATGAAATGACTCGGATAAAGGCTTGGCCGTGGTGTGACACACTACGGAATACGTCAGCAGATTAGATTCGTGTAAATGTTATTCTCTCTATGGCAATATGTGGAAACTTATTTTGCAGAGCCGGACACTATCTTTGTGTTCAAAATCTTCTATGAAGTACTTGGAGGAGGAACTCGCCTTGCAATGCCGAAGACAATCTGCGCGCCGGACTCGTCGTCATTGAAGCCTGGTTCAGGGGCTACTGAGGGAGTCCTGGATTAGGGGGTGTTCGGATAGCCGGACTATACCTTCAGCCGGACTCCTGGACTATGAAGATACAAGATTGAAGACTTCGTCCCGTGTCCGGAAGGGACTTTCCTTGGCATGGAAGGCAAGCTTGGCGATACGGATATTCAGATCTCCTACCATTGTAACCGACTTTGTGTAACCCTAACCCTCTCCGGTGTCTATATAAACCGAAGGGTTTTAGTCTGTAGGACAACATAGACAACAACAATCATACCATAGGCAAGCTTTTAGGGTTTAGCCTCTCTGATCTCGTGGTAGATCTACTCTTGTACTACCCATATCATCAATATTAATCAAGCAGGATGTAGGGTTTTACCTCCATCGAGAGGGCCCGAACCTGGGTAAAACTTCGTGTCCCTTGCCTCCTGTTACCATCCGACCTAGACGCACAGTTCGGGACCCCCTACCCGAGATCCGCCGGTTTTGACACCGACAGGGGCCCTCTCCCCCTCTCTCCCGGTGGCGCCGGAACGCCGCCGGGGACATCATCGTCACCGCAATCTACACCAACACCTTCGTCATCTTCACCAACATCTCCATCACCTTCCCCCATCTATCTACAGCGGTCCACTCTCTCGCAACCCGCTGTACCCTCTACTTGAACATGGTGCTTTATACTTCATATTATTATTCAATGATGTGTTGCCATCCTATGATGTCTGAGTAGATTTTCGTTGTCCTGTCGGTAATTGGTGAATTGCTATGATTGGTTTAATTTGCTTGTGGTTATGTTGCTGTCCTTTGGTGCCAATCATATGAGCACACGTGTGGATCACACCATAGGGTTAGTTGTATGTTGATAGGACTATGTATTGGAGGGCAAGAGTGACAGAAGCTTCAACCTAGTATAGAAATTGATGCATACGGGATTGAAGGGGGACCAATATATTTTATGATATGGTTGGGTTTTACCTTAATGAACGTTAGTAGTTGTGGATGCTTGATAATAGTTCTAGTCATAAGTGCATAGAATTCCAAATCCGGGATGACATGCTAGCAGTGGCCTCTCCCACATAAAACTTGCTATCGGTCTAGTAAAGTAGTGAATTGCCTAGGGACAATTTCGCAACTCCTACCACCACTTTTCCATACTCGCTATACTAACTTTATTGCTTCTTTGCTTAAAACAGCCCCTAGTTTTTATTTACGTGCTCTTGATATTCTTGCAAACCCATCCCGTTACACCTACAAAGTACTTCTAGTTTTATACTTGTTCTAGGTAAAGCGAACGTCAACCGTGCGTGGAGTTGTATCGGTGGTCGATAAAACTTGAGGGAATATTTGTTCTACCTTTAGCTCCTTGTTGGGTTCGACACTCTTACTTATCGAAAGAGGCTACAATTGATCCCCTATACTTGTGGGTTATCAGGGGGTTATCGGAACCCCCGGGGAAAACTAATGGGCCACACGGGCCTTAGTGGAGAGAGAGAGATGGCCGGCCAAGGCAGGGCCGCGCGCCCCCTCCCCTCTAGTCCGAATTGGACTAGGGAAGGGGGGCAGCGCCCCCCTTTCCTTCTCTTCTCTCCCTCTCCTTCCTTCCCCCTTGCTCCTCCTAGTTGGACTAGGAAAGGGGGACTCCTACTCCTACTAGGAGAAGGACTCCTCCCCTCCTTGGCGTGCCCCAAGGGCCGTCCGGCCTCCCCCCTTGCTCCTTTATATACGGGGCAGGGGGCACCCTAGAACACACAAGTTGATCATTGATCCCTTAGCCGTGTGCGGTGCCCCCTCCATCATAATCCACCTCGGTCATATCGTCGTAGTGCTTAGGCGAAGCCCTGCGCCGGTAGCTACATCATCACCGTCATCACGCCGTCGTGCTGACGAAGCTCTCCCACGACACTTAGCTGGATCGAGAGTTCGTGGAACGTCACCGAGCCGAATGTGTGCAGATCGCGGAGGTGCCGTACTTTCGGTACTAGGATCGGTCAGATCGTGAAGACGTCGACTACATCAACCGCGTTGTCATAACGCTTCCGCTTACGGTCTACGAGGGTACGTGGACAACACTCTTCCCCTTTCGTTGCTATTCATCACCATGATAGATCTTGCGTGTGCGTAGGATTTTTTTGAAATTACTGTGTTCCCCAACATATACCATGGTTAAATTTCAAATTAGAGGATGGCAGCTTTATAAAGTATAGAATGGCAATTGTAAACTTTTGTGCCCCTGCCTCTTATGCTTTAGATTTTTATATCTTTTATGACATTTAGAAAAAAGAGCTAATTGGGCTTGCCTCATTTTTTCCTTGCCGCTTCATGGCTGAGGGTTCATGTGAACAACCGTTGTAGCGAACATCGAAAAGGGATCATGATGATTCGCTTAGTCGCTCCTGCTAGAATGAACGAATCATTCGCCCACTCCCTCCTAGAGATGATGATCGCAAGTTTTCAGGGACTTTATTTTTCTGCTTCATCCACCCTACTTGTTGAGCCCTGTCCTGGTTTATTGGCCCTCTTTGTATTTTGTATCAAATTTTGATCATAGATTTAACTAACAAAATATTAATGCATGTCATGAAAAATTATATCATTGAATTCATATTTAAACATAATTTCTAATAATAATATTTTTGCTATGTATAATTTATATTTTATTAGTTAAAATCATGATCAAAATATGACACTAAATACAAGAATGACTAATAAATTAGGACTGAGGTAGTACTAGACAATGCGGCTCAACAATTCATACTGATCCATAGCATAAACCACGATGAAACCAGTGGCGAATCAACTGGGCATGCTTTAACAGACTTGAGTCTGCCCTCCAGCAATGCAAAAACATAATTTAGTAGTTAATAATACATGTTGCTAGGAGTACCTTGGCAAATTTTAACCCTCTTTGAATACAAGAATTAGAGTTAGTGGCTTTTTTCACACCGTGAACTTTGGGCCTACTCTTGATTTTCTGTCAAGATTCGCCACTGGATGAAACATCTGGCAGCGGGAGACCGCGAGGCTCCATATTCTGTCAAACATCCCCCCTCAACATGTACAATGACCAATAACTCTTTATTTTTCTAGGCCACTGACCAATAACTCAATGCTCATAACAAAAATGATTTCCTGATTAACTTGTGCGGAAAGTAAAAAAAGTTAAGTTTTTGGTTAGTGCGTCTTTATATTGCCTACCGACTAGCTAGACAGTTGGTGGAGTTGGGGGGATCTAGTACCGAGAATTACGTTAGATATAGCTAGTTAACCTAGCCAAGTGAGGAGATTGCGAAAGCGATGCGCGAGGAGCACACTCATTTTCACTCTGGTTATAAATTAGTGTACATATGATGGAATGATCACCTCAACGGAGCCTTTGCACCAATGGGACAAAACACCCTTATATTAATTTGATCACTCAAGTTGAAGTCGATCAATGATCATGTCGCCTCAGTCGCGTCAACACCAACTTTCTGTGAATCTTTTTACTGTATGCAAATATTGGCGTCGCCGTTTCGTCAGGATTAGATCATCACTCTCATGTAGCTAGATTACTCAAAGGATCATGCACAATCCTTGCACGATTATATAAATATAAGCTTACATGGATAAGATATGATTCATGGGTTGTATTACAGTCGAAGGTCAAATAGGAACTATCCACTAGCTGACTAGTCTTTTAAAAGAAGATAGCTACGACTCTCCGAGTGCGGCGTTTCAGCTCCCGGGCTCAGCTGCATCCGCGCTGGCGAAAAAAAATCAAAACTAATACTAGAAAAATTCAAAAAATTCTAATTTTTTGGGTGGTAGATAATTTGATGCGTGAGGTTTGCTGCAAATTTCAACTCATTTGAACATTTGAGCAGCTCTCTGCAAAAAAGACAAAATCAAGGTCTGTAAAAAAGTTTACTGTTCACGCACTGTTTTGACTCGATTTGTCTTTTTTGCCGAGAGCTGCTCAGATATCTAAATGAGTTGAAATTTAAAAGCGGACCTCACGCATCAAATTATCTACCACACAAAAATTGATTTTTTTTTTAGAATTTTTCTAGTATTTGTTTTGAATTTTTTCTGACCGGGAGCAGATGAGCCTGGGCACCGATTTGGATTTTCGCGACTCTCCTAGCTATTGATTCCTCAAAGGATTCAGCATGGTAGGTCCTACGAGGTAGTAGAGAGAGTCTTGGCTCAGTGGTTGGATATGCGATTGTGTAATACAATGACCCAAGTTCAATTCACAGAATTGACAGGTGATGCACAGGGGTTTTCCTGTTTATTGAGGATCAAGTTTGGTGTGTGGTGCAACCACTCATCGTGAAATATATTGATACTCAAAAATTCTGAGGATCATGTTTATCTTGATACTCATACTAAAATGACCGTATGCATCCTTAGTTGGCACACCAGATTTCTCTTGCATCATATCTCAGTTTGAGTTGAAGGTGAGTTGGCAGCAGCAATATGTTCCACCTCCCAGGGCCCCCACGTCGCCTACCTCCCAGGGCGACTCAGGCGGTGGCGAGATATCTCCGCCAGGCCCCTCTCGCACCTTCTCTTTCCCCTCGCCGCCGCCCTATGGACTCGGTCGGGCTAAGCCCGTGCAGATCCGGCAGCGCGCGAGGCCCCTGGCACCCTGGTGTGGCTTGTCCTCGGGCGGGATGCTCGAGCAATGGGTGGATGGCGTGGCGCTCCTTCGCCCGCGTCGCTAGGCCCGGTGGTGGTGGGAAGACGGCGGTGGTCACGGCTGTACGCCCATGTCACCGCGGCCCTCTTCTTTAGGGATGGGCTCAGATCCATGGAGGAGGTGTGGTGGGCGGCGCGGGCGCACGCGCGCAGATGACGGCCATTCCGGCGGCAGGATGAACCATGATGGTGGCGCCGGTTACCTCCGGTGGCTGGGTGTCCTTCACGTTGATCTTGTCCGGTGGGCGGCTTGGCGGTGCCTCCGGTCACATCCGATTTGGCTGGAGCTTCGATGGAAATGTCAAGTCATGCCTGGGAAAGTGGCCCTATTATGATTATTTTGTACTACCTCTATCCATGTTTGATAGGGGGGGGGGCACTATTTTTTTATTTGACCGACAAAATGTCTGTAGTATGCTCTTCATTCAATGAATTTAGTGATATATTTCAAGCGATACAAAACATATATTGCGCTAGTTTACTTGAAAACCTAGATATCCTTGGGAGGGGATTTATGGCACACAAGTGCAGGGGCACGCATGTTCCTGGTGTCCGCTTTTTATTTTGACTTCCGATTTTCAAAATTTAATATCTTTTAAAGATAAATTCAAATTAAGTTTTGTTTTCATATTCATGTTTCCCGTGACCCGCGCTTTTAAATAAGATCCATTTTGAATATATTTTTTGACAACTTTTAAAAATATATGATAAGTTTCATTGTTGAAATTTAGTATGAGCAACCGATAAAAGTCAATTATTTTGTGTCTACAACCGACACAAAAAAGGCTTGAAATTACAGCCCGCGCGGCTGCGGTGCCCTACATCATAGAGAAGTAGTTGGCGGGAGGGACATTTCAGCCCGCGTACCTTCCCCCCTTTCTGCCGCCGACCACCTTTACTTCCGCCCGCCCGCCGCCGGCGATTCCGACCAAATCTGCGGGCGGAACCGCATCGCGGGGCCGCCCCACACCCTCCCGCACCGAGACGCTGCACTAACCCCCTGGATCCGGCGAGAAGAGCCGCCCTCGTCGTTGCCGCTGCCGTGGGATCAACCACCGTCGAGCCCGCCTCCTCGTCGCGCCCGGAATCACCAACCGCATCCGCCGCCGGTTAGTGCGTATTTTTGTGATTTTTACGAGCTAGCGGTATAGTTGATTGACGCGTCGGTACACATGTAGATGGAGTTGAGCCCGTGCGAGAAGTTCTTGCTCTCCGATTCGTCCGATTCGGATGACTCGGATGTTGAGACTATGCTTGCGAACTTCCGGCAGCAGACATTAGTCATGGCACTTGCCGTGAAGAAGGACGAAGACGAGAACCGGAAGAGGAGGCGAGGATCGACCGTCGGGCGTCTTTGCATTCCTCGGAATCGTCATCTTGGGAACGAGATGTTGATGCAAGACTACTTCGCGGAGAATCCTACATATCCACCGCACCTCTTCCGGAGAAGGAACCAAATGCGCCGATCCCTCTTTGTCAAAATTGTTCAAGATTGCGAGGCAAATTGCCCGTATTTTACTCAAAGAAGAAATGATGCGGGCTTAAAGGGATTTAGTGCTTATCAAAAAATCTCCGCAGCAATGCGAGTACCTTCGCATTGGTGAAGATACTGCAATTGAGTCTGTGCGTAGATTTGCAAAGGTGATCATCCGTGTCTTTGGTCCTGAGTATCTTCGGACACCCAACGAAGATGACACAAAGAAATTGATGGCATCTAATGAGAGGAGAGGTTGGCCTGGCATGCTAGGTAGTATTGATTGTATGCATTGGACTTGGAAAAATTGCCCCAAGGCATGACAAGGAATGTATTGTGGCAAGTCTCGTGATGCAAAAATTGTGCTAGAGGCCGTAGCATCCGAGGATTTATGAATTTGGCATTGCTTTTTGGTAATGCCGGGCATTCTCAATGATATCAATGTGTTGCAACGGTCTCATTTGTTTGCTAGGCTTGCTAGTGGTGATGCTCCTACTTGCAACTACACTATCAATGGGCATGAATACACAAAGGGGTACTATCTTGCAGATGGTATATACCCTCCTTGGTGCACATTTGTCAAAAACATCAAAGAACCCAAAACTAAAAAACAATGTGAAATTGCAAGGGTGCAAGAGGAAGTCGAAAGGACTTTGAAAGAGCATTTGGTGTTTTGCAATCTAGGTTTGCCATTGTCCGTGGTCTTGCTCGTTTTTGGGATAAGAAAACCTTGAAAAATATCATGACATGTTGTGTTATCCTGCACAATATGATTCTTGAAGATGAGAGAGGAATGAACTTGGAATTCTTCTACGACAATGTGGGTAGCCATGTCAAACCAGCTAGAAACCCTAACCGCATTAGAGATTTTCTTCAGACATACAAGGAAATTGAAAATGCAAACACACACTTTCAACTTCAGAAGGATCTCATTGAGCACCATTGGCAAAAGGGCTGGATAGTGACTAATTTTTGTATTCATTTGTATTTGTATTCATGACAAGTTTTGTATTGCATTATTTAAGTTTGCTATGGTGATTTGAATAATAATTTGTAATGTGGATGATTATTGTATTATGTTTGATTTGAATAATTTAGTTTTGCTTTCAATTTTGTATTATGTTGGATTTGATATTTGCGGGCCGTTGAGATGCGGGATGCAGCGGCGCAAAAAGCAGACCCTGCAAAGCCGACCCGTAAAAAAACATATTCCGTGAATATACTTTTATACGGGTCCATTGAGGGCTCTGCATCTGTGCCCATCCGTGCGGGCCCGCAAAGGCCATTTTGCGTGAACTGCAAACGCGTTTTGCAGGACGGCGGGATGCGGCGTTTGCTAGAGTTGCTCTTACGCATTGGTTCAACTACCCTCGTGTCTTCATTCTCCATAACTTCTTGCCGTTTTGGCATGCACGATAAAAGTTCAGCTTGAGAAAAAACAAAAAGCGTGGGTGCACATCGATGTTATCTTTTTTTAAGTTAAAATGAAACTTTATTTATTAGAAATAACCAGTACATCGTTTGTGAGGATCATTACAATATCATTAAGAGGCTCCTCAAACCAATCCAAAGATGAAGAAAATCTAGTTAATCTAGCAAATTCATGTGCTACTTTATTTGTCTCTTTATTACAATGTTCGAATCTAGTCATGATAAAATCACATGCATAGTGAAAGCAGTCATCGAAAATTGCCGCCGCCACACCCGTTGACTGTCCTCCGTCCTGCATGGTCTCAATCACCTTCAGATTATCTGATTTGATTATCAGGCGATTGCACCCGCCCTTTGCACTAATGTAGGCCAAATTTGAGAGATAAGACTTCTGCCATCAGAACATCCGTGCAATAGTCGCGCAAGACTGCCCCCATCGTACCCTTTAGCATGTCGTGGTCAAAGGAGGTGTCAACATTGAGTTTCACAAAACCCCTAGGAGGACAATGCCAACCCCCATTTTCATGGACGCCTTTGAAGATGATGCATTTACAAAATAGTATGTAAGGGCTATGATCCCCATTGATACCTGAGTTGCATTCTGAATTAATTCCCTGTGCACTAATTTCCGTCTCTCCCACCATAGATACCAATCTTGATCTGGAAGAAATAAGGGGTATTTCAATATCGCCTCTCCAGCACGATCAACCTCACAAGCTCTATCAATAATCTCATCCATCCCTAGCCTCTTACAAACCTCCTTTGCTTTAGTACATCCGAAAAGCATGTGTTTCGTGTCTTCTACACCCTGAGGGCAAGTAGGGCAAACGGACGAAACCTTCATGTGTCTGTTAGAGAGTGTTGCCTGGCATGAGAGAGTGCCATGTAACGTATGCCATATAATTTTTTTGACTTTTGCCGGACAGGATAACTTCCATATCTAACACCATATAGGGTTAGGTGTGGTTCTCCCCATCCCATTAGAATGTTTTAGTTTACTCCCATACTGATAATTCCACTCCACAGAGTAAGCAGACCGTACCGAGTGTTGGGGAACATAGCAATAATTAAAAAAAATTCCTACGTGTCACCAAGATCAATCTAGGAGATACTAGCAACAAGAGAGATGGAGTGCATCTTCATACCCTTGAAGATCGCTAAGCGGAAGCGTTACAAGAACGCGGTTGGTGGAGTCGTACACACAGCGATTCAGATCACGGTCGATTCCGATCTAAGCGCCGAACAACGGCACCTCTGCGTTCAACACACGTAGAGCCCGGGGACGTCTCCTCCTTCTAGATCCAGCAAGGGGAGGGGAGAAGTTAAGGTAGAACTCCGACAGCACGACGGCGTTGTGGTGATGGAGCTCGTGGTTCTCCGGTAGGGCTTCGCCAAGCGCTACGGAGGAGGAGGAGGTGTTGGGGCGGGAGAGGGTTGCGCCAGGGGAAGGGTGTGCGGCTGCCCTCTCTCTCCCTCACTATATATAGGGGAAGGGGGTGGAGGAGGTGCCCTAGGGTTCCCTAGGGGAGGGGTGGCGGCCACAGGGGAAACCCTAGATGGGTTTGGGCGCCCCCACCCCTAGGAAACTTGCCCCCAAGCCGGGAGGGGTGGCTGCCCTAGGGGAGGCGCCCCCACCTCTCCAGGTTACGTGAGATGGGGTGGGAGGGGCGTTCAGCCCCTTAGTGGGCTGATGTGCCCCCTCCCCTTGGCCCATAAGGCCCCCCAACGCTTGTCGGGGCCTCCGAAACCCCTTTCGGACATGCTGGTCGTCACACGGTACCCCCAGAACAATTCTAGACTCCAATACCCTTCGTACAATATATCGATCTTCACCTCCGGACCATTATAGAACTCCTCGTCATGTCCGGGACTCTGAAAAACCTTCGGTAACCACATACTATTTCCCATAACAACTCTAGCGTCACTGAACCTTAAGTGTGTAGACCCTACGGGTTCGGGAACTATGCAGACATGACCGAGACATCTCTCCGGCCAATAACCAATAGCGGGATCTAGATACCCATATTGGCTCCCACATGTTCCACGATGATCTCATTGGATAACCACGATGTCGGGGATTCAACCAATCCCGTATACAATTCCCTTTGTCTATCGGTATGTTACTTGCCCGGGATTCGATCGTGGTATCCCCATACCTTGTTCAATCTCGTTACCGGCAAGTCTCTTTACTCGTTCCATAACGCATGATCCTGTGGCCAACTCCTTAGTCACATTGAGCTCATTATGATGATGCATTACCGAGTGGGCCCAGAGATACCTCTCCGTCATACGGAGTGACAAATCCCGGTCTCGATTCGTGCCAACCCAACAGACACTTTCGGAGATACCTGTAGTGCACCTTTATAGTCACCCAGTTATGTTGTGACGTTTGGTCCACCCAAAGCATTCCTATGGTATCCGGGAGTTGCACAATCTCATGGTCTAGGGAAATGATACTTGACATTAGAAAAGCTTTAGTAAACAAACTTCACGATCTTGTGCTATGCTTAAGATTGGGTCTTGTCCATCACATCATTCTCCTAATGATGTGATCCCGCTATCAATGACATCCAATGTCCATGGTCAGGAAACCATAACCATCTATTGATCAACGAGCTAGTCAACTAGAGGCTTACTAGGGACATATTGTGGTCTATGTATTCACACATGTATTACGGTTTCCGATTAATACAATTATAGCATGAACAATAGACAATTATCATGAACAAGGAAATATAATAATAACCATTTTATTATTGCCTCTAGGGCATATTTCCAACAGTCTCCCACTTGCACTAGAGTCAATAATCTAGTTCACATCGTTATGTGATTAACACTCATAGTTCACATCGCCCTGTGACTAACACCCGAAGAGTTTACTAGAGTCAATAATCTAGTTCACATCACCATGTGATTAACACTCAATGAGTTCTAGGGTTTGATCATGTTATGCTTACGAGAGAAGTGTCAATCAACGGGTCTGCAACATTCAGATCCGTGTGTTCTTCGCAAATCTCGATTTCATATTGTAGATGTTCCTACTATGCTCCACTTAGAGATATTCCAAATAGTTGCTCCACTATACGTATCCGGTTTGCTACTCAGAGTCATCCGGATAGGTGTTAAAGCTTGCATCGATGTAACCCTTTACGCCGAACTCTTTATCACCTCCATAACCGAGAAACATTTCCTCATTCCTAAGGACAATTTTGACCGTTGTCCAATGATCCACTCCTGGATCACTCTTGTACCCCCTTGCCAGACACGTGGCAAGGCACATCACGGTACACAACATGGCATATCGTATAGAGCCTATGGCTAAGGCATAGGGGACGACTTTCTTCCTTTCTCTTTCTTCTGCCGTGGTCGAGCTTCAAGTCTTAACTTCACACCTCATAACTCAGGCAAGAACTCCTTCTTTGACTGATCCATCTTGAACTCCTTCAAGATCATGTCAAGGTATGTGCTCTGTGAAAGTCTTATCAGGCGTCTTGATCTATCTCTATAGATCTTGATACCCAACATGTAAGCAGTTTTACACAGGTCTTCCTTCGAAAAACTCCATTCAAACAACCCTTTATGCTTTCTAAAAATTCTACATCATTTCCGATCAACAAAATGTCATCCATATATACCTATCAGAAATGTTGTAGTGCTCCCACTCACTTTCTTGCAAATACAAGTTTCTTGCAAACTTTGTATAAACCCAAATGCTTTGGTCGCCTCATCAAAGCGTATGTTCCAACTCCGAGATGCTTGCTCCAGTCCATAGAAGGATCGCTGGAGTTTGCATACCTTTTAGCATCCTTAGGATTGACAAAAACCTTTTGGTTGTATCACACACAACCTTTCCTCACGAAAACCGTCAAGGAAACTTTGTGTTGACATACATCTGCTTGATTTCGTAAATGAAAATGTAGCAACTACTAACATAGTTCTAACAGACTTTAGCATCGCTATGATTGAGAGTCTCATCATAGTCAAACTCCTTGAACTTGTCGGAAACTTCTTTGAGACAAGTCGATCTTCACAAATGGTGACATTACCATCAGCGTCTGTCTTCTTCTTAAAGATCCATTTATTCTCAATGGCTTGCCGTTCATCGGGCAAGTCCACCAAAGTCCATACTATGTTCTCATACATGGATCCTATCTTGGATTCATGGCTTCTAGCCATTTGTTGGAATCCGGGCCCACCATCGCTTCTTCATTGCTCATAGGTTCATCGTTGTCCAACAACATGACCTTTAAGACAGGGTTACCACTCAGAAGTTGTACACACCCTTGTCGACCTACGATGTTTGATAGTAATTTGATCTGAAGCTTCATGATCATCATCATTAGCTTTCTCCTCAACTGACGTAAGTGCCAAAAAAACATCTTTCTGTGATGCGCTACTCTCTGGTTGAAATGAAGGTTCAACAACCTCATCAAGTTCTTTCTTCCCCCCCACTCAATTCTTTCAAGAGAAACTCTTTCTCGAGAAAGGACCTGTTCTTAGCGACAAACACTTTGCCCTCAGATCTGAGATAGAAGGTGTACCCAATCATCTTGTTTGGGTATTCTATGAAGAAACAATTATCCGCTTTGGGTTCGAGCTTTTCCGACCGAAGCCTATCGACATAAGCATCGTAGCCCCAAATCTTAAGAAACAACAACTTTGGTTTCTTACCAAACCATAGTTCATACGATGTCATCTCCACGGACTTAGATGGTGCCCTATTTAAAGTGAATGTAATTGTCTTTAATGCATAACCCCCAAAAATAGCGGTAGATTGGTAAGAGATATCATACACCATATCCAATAAGGTTTGATTACGACGTTCGGACACACCATCATGCTATGGTGTTCCAGGCGGCGTCAACTGTGAAACGATTCCACCTTGTCTTTAGTGATTGCCAAACTCATAACTCAGATACTTTCCCTTTGATCAGATCGAAGGAACTTGATCTTCTTGTTACGATGATTCTCAATATCACTCTGAAATTGCTTGAACTTTTCAAACATTTCAGACTTATGCTTAATTAAGTAAATATACCCATATTTATTCAATTCACTGGTGAAGGTGAGAAAATAACGATATCCACTGCGCGCGTCAACACTCACCGGACCGCACACATCAGCATGTATGATTTCCAACAAGTCACTTGCCCGTTCCATTGTTCCAAAGAACGGGGTTTTAGTCACCTTGTCAAAGAGGCATGGTTCGCATTTGTCAAGTGATTCAAAATCAAGTGACTTCAAAAGTCCATTAACATGGAGGTTCTTTTGTTGAAGTTGACAGCCTTCTTATCTACCAACTATTTGAGGTAGTTCCGCTACCAGTGACCGTTCCCTTAATAAAAGCACTTTGTCTCGGGTTTGGGTTCTTGGGTTTCTTCACTGGAGCGACAACTGGCTTGCCATTCAAGAAGTTTCCCTTATTGCCCTTGCCCTTCTTTGAAACCAGTGCTCTTGTTAAGCATCAACACTTGATGCTCCTTCTTGATTTCTACCTTTATGGCCTTAAGCACGACGAACAGCTCCGGGATTATCTTCCCTTGCATGTTATAGTTCATCATGAAACTCTAGTAGCTTGGTGATAGTGACTGGAGAAATTTTGTCAATCACTCTCTTATCTGGAAGATTAACTCCCACTTGATTCAAGTGATTGAAGTAACCAGACATTCTGAGCACATGCTCACTGGCTGAGCTATTCTCCTCCATCTTGTAGGCAAAGGTCTTGGCAGAGGTCTCAACCTCTCAACACGGGCATGAGCCTGAAATACCAATTTTAGCTCTTCGAACATCTCATATGTTCGATGGCGTTCAAAATGCTTTTGGAGCCCCGACTCTAAGCCGTAAAGCATGGCGCATGTAACACCCCGGATATGACTTTCCCAATATGTATTCTAACTCTTGCCATTTCCGGCCTTAAGTTATTTTATTTTCTCGGGTTCGGGTTTTTTTGTCTTCATGTGTTGTTATCATTGTCATGCATTTCATATCATGTCATCATGTGCATTGCATTTGCATACATGTTCGTCTCATGCATCCGAACATTTTTCCCGTTGTCCGTTTTGCATTCCGGCGCTTCGTTCTCCTCCGGTGGTCATTTCTACCTTTCTTTCGTGTGTGGGGATTAAACATTTCCGGATTGGACCGAGACTTGCCAAGCGGCCTTGGTTTACTACCGGTAGACCGCCTGTCAAGTTTCGTATCATTTGGACTTCGTTTGATACTCCAACGGTTAACCGAGGGACCGAAAAGGCCTCGTGTGTGTTGCATCCCAACACCCCTCCAAGTTGGCCCAAAACCCACCAAAACCTTCTCCATCATCTAGAGCGTTCAATCACGATCGTGTGGCCGAAAACCGCACCTCATTTGGACACTGCTAGCTCCCTCTATGCCTATATATACCTCCCCCATTCCAAATCTCGGATCCCCTCTCTCTAAACCCTAAAAATCCCAGATCCGTCGCACCGGACGTGTCCGGACGGAGCCGGACAACGTCTGCCCGCCACCGCCGCCAACCACGTTCCGCCACGTGGCGGGGCGCGTGCCCACATCGCCGCCGGCCCGGGCAGGCCCGCACCGAGCCCTCCAAGCCCATCGGGCGCCGCCACCCCTTCACCCGCCGATCCGCTCCGCCCG
>NC_041380.1:333800919-333811215 GCF_002162155.2 Triticum dicoccoides | reverse complement strand
CGGGGCCCTCGTCGCCGGCCATCGCCCCGGCTGCCGCAAGGCCCCGCCGCAGCCGCCGCCCCGCTCCGGCCGGCCTCCTCCAACTCCGTCCTCCTCCACGCCAAGTTCCGGCCGGCCACCTCGGCTTCCTCTCCGGCAAACAACTCCGGCGACCTCGGGAGGCGTGTAGATCTGAGATCCGAAATCTCGGTTGACTTTCTCCCGAAACCCTAGTTCATATTGCCATGTTCATCGTGCCGTAACTTTGCATCCGTAACTCCGTTTTGGGCATATAGCATATCAAAATGTTCATCTCAGAGAGCACATCATTTCATCTCATTGCATCATTTTCATTTGAGTTCATATGGATGCTCGAAATGCTGTTAGAAGAGTGCTACTTGAGATAGTTGTCAGATCTGCTGCTCCATTTAGATATTTGTCATTTTGCCATGATTAATGTGTGCATGATATGCCCTTGAGCTCTACATATGTTTTGTTAAGGGTTTTGCCATCTATCCTGACGTGCAACCCATGTATTTTTGTGATGTGTGTGGTGACTAGCACAAGCTTGCAAAGTGAGGCACTTGGTAATGCTGATTTCAGGGACTTGGCATTTCCACTAGGTCTTTGAGCTGTTTATCTCAATATGCCATATGTTCATGTTGTTTCCTAGTGATCCGTGCCTCTTTTGAGGATGATCAGTAAGGATGTTTTGTTAATATTGTAGTGCTCTATCCATCCATGTATTTGTTTGCAATTATGGATCACCCTAGCTTGAGTCAATCGAGCTCTACTTTTGTCATTTCGTGAATCTGGGCAGATTGTCTACTTATTAGCGATTTTGCCGATGATGTTCTAGTTGATCCGTGCATGCTATGATGTTGTTCTTGCCATGTCTAGCTTGTATTTTGTGTATTCTTGATGGGTGTATGCTTAGATTATCATGACTTGCTCTGTAGTGAGTGCATCGAGCTCGTAAACATGCCTACTTGATATCTGTTTCAGCATGCTCCAGTTTTCACCAAGTCTGTGATCTGATTATGTTTTTGCCATGTTCACATGCTTGCAAATGTATTTTCTGTTCCCTTTTGGCTCAAGGTCACTAAGGGACTTTTGTTAAGCTCTTTGAGTAGCTCCATTACATGCTTTACTTTGCCATGTTCAGGTCCTGTAGCATACAGTTTTCATGCTCCGAAGAGTGCTATCTGATCTGAAATTCCAAACAAGTGTTAATTTCACCAAGTCTGAAATCTGTTTGTCAAATGCATTTTTGCCATGCTTGTTTGAACCTGTTAATGGATGAATTGGCCGTAGCTTAGTGCTAGACTTTTGTTAAGCATCATGAATGGATTCCTGCCATGTATTTTGATGCCATGTTTGAGTGTTGTAGAATGTTTATCTTGTTGCATTTAGATGGCTACTTGCTGTAAATCGCTGACCGGTGTCATATTTGAATTGCTTGCCATTTCCAAACCGTAACTCCGATTCCGGCGTTCTTTATATCATTTTCATGCGATTTCATCTCATCTTTCCAGTGGAACACTTGGATTTCCAAGTTGAGGCCAGGTTCATGCATTCCTTGTCACATCTTGCATATGCATCCCGCATCGCATCCCGCATAGCATACCATCCTTGCATCATATTGTTTGAGCTTTGCACGTGGTTGATTGTGTTCCGTTTGCTTGTTTGTCTTGTTTGGGTAGAGCCGGGAGACAAGTTCGCTAACGAGGAGGCCGTTGAGTTTGCTTTCGAGGATCCAGTCAACTCTGACAACTTTGCAGGCAAGATGATCATACCCTCGAAATCACTACTATCTTTGCTTTGCTAGATGCTCGCTCTTTTGCTATGCCTATGCTACGATGCCTACCACTTGCTTATCATGCCTCCCAAATTGCCATGTTCAGCCTCTAACCCACCATGTCTTAGCAAACCGTTGATTGGCTATGTTACCGCTTTGCTCAGCCCCTCTTATAGCGTTGCTAGTTGCAGGTGAAGATTAGAGACCGTTCCTTGTTGGAACATTATTTACTTGTTGGTATATCATTATATTGCCTTGTTATCTTAATGCATCTATATACTTGGTAAAGGGTGGAAGGCTCGGCCTCTCGCCTAGTGTTTTGTTCCACTCTTGCCACCCTAGTTTCTGTCATATCGGTGTTATGTTCCCGGATTGTTGCGTTCCTTACGCGGTTGGGTTATAATGGGAGCCCCTTGATAGTTCGCCTTGATTAAAGCTTTTCCAGCAATGCCCAGCCTTGGTTTTACCTTTTGCCACCTAGCCTCTTTTTCCCTTGGGTTTCCGGAGCCCGAGGGTCATCTTATTTAAACCCCCCCCCCCCGGGGCCAGTGCTCCTCTGAGTGTTGGTCCGGCCGAGTAGACTGCGGGGCCACCTCGGGGCAACTTGAGGGTTGGTTTTACTCGTAGGATGTCTCATCTGAGTGTGCCCTAAGAACGAGATATGTGCAGCTCCTATCGGGATTTGTCGGCACATTCGGGCGGTGTTGCTGGTCTTGTTTTAACCTGTCGAAGTGTCTTGAAGAACCGAGGTACCGAGTCTGATCGGAACGTCTCGGGAGGAGGTCTATTCCTTCGTTGACCGTGAGAGCTTGTCATGGGCTAAGTTGGGACTCCCCTGCAGGGATTTGAACTTTCGAAAGCCGTGCCCGTGGTTATGGGCAGATGGGAATTTGTTAATGTCTGGTTGTAGATAACTTGAATCTTAACTTAATTAAAATGAATCAACTGGGTGTGTTACCATGATGGTCTCTTCTCGGCGGAGTCCGGGAAGTGAACATGGTGTTGGAGTAATGCTTGCGCAGGTTGTCCTCTAGTTACTCGTTCGCGCTTTGCCTCCTCTTCTCGCTCTCTTTTGCGAACAGGTTAGCCACCATATATGCTAGTCGCTTGCTGCTGCTCCACATATTTTACCTTGCCTTACCTATAAGCTTAAATAGTCTTGATCGCGAGGGTGCGAGATTGCTGAGTCCCTGTGGCTCACAGATTACTTCCAAACCAGATGCAGGGCCTGATGATTCCACTCCAGGTGACGCGCTTGAGCTCAAGTGGGAGTTCGACGAGGACTCTCAACGATACTACGTGTCTTTCCCTGATGATCAGTAGTGGTGCCCAGTTGGGGGTGATCGGGACCGTGTCGCATGTTGGGTTATCTTTTATTTTGGCGCCGTAGTCGGGCCATGAGTGTTTGGATGATGTAATGTTATTTATGTACTTGATTGATGTGGCGAGTGTAAGTCAACTATGTTATCTCCCCTTTTATTATCTATATTACATGGGATGTTGTGAAGATTGCCTAACTTGCGACATTGCTTTCAATGCGGTTATGCCTCTAAGTCGTGCCTCGACACGTGGGAGATATAGCCGCATCGAGGGCGTTACAAGTTGGTATCAGAGCCTTCCCTGACCTTAGGAGCCCCATTGCTTGATCGTTTTAGCAGCCGAGTTGTGTCTAGAAAAATGTTTTGAGTCATTTAGGAATTATATATCGGAGAGTTTAGGAATTCTTTTTACTTCCCAGTCTTCGCATCGCTCTGGTAAGGCATCCTGAGGTAGAGTTTTGACTCTTCTCTTCTCAAATTTCACTAAATTTTTTTAGGATCACGCGGGTATCTTGGAATCGTTCCGATGGTTTTATGATGAGAACATTGTCTTGGTGCCTCCTGTCAGGGGTTTTGTGGAAGTGTCCCAGGGAGTTGAGCTCTGAGGTGTTGTCGTCATAATTTTATCGTTGCAGTTCTGGAATACCTGAGTTTAGTACGCCGACATCGAAAATCTCTTTTATGCAGTTCATTGGTGAGATAACCTCGACACCACCCAGTACTGGGGCGGGAGTTCGGGAGTATCGCCATAACTTGTATAACGGATGCTTTTCGAAGGTTGAGGTAGATGGTTTCCGAAGTTTTCTTGGTTATGTGTTGAAGGATGGATACAGCTGGATGTAGGATTTGCTAGAGTTGGGTGAGATATTATGCTTCCCCCGTATCCCCAACACCTGATTGCATAACCGGAAAGGTTCGGGAGTTTCATAGGTGGGAATTCTTGTAGCTCTAGTTCTTATTCCACGGATATTTGGTTTGAGATTGGGATTTCTTACCGATTATTCGTTCTTGATCCATACCTTGTTGATTTATTTCTCTACCTAAATTCTACGTGGCTTCTCAATTTATGGATATGTGACCATTTCAAGAGGAATGCATTCGTTCATTTTGTTCGGATGTGAAGACTTTATGTTGCAATTTTCTTTCCGTTGGATTCAGCTTCATTTATCTGTCTATGTGCTAACGGTGGTCAACCTCTTCAGGATGGCTCTCGCTAAGAGCACCAATCAGAATCAGAATCAGGATCCGCCACCACCTCCACCTCCTCCGGAGGCATGGCAAGCTGTGATGGCCGCAACCAATGCAAACACACAGTTGATCATGCAAATTCTTCAAGAGCGCAATCAAGGCAACCAAGGGAACCAAGGCAACAATCAGAATCACTTTGCTACACTCAACCAGTTCCTTGCTAACGGGCCAAAGACTTTCAGCAATTGTGTTGAGGCAACTGATGCTGACGATTGGCTTGTGGATCTGTGCAAGAATTTCGAGTGCAGTAACGTCAGGCCTGAGGACTTCGTCAAGTTCGCTTCCTTCCAACTCAAAGATCAAGCTGCAGAATGGTTCCAGCAGTACAAGGACTCCAGAGGTGGACGTGTAATCACTTGGGATGAATTCTGTCAAGACTTCAAAGCTCATCATATTCCTTAGAGCATGGTTGAAAGCAAGCGTGAGGAATTCCGCAACCTGAAGCAAGGCTCTTTGTCTGTCTATGACTACAAAAAATTGTTTCAGAAGCTCACCCGCTTTGCCAAGCAGGACGTTCCTGATGAGAAGAGCATGATATACCAGTTCAGGGGTGGTCTCAAAGAAGAAATTCAGCTAGCTCTTGTTCTCTTCGAGCCCTTGAGATACAATGAGTTCTACAACATGGCATTGAAGCACGAGGCTGCTCAACTGAGGTGTGATGCTTCCAAGAAGTGAGTCAGAGATGCTACTCCTTCTTCCTCTACTCAAGTGGCCAAGCAGCAGAAGTATTGGCTTCCTCCTCCTCCGTTCCGTCAGCCGTATCAGCAGAAGAGCAAAGGTGGCAGTGGATCTTCCCACCCACCCAACCCTGGCTTTCAGAACAAGACTTTGTCTCAAGCTCCAAGATCGAGTGCTCCGTATCACCGTCCGCTTTTAGAGGTCACGTGCAACAAGTGCCAACAGAAGGGTCACTATGCCAACAAGTGTTTCAACTAGAGGCGCCTCCCTCCTCCTCCTCCTGTGAGATTGGCAAGTACAGCTGTGGTCAAGCATAACCCCAAGCACGCCAAGATTAACTTGATGAATGCAGTTCAGGAAGAGGACTCGTCAGATGTCATTATGGGTAACCTTCCTGTTAACGATATTCCTACCAAAGTTCTTTTTGTCACTGGTGCATCGCATTGTTTCATATCGAGACCATTTGTTTCTAAGCATGAGTTGCCTTTACAAGATTTGTCTAGACAGTTATCCGTTGTTTCGCCGGGTAAATTCATGAATGCAAGCACTATGGCCCCGGATGTTACTATCACGTTGGGCGATTACAAGTTTCTGTCTTCTCCGGTGGTTCTTGGTAACTCAGATATTGATCTTATTCTCGGAATGGATTGGCTTTCTAAGCACAAGGCGCATCTTGATTATGCAGCCAGGCAGATTCAATTGACTCATTCGTCTGAGGATGTAATTGTCTTTGCCGCTCGTGATGATACCATCCGTTTGTTTTCTCTCAATGAGAAGGGTGAACTGGATGCTATCTCGCAAATTCCAGTCGTTTGCGAATATCAAGACGTCTTTCCAGAAGAGCTTCCAGGAATGCCTCCACACCGGCTAGTTGAATTCGTCATCGATCTTGAGCCTGGCACAGAACCAGTGTGCAAGCGTCCTTACAAGCTCGGACCTGAAGAGTTGAAGGAGCTGAAGAAGCAACTCGATATTCAAGAGAGAATGGGCCTCATCCGACCTAGTTCTTCTCCGTGGGGTTGTGGTGTTCTTTTTGTGAAGAAGAAGGATGGAACGGACCGACTTTGTGTTGATTACCGTCCATTGAACAAGAAGACTATCAAGAACAAATACCCACTTCCCAACATCAACAAGCTGTTCGAACAACTCAAAGGTGCCCAAGTATTCTCCAAGCTTGATCTCCGTATGGGTTATCATCAGATTCGAATCCGTGAGCAAGATATTCCCAAGACGGCTTTCAGGACAAGCTATGGTTCATATGAATACACTGTCATGTCTTTTGGCCTCATCAACGCTCCTCCGACGTTCTCTCGCATGATGAACTTCATCTTCAACGCCTACACCAATGACTTCATTTTGGTCTATCTCGACGACATTCTGGTTTTCTCGAAGAACAAGGAAGATCATGCCAAGCACTTGCGTTTGGTGCTTGATAAGCTGAGGGAACACTAGTTCTACGCCAAGTTCTCCAAGTGTGAATTTTGGCTCTATGAGGTTCTTTATCTTGGTCATATCATCTCTGCCAAGGGCATTGCGGTGAATCCTGAGAAGGTGTCTGCAATTGTGAATTGGGAACCTCCTCAGAATGTGAAGCAACTCCGTAGCTTCCTCGGTCTCACAAGCTATTGCTGAAGATTCATTGAAAACTTTTCTAAGATCGCGAAGCCTCTCACAAATCTTCTCCAGAAGCACGTCAAGTATGTTTGGTCTCCGGGGTGTGACATTGCTTTCAACACTTTGAAAGAGAAATTGATCACTGCTCCAGTTCTGACTCCGCCTGATGAATCCAAGCCGTACGAGGTCTTTTGTGATGCCTCTCTCCAAGGTCTTGGCGCAGTGTTGATGCAAGATAAGAAAGTTGTTGCTTATACCTCTCGCCAATTGAAGCCCAATGAGAAGAACTACCCCACTCATGATCTCGAGTTGGCGGCAGTTGTGCATGCTCTTTTGACTTGGAGACATCTCTTATTGGGAAGAAAAGTGGACATCTTCACTGACCACAAGAGTCTCAAGTACATCTTCACTCAGCCTAATCTCAACCTCAGGCAAACTCGATGGGTCGAAATGATTCAGGAGTATAATCCGAGTATCGAGTATACTCCAGGCAAGGCCAATGTGATTGCTGACGCATTGAGCAGAAAGGCTTATTGCAACAGTCTGATTCTCAAGCCTTATCAACCCGAGCTTTGTGAAGCTTTCCGCAAACTTAATATGCAAGTTGTTCCTCAAGGTTTCCTCGCCAACCTTCAAGTCTCTCCTACCTTGGAAGACCAGATTCGCCAAGCCCAACTTCTTGATGCTATGGTGAAAAAGGTGAAGATTGGGATTGCCAAGAGTCAACCCAAGTACAAGTGCTACCGCCTTGATGACAAAGATTCTCTCTTCTTCGAGGATCATATTGTTGTACCCAAAGGTGACCTTCGTAAAGTGATCATGAACGAGGCTCACAATTCTCTCCTCTCAATCCACCCTGGGAGCACGAAGATGTATCAGGACCTCAAGCAGGCTTATTGGTGGACTCGAATGAAGTGCGAGATTGCTCGATTCGTGAATGAATGTGATGTCTGCAGAAGAGTGAAGACAGAACACCAAAGGCCAGCTGGTCTCCTCTAACCTCTTGCCATTCTAGAATGGAAGTTTGACCACATTGAGATGGACTTCGTGACTGGGTTTCCAAAGTCCAAGCGTGGCAATGATGCTATATTCGTTGTCATCGATAAACTCACTAAAGTGGCTCACTTTCTACCTATCAAAGAGTCAATCACTGCAGCTCAATTGGCGGAACTCTATACCTCTCAAATTGTCTCTCTGCACGGTATCCCACAAGTGATCTCTTCAGACCGTGGCAGCATCTTTACCTCCAAATTTTGGGATTCTTTTCAGAAGGCCATGGGCACCAACATCCGTTTCAGCACATCTTTCCATCCTCAAACTAGCGGTCAAGTCGAGCGTGTCAATCAGATTCTTGAAGATATGCTCAGGGCTTGCGTGATCTCCTTTGGCATGAAGTGGGAGGATTGTCTTCCTTATGCTGAATTCTCCTACAACAACAGTTTTCAAGCAAGTTCGGGCAAGGCCCCATTTGAAATTCTGTATGGCAGGAAGTGCCGTACCCCTCTCAACTGGTCCGAAACCGGTGAACGTTAGCTTCTTGGAAATGACTTAATCACAGAGGCAGAGTAAATGTGCAAAGTCATTCGAGATAACCTCAAAGCAGCCCAATCCCGCCAGAAGAGCTACTATGACAGTAAGCACCGTGATTTGGCTTTCGAGATCGGAGATCATGTTTACCTCCGCGTCTCTCCAATGAAAGGTACTCGTCGCTTCGGTATCAAAGGGAATCTTGGCCCTAGATACGTGGGACCTTTCAAGATTGTCAGCAAGAGAGGCGATCTCGCCTACCAACTCAAACTTCCTTCAAACTTTGCAAATGTTCATGATGTGTTCCATGTCTCTCAGCTCCGAAAGTGCTTCAAGACTCCTGACTGCACCGTCAACTTCGAGGACATTGAGCTCCAAGAAGATCTCTCTTACCGTGAGCACCCAGTTGCTATTCTTGAAGAGACTGAACACAAGACTCGCAACAAGTCAATCAAATTCCTCAAAGTCAAGTGGTCACACCATTCCAACCGTGAAGCTACCTGGGAACGCGAGGATCACCTCCGTTCTGAATACCCGGCGTTCTTTTAGTCCTAGATCTCGGGACGAGATCCTTTCGTAGTGGTGGAGTGTTGTAACACCCCGGATATGACTTTCCCAATATGTATTCCAACTCTTGCCGTTTCCGGCCTTAAGTTATTTTATTTTCTCGGGTTCGGTTTTTTTTGTCTTCCTGTGTTGTTATCATTGTCATGCATTTCATATCATGTCATCATGTGCATTGCATTTGCATACGTGTTCGTCTCATGCATCCAAGCATTTTTCCCGTTGTCCGTTTTGCATTCCGGCGCTTCGTTCTCCTCTGGTGGTCATTTCTACCTTTCTTTCGTGTGTGGGGATTAAACATTTACGGATTGGACCGAGACTTGCCAAGCGGCCTTGGTTTACTACCGGTAGACCGCCTGTCAAGTTTCGTATCATTTGGACTTCGTTTGATACTCCAACGGTTAACCGAGGGACCGAAAAGGCCTCGTGTGTGTTGCAGCCCAACACCCCTCCAAGTTGGCCCAAAACCCACCAAAACCTTCTCCATCATCTAGAGCGTTCGATCATGATCGCGTGCTAGACTTTTGTCAAATGCATTTTTGCCATGCTTATTTGAACCTGTTAATGGATGAATTGGCTGTAGCTCAGTGCTAGACTTTTGTTAAGCATCATGAATGGATTCCTGCCATGTATTTTAATGCCATGTTTGAGTGATGTAGAATGTTTATCTTGTTGCATTTAGATGGCTACTTGCTGTAAATCGCTGACCGGTGTCATATTTGAATTGCTTGCCATTTCCAAACCGTAACTCCGATTCCGGCGTTCTTTATATCGTTTTCAAGCAATTTCATCTCATATTTCCAGTGGCACACTTGGATTTCCAAGTTGAGGCCAGATTCATGCATTCCTTGTCACATCTTGCATATGCATCCCGCATCGCATCCCGCATAGCATACCATCCTTGCATCATATTGTTTGAGCTTTGCACGTGGTTGATTGTGTTCCGTTTGCTTGTTTGTATTGTTTAGGTAGAGCCGGGAGACGAGTTCGCTACGTTGAGTTTGCTTTCGAGGATCCAGTCAACTCTAACAACTTTGCAGGCAAGATGATCATACCCTCGAAATCACTACTATCTTTGCTTTGCTAGATGCTCGCTCTTTTGCTATGCCTATGCTACGATGCCTACCACTTGCTTATCATGCCTCCCAAATTGCCATGTTCAGCCTCTAACCCACCATGTCCTAGCAAACCGTTGATTGGCTATGTTACCGCTTTGCTCAGCCCCTCTTATAGCGTTGCTAGTTACAGGTGAAGATTAGAGACCGTTCCTTGTTGGAACATTATTTACTTGTTGGTATATCATTATATTGCCTTGTTATCTTAATGCATCTATATACTTGGTAAAGGGTGGAAGGCTCGGCCTCTCGCCTAGTGTTTTGTTCCACTCTTGCCACCCTAGTTTCCGTCATATCGGTGTTATGTTCCCGGATTGTTGCGTTCCTTACACGGTTGGGTTATAATGGGAACCCCTTGATAGTTCGCCTTGATTAAAGCTTTTCCAGCAATGCCCAACCTTGGTTTTACCTTTTGCCACCTAGCCTCTTTTTCCCTTGGGTTTCCGGAGCCCGA
>NC_041380.1:333664807-333800625 GCF_002162155.2 Triticum dicoccoides | reverse complement strand
TGCTCCTCTGAGTGTTGGTCCGACCGAGTAGACTGCGGGGCCACCTCGGGGCAACTTGAGGGTTGGTTTTACTCATAGGATGTCTCATCTAAGTGTGCCCTGAGAACGAGATATGTGCAGCTCCTATCGGGATTTGTCAGCACATTCGGGCGGTGTTGCTGGTCTTGTTTTAACCTGTCGAAGTGTCTTGAAGAACCGAGATACCGAGTCTGATCAGAATGTCTCGGGAGGAGGTCTATTCCTTCGTTGACCGTGAGAGCTTGTCATGGGCTAAGTTGGGACTCCCCTGCAGGGATTTGAACTTTCGAAAGCCGTGCCCGCGGTTATGGGCAGATGGGAATTTGTTAATGTCCGGTTGTAGATAACTTGAACCTTAACTTAATTAAAATGAATCAACTGAGTGTGTTACCGTGATGGTCTATTCTCGGCGGAGTCCGGGAAGTGAACACGGTGTTGGAGTAATGCTTGTGCAGGTTGTCCTCTAGTTACTCATTCGCGCTTTGCCTCCTCTTCTCGCTCTCTTTTGCGAATAGGTTAGCCACCATATATGCTAGTCGCTTGCTGCTGCTCCACATATTTTACCTTGCCTTACCTATAAGCTTAAATAGTCTTGATCGCGAGGGTGCGAGATTGCTGAGTCCCTGTGGCTCACATATTACTTCCAAACCAGATGCAGGGCCTGATGATTCTGCTCCAGGTGACGCGCTTGAGCTCAAGTGGGAGTTCGACGAGGACTCTCAACGATACTACGTGTCTTTCCCTGATGATCAATAGTGGTGCCCAGTTGGGGGTGATCGGGACCGTGTCGCATGTTGGGTTATCTTTTATTTTGGCGCCGTAGTCGGGCCATGAGTGTTTGGATGATGTAATGTTGTTTATGTACTTGATTGACATGGCGAGTGTAAGTCAACTATGTTATCTCCCCTTTTATTATCTATATTACATGGGATGTTGTGAAGATTGCCTAACTTGCGACATTGCTTTCAATGCGGTTATGCCTCTAAGTCGTGCCTCAACACGTGGGAGATATAGCCGCATCGAGGGCGTTACAGCGCACTAAACTATCAGGTAGTCATCAAAACGTGTCTACCAAATGTTCACAACATCCACAAACGACGCCAGAGGGGTTGGCACACCGAGCGGTGCATCAAGGACAAAAGCCTTCTGTCTAGCAGTGAGGACAATCCTCAGATTACAGCCCTAGTCCACACAATTGCTTACAATATCTTTCAACTTAGTCTTTCTCTAGGAACGTATTAAAACAAAGAGCTAAAGCGCGAGCTATTAATCCACAACATAATTTGCAAAGACAATTTAGACTATGTTCATGATAATTATGTTCATTGATGACCCACAAGTATAGGGGATCTATCGTAGTCCTTTCCATAAGTAAGAGTGTCAAACCCAACAAGGAGCAGAAGGAAATGATAAGCAGTTTTCAGCAAGGTATTCTCTGCAAGTACTGAAATAAGTGGTAACAGATAGTTTTGTGATAAGATAAATTGTAATGAGCAACAAGTAACAAAAGTAAATAAAGTGCAGCAAGGTGGCCCAATCCTTTTTGTAGCAAAGGACAAGCCGGAACAAACTCTTATAATAGGAAAAGCGCTCCCGAGGACACATGCGAATATCGTCAAGCTAGTTTTCATCACATTCATATGACTCACGTTCGATACTTTGATAATTTGATATGTGGGTGGACCGGAGCTTGGGTGATGTTCTTACTTGAACAAGCGTCCCACTTATGATTAACCTCTATTGCAAGCATCCGCAACTACAACAAAAGTATTAAGGTAAACCTAACCATAGCATGAAACATATGGATCCAAATCAGCCCCTTACGAAGAACCGCATAAAGTAGGGTTTAAGATTCTGTCACTCTAGCAACCCATCATCTACTTATTACTTCCCAATGCCTTCCTCTAGGCCCAAATAATGGTGAAGTGTTATGTAGTCGACGTTCACATAACACCACTAGAGGCTAGACAACACACATCTTATCAAAATATCAAACGAATACCAAATTCACATGACTACTAATAGCAAGACTTCTCCCTTGTCCTCAGGAACAAACGTAATTACTCATAAAGCATATCCATGTTCATAATCAGAGGGGTAATAATATGCATATAGGATCTGAACATATGATCTTCCACCAAATAAACCAACTAGCATCAACTACAAGGAGTAATCAACACTACTAGCAACCTACTAGCACCAATCCCGGACTTTGAGACAACAATTGGATACAAGAGATGAACTAGGGTTTGGAGATGAGATGGTGCTGGTGAAGATGTTGATGGAGATTGCCCTCTCCCGATGAGAGGAGCGTTGGTGATGACGATGGTGATGATTTCCCCCTCCGGGAGGGAAGTTTCCCCGGCAGAACAGCTCTGCCGGAGCTCTAGATTGGATCCGCCAAGGTTCTGCCTCGTGGCGGCGGAGTCTCGTCCTGAAAAGTTCCTCCTTATTTTTTTCTCATCGAAAGACTTCATATAGGAGAAGATGGACGTCGGAGAGCCACCAGGGGGCCCACGAGGTAGGGGGCGCGCCCTAGGAGGGGTGGGGGGGCGCCCCCCACCCTCGTGAGCAGGGTGTGGGCCCCCTGGCCTTCATCTTTGGCGAGGATTTTTCTTTATTTATTTTAAGATGTTCCATGGAGTTTCAGGACTTTTGGAGTTGCGCAGAATAGGTCTCTAATATTTGCTCCTTTTCCAGCCCAGAATTCCAGCTGCCGGCATTCTCCCTCCTTATGTAAACCTTGTAAAATAAGAGAGAATAGCCATAAGTATTGTGACATAAAGTGAAATAACAGCCCATAATGCAATAAATATCGATATAAAAGCATGATGCAAAATGGACGTATCAACTCCCCCAAGCTTAGACCTCGCTTGTCCTCAAGCGAAAAGCCGATAACAATAAATATGTCCTCATGTTTAGAGGTAGAGGCGTTGATAAAAATAAAATACGGACATGAAGGCATCATGATTATTCTCATAACAACAACATATATAGATTTTGTCATATGATTACTTATGTTCAAGTGATGATCTATTCACAATGCAAAAATATAAATCATAAACCTTATTGGGCTCCGACAAACTATAATCTCAGTCATTGAAGCAATTGCAATTTATCATAACATCGGAAAGAGTCTATGTCAGAGCTAAAAAGAAAGTCCACATACTCAACTATCATTTAGTCCTCTATAATTGCTAACACTCACGCAATACTTGTGGTTACGGAGTTTTAATCAGACACAGAGAAAGATAGGGGCTTATAGTTTTGCCCCACAACCTTTTACCTCAAGGGTAATGTCAACAATAATGGTTCATGCTCCCCTACATCCAATTATATATATATATATATATATATATATATATATATATATATATATATATATATATATATATATCATGTTCTTTCCAACTTGCTGAGCTTGCCAAAGGATAAAATGAAAAAGAAGAGGTGAAGATCACCATGACTCTTGCATAAGGTAGAAGATAATAATAAAGGATAGGCCCTTCGCAGAGGGAAGCAGAGGTTGCCATGGGCTTTTATGGTTGGATGCATAAAATCTCAATGCGAAAGAACGTCACTTTATATTGCCCCTTGTGATATGAATCTTTATTATGCAGTCCGTCGCTTTTATTACTTCCACATCACAAGATCGTATAAAGCTTATTTCTCCCACACCAATCAATCATACATATTTAGAGCATTTTTTATTGCTTTGCACCGATGACAACTTACTTGAAGGATCTTACTCAATCCATAGGTAGATATGGTGGACTCTCATGGCAAAACTGGTTTAAGGGTATTTGGAAGCACAAGTAGTATTTCTACTTGGTGCTGAGAATTTGGCTAGCATGAGGGGGAAAGGCAAGCTCAACAAGTTAGAGGATCCATGAAAACATACTTTATCTCAGATATAAGAAAGACATAACTCATTATGTTGTCTTCCTTGTCCAACATCAACTCTTTAGCATGTCATATTTTAATGAGTGCTCCCAATCATAAAAGATGTCAATGATAATATATCTATATGTGAAAACCTCTCTTTCCTTATTACTTCCTATTAATTGCAACAATGACCAAAGCTATGTCTGCCAACTCCCAACAACTTTTAATCATTATACTCTTTCTATGTGAAGTCATTACTCTCAATAAGATCAATATGAACTTTTTGTTTCTTTTTATTATTTTTCTTCTTTTCTTTTATTCACCCAAGATCATGGCAAAATAATCAATCTCTTGACTCAACACTAATATTTATTATATATAGCTCACAGACTCAATTACAAATAGAGATCATAAAGCAAAACTCAAAACTAGATCATGCCATAAACTTTATTCTACTAGATCAAGATACTTCTAATAGGATCGAACTAAGAAAAACGATAAAGATAGGAGTTGTGATGGTGATACGATACCGGGGCACCTCCCCCAAGCTTGGCAGTTGCCAAGGGGAGTGTCCATACCCATGTGATTATATCTCCTTTGTCGGTGAAGAAGGTGGAGGTGACGGATAATCGCACATCGAGCGTAAGAGGTCCTCCAGCTTGCAAATAATGCCCTTGAGTGCGACAATGTGCTCCTTCAACAAAATATTTTCTTGTGTGAGATACTTGTTTGTATACGAGCTAACTCAATCATCTTGAAAGCTTCGATCTCAGTTGGGGTAAGAAGGTTATGATCAGGTTGAAGGATGTCTTTTGCTGCCGGAGCTTGATCCTTCGTGGCCTTCTTAATCCTTTCATCCTTGTTGACCCTCGTGGGTTCTTCCCCCTTCAGATCTATCTTCATTAGCCAAGCATCGTTGTCACCATTGTTGGAGGAGGGAGACGACATGATGCCTAGCCTGGACAACCCAGACAGAAAACAGCTCGAAACAAGAACAGAGGCTATTTGCGTGATACGGGAGTCAAAACCTTCGGGAGAATATATAATGAATTTTTACTGACCAAAATATGTATCATGCAAGAAAACGGAGTCCGGAAGGCACACGAGGTGCTCACGAGGTAGGGGGCGCGCCCACCACCCTCATGGGGCCCTCGTGTCCTTCCCGAACTGCTACTTATTTTTCTATTTTTCTAAATATTCCAAAACGGAGAAATATTGCCTTAAAAATTGTTTTGGAGTCGGTTTACTTACCGTACCACATACCTATTCCTTTTCAGAGTCTGGAACATTCCGGAAAGTGTCCCTTATGTATTCCTCCGGGGTTACGGTTTCAATAATATTGGTTTCAACATTTATGGGATTACCTGAGATATAATGCTTAATTCTTTGACCGTTTATCACCTTCGGATTTGTGCCTTCAAAGTTGTTGATTTTTATGGCACCAGAACGATAGACCTCTTCGATAACATAGGGGCCTTCCCATTTAGAGAGAAGTTTTCCTGCGAAAAATCTTAAACGAGAGTTGTATAGCAATACATAATCACCTACATTAAACTCACGCTTTTGTATCCTTTTGTCATGCCATCTTTTAACTTAACAACTTGGCATTTTCATAAGCTTGGGTTCTCCATTCATCAAGTGAGCTAATATCAAATAACCTCTTCTCACCGGCAAGTTTAAAATCATAGTTAAGCTCTTTAATAGCCCAATATGCCTTATGTTCTAGTTCGAGAGGTAAGTGACATGCTTTTCCATAAACCATTTTATACGGAGACATACCCATAGGATTTTTGTATGCAGTTCTATATGCCCATAATGCATCATCAAGTTTCTTAGACCAATTCTTTCTAGACCTATTAACAGTCTTTTGCAAAATTAATTTGAGCTCTCTATTGCTGAACTCTACTTGGCCACTAGGCTGTGGGTGATAAGGAGATGCAATTCTATGATTAACATCATATTTAGCAAGCATCTTACGGAAGGCACCATGAATAAAGTGTGAACCACCGTCAGTCATTAAATATCTAGGGACTCCAAACCTCGGAAAAATAACTTCTTTAAGCATTTTAATAGAAGTGTTATGATCAGCACTACTAGTTGGAATAGCTTCTACCCACTTAGTAACATAATCAACAGCAACTAAAATATGTGTGTAACCATTAGAGGCAGGAAAAGGTCCCATATAATCAAAGCCCCAAACATCAAATGGTTCAATAACAAGAGAATAATTCACAGGCATTTCTTGACGTCTACTAATATTACCAATTCTTTGACATTCATCACAAGACAAGACAAACTTACGGGCATCCTTGAAGAGAGTAGGCCAATAAAAACCAGATTGCAATACCTTATGTGCAGTTCTATCTCCAGCGTGGTGTCCTCCATAAGTCTCGGAATGACACTTGCGTAGGATCTGTTCCTGTTCATGCTCAGGTACACAACGTCTAATAACACCATCTACTCCTTCTTTATAAAGATGTGGGTCATCCCAAAAGTAATATCTCAAGTCATAGAAAAACTTTTTATTTTGCTGGTATGTGAAGCTAGGTGGTATAAACTTAACAACAATATAATTAGCATAATCAGCATACCATGGAGTACTGCGAGAAGTACTTATAACATTTAATTGTTCATCAGGAAAGTTATCATTAATAGGTAGTGGGTCATCAAGAACATTCTCTAACCTAGACAAGTTGTCTGCAACGAGGTTCTCAGCTCCCTTTCTATCAACAATATGCAAATCAAATTCTTGTAGCAAGAGAACCCATCTAATAAGTCTAGGTTTAGCATCTTTCTTTTCCATAAGGTATTTAATAGCAGCATGATCAGTGTGAATAGTTACTTTAGAATCAACAATATAAGATCTGAACTTATCACAAGCAAATACAACTGCTAAAAGCTATTTTTAGTAGTAGCATAATTTCTTTGAGCATTGTCTAGAGTCTTACTAGCATAATGAATAAAATTTAATTTCTTATCAACTCTTTGCCCTAGAACATCACCTACAACATAATCACTAGCATCACACATAATTTCAAAGGGTAAATTCCAATCAGGTGGCTGAACAACATGTGCAGAGACTAATGCTTTCTTAAGTATTTCAAATGCTTCTACACAATCATCATCAAAGACAAATGGTATATCTTTTTGCAATAAATTAGTCAGATGCCGAGAAATTTTTGAGAAGTCCTTAATGAACCTCCTATAAAATCTAGTGTGACCAAGGAAACTTCTTATACCTTTGATGTCCTTGGGACAGGGCATCTTTCCAATAGCATCGACCTTGGCTTTATCAACTTCAATACCTCTTTCAGAAACTTTGTGCCCCAAGACAATACCTTCATTAACCATAAAGTGGCACTTTTCCCAATTCAAGACAAGATTTGTTTCTTCACATCTCTGCAAAACTCGATCAAGATTTCTCAAGCAATCATCAAAAGAGGAACCATAGACGGAAAAGTCGTCCATGAAAACCTCACAAATCTTTTCACAAAAGTCAGATAATATAGCCATCATGCATCTTTGGAAGGTAGCAGGTGCATTACATAAACCAAAAGGCATACGTCTATAAGCAAAAGTACCAAAAGGGCATGTAAAAGTAGTCTTTGATTGATCTCTGGCCGACACAGGTATTTGAGAGAAACCAGAATAACCATCTATAAAACAATAGTGTGTATGTTTGCATAAACTTTCTAGCATTTGATCAATAAAAGGTAAGGGGTAATGATCTTTCTTAGTAGCCTTATTTAATTTGCGGAAATCAATTACCATCCTATAACCTGTGATAATTCTTTGTGGAATCAATTCATCTTTATCATTAGGAACAACAGTAATACCTCCCTTCTTAGGGACACAATGGACAGGACTTACCCACTCACTATCAGCAACGGGATAAATTATACCTGCCTCCAGAAGCTTGAGTATTTATTTTCTTACCACTTCTTTCATTTTAGGATTCAGACATCGTTGAGGATCACGAACTGGTTTGGCATCTGCTTCCAAATTTATTTTATGTTGACATAGAGTGGGACTAATGCCCTTAAGATCATCAAGAGTATATCCAATAGCAGCATGATGCTTCTTCAGAGTTTTCAATAATCTTTCTTCTTCATGCTCTGAAAGGTTAGCACTAATAATAACAGGATATATCTTCTTTTCATCAAGATAAGCATATTTAAGATTATCAGGCAAAGGTTTAAGCTCAAACACGGGATCACCCTTGGGTGGAGGAGGATCCCCTAAAATTTCAACAGGCAAGTTGTGTTGCAGAATAGGTTCCTGTTTAAAGAATACTTCATCTATTTCCCTTCTTTCATTCATGAACATATCATTTTCATGGTCTACCAAATAGTGTTCTAAAGGATCACTAGGAGGTACGACAATAGAAGCAAGACCAATAATTTCATCCTTACTAGGTTATTCTTCCTCACGATGTTGTTTACTAAATTTAGAGAAATTAAACTCATGAACCATATCATCCAAGCCAATAGTAACAACATTCTTTTCGCAATCTATCCTAGCATTAACAGTGTTCAAGAAGGGTCTACCAAATATAATGGGACAAAAGCTATCTTGCGGAGAAGTAAGAACAAGAAAATCAGCAGGATATTTAGTTTTCCCACACAAGACTTCAACATCTCTAACAATTCCAATTGGTGAAATATTATCTCTATTGGCAAGTTTAATTGTGACATCAAAACCTTCTAACTCAACAGGTGCAATTTCATTCTTAATTTCTTCATATAAAGTATGCAGTATAACACTAGCACTCGCACCCATATCACATAAGCCAAGATAACAATGATCTCCTATTTTAACAGAAATAACAGGCACGCCTACCACAGGTCTATGTTTATCTTTAGCACAAGGTTTAGCAATTCTAGCAGTTTCACCATCGAACTGAATAACATGCCCATCAATATTATCAGACAAGAGATCTTTAACGATAGCAATATTAGGTTCTACTTTAACTTGCTCAGGAGGTGTATAAGTTCTAATATTGCTTTTACGAACCACAGTTGAAGCTTTAGCATGATCCTTTACTCTAACAGGGAAAGGTGGTTTCTCAACATAAGAAGTAGGAACAATAGGATCATTATAAGTGACAGTCTTTTCTTCAACTTTAATAGGTGTAGCTACTTTTACTTCTATGGGAGGATGATATTTAAACCACTTCTCCTTAGGGAGATCAACATAACTAGCAAAAGATTCACAGAAAGAAGCTACTATCTCAGAGTCAAGTCCATATTTAGTGCTAAACTTATGGAAAATATTGGTGTCCATAAAAGATTTAACACAATCAAACTTAGGTGTCATACCTGACTCTTTACCTTCGTCGAGGTCCCAATCTTCAGAGTTGCGTTTAATTCTATCCAATAAATTCCATCTGAATTCAATAGTCTTCATCATAAAAGAGCCAGCACAAGAAGTATCGAGCATGGTGTGATTGTTATCAGAAAGCCGAGCATAAAAACTTTGCATAATTATTTCTCTCGAGAGCTCATGATTGGGGCATGCATATAACATTGATTTAAGCCTCCCCCAAGCTTGAGCGACGCTTTCTCCTTCGCGAGGCCAGAAATTATATATATAATTGCGATCACGATGAACAAGATGCATAGGGTAATACTTTTGATGAAATTCCAATTTCAATCTTTTATAGTTCCATGATTTCATATCATCACATAGCCTATACCATATCAATGCGTCTCCCTTCAAAGATAAAGGGAAGACCTTCTTCTTAGAAACATCATCGGGTATACCTGCAAGCTTAAATAATCCACAAACTTCATCCACATATATTAAGTGCTCATCAGGATGCTTTGATCCATCTCCTGTAAAAGGGTTAGCTAGCAGTTTTTCCATCATACCCGAAGGAAATTCAAAAGGAGTTTCATTTTCAATAGGTTCAGTAGGTTGAGGAGAAACTCTTTGCTCTACTGGACGGGGTGAAGATACCCCGAACAAGCCCCTCAGAGAATTACTTTCCACAAAAGCAAATGGCAGTAAATTTCAGCACACTATATAAATTTTTCCTTACCAAATTCCACCTACCAAAGGCGCTACACTCCCCGGCAACGGCGCCAGAAAAGAGTCTTGATGACCCACAAGTATAGGGGATCTATCGTAGTCCTTTCGATAAGTAAGAGTGTCGAACCCAACGAGGAGCAGAAGGAAATGATAAGCGGTTTTCAGCAAGGTATTCTCTGCAAGTACTGAAATAAGTGGTAACAGATAGTTTTGTGACAAGATAAATTGTAACGAGCAACAAGTAACAAAAGTAAATAAAGTGCAGCAAGGTGGCCCAATCCTTTTTGTAGCAAAGGACAAGCTGGAACAAACTCTTATAATAGGAAAAGTGCTCCCGAGGACACATGGGAATATCGTCAAGCTAGTTTTCATCACATTCATATGATTCGCGTTCGATACTTTGATAATTTGATATGTGGGTGGACCGGACCTTGGGTGCTGTTCTTACTTGAACAAGCATCCCACTTATGATTAACCTCTATTGCAAGCAACCGCAACTACAACAAAAGTATTAAGGTAAACCTAACCATAGCATGAAACATATGGATCCAAATCAACCCCTTATGAAGCAACGCATAAACTAGGGTTTAAGCTTCTGTCACTCTAGCAACCGATCATCTACTTATTACTTCCCAATGCCTTCCTCTAGGCCCAAATAATGGTGAAGTGTTATGTAGTCGACGTTCACATAACACCACTAGAGGCTAGACAACATACATCTTATCAAAATATCAAACGAATACCAAATTCACATGACTACCAATAGCAAGACTTCTCACTTGTCCTCAGGAACAAACGTAATTACTCACAAAGGATATTCATGTTCATAATCAGAGGGGTAATAATATGCATATAGGATCTGAACATATGATCTTCCACCAAATAAACCAACTAGCATCAACTACAAGGAGTAATCAACACTACTAGCAACCTACTAGCACCAACCCCGGACTTTGAGACAAGAATTGGATACAAGAGATGAACTAGGGTTTGGAGATGAGACGGTGCTGGTGAAGATGTTGATGGAGATTGCCCTCTCCCAATGAGAGGAGCATTGGTGATGACGATGGTGATGATTTCCCCCTCCGGGAGGGAAGTTTCCCCGGCAGAACAGCTCTGCCGGAGCTCTAGATTGGATCCACCAAGGTTCCGCCTCGTGGCGGCGGAGTCTCGTCCCAAAAAGTTCCTCCTTATTTTTTGCTCATCGAAAGGCTTCATATAGGAGAAGATGGACGTTGGAGAGCCACCAGGGGCCCACGAGGTAGGGGGCGCACCCTAGGAGGGGGGCGCGCCCCCACCCTCGTGAGTAGGGTGTGTGCCCCCTGGCCTTCATCTTTGGCGAGGATTTTTCTTTATTTATTTTAAGATGTTCCATGGAGTTTCAGGACTTTTGGAGTTGCGCAGGATAGGTCTCTAATATTTGCTCTTTTTCCAGCCCAGAATTCCAGCTGCCGACATTCTCCCTCCTTATGTAAATCTTGTAAAATAAGAGAGAATAGCCATAAGTATTGTGACATAAAGTGAAATAACAGCCCATAATGCAATAAATATCAATATAAGAGCATGATGCAAAATGGACGTATCATTCATCTAATCAAATTATTCAATGAACTCCCACTCAGATAGACATCCCTCTAGTCATCTAAGTGATACATGATCCGAATCGACTAGGCCGTGTCCGATCATCACATGTGACAGACTAGTCATCAACGATGAACATCTCCATGTTGATCGTATCTACTATACGACTCATGTTTGACCTTTCGGTCTCTCGTGTTCCGAGGCCATGTCTGTACATGCTAGGCTCATCAAGTCAACCTAAGTGTTTTGCATGTGTATATCTGGCTTACACCCGTTGTATTCGAACGTTAGAATCTGTCACACCCGATCATCACGTGGTGCTTCGAAACAATGAACCTTCGCAACGGTGCACAGTTAGGGGGAACACTTTCTTGAAATTTTAGAGAGGGATCATCTTATTTATGATACCGTCGTTCTAAGAAAATAAGATGTAAACATGACAAACATCACATGCAAATCATAAAGTGACATGATATGGCCAATATCGTCTTGCGCCTTTGATCTCCATCTTCGAGGCGCGGTATGAACACCATCGTCACCGGCATGACACCATGATCTCCATCATCGTGTCTTCATGAAGTTGCCTCGCCAACTATTACTTCTACTACTATGGCTAACGGTTAGTAATAAAGTAAAGTAATTACATGGAGTTTTCATTGACACGCAGGTCATAAATAAATTAAGACAACTCCTATGGCTCCTGCCGGTTGTCATACTCATCGACATGCAAGTCGTGATTCATATTACAAGAACATGATCAATCTCATACATCACATATATCATTCATCACATCCTTTTGGCCATATCACATCACATAGCAAACCCTGCAAAAACAAGTTAGACGTCCTCTAATTGTTGTTGCATGTTTTACGTGGATGCTATGGGTTTCTAGCAAGAACGTTTCTTACCTACGCAAAATCACAACAGTGATATGCCAATTGCCATTTACCCTTCATAAGGACCCTTTTCATTGAATCCGATCCGACTAAAGTGGGAGAGACAGACACCCACCAGCCACCTTATGCATCAAGTGCATGTCAGTCGGTGGAACCAGTCTCACGTAAGCGTACGTGTAAGGTCGGTCCAGGCCGCTTCATCCCACAATGCCGCCAGATCAAGATAAGACTAGTAACGGTAAGAAAATTGAACAAATCATCGCCCACAACTGCTTTTTGTTCTACTCGTGCATAGAATCTATGCATAGACCTAGCTCATGATGCCACTGTTGGGGAACGTAGGAATAATTCAAAAAAATTCCTATGTGTCACCAAGATCAATCTAGGAGATACTAGCAACAATAGAGAGGGAGTGCATCTTCATACCCTTGAATATCGCAAAGCGGAAGCGTTACAAGAACGTGGTTGGTGGAGTGTACACGCAGCGGTTCAGATCACGGTCGATTCTGATCTAAGCGCCGAACAACGGCGCCTCCGCGTTCAACACACGTACAGCCCGGGGATGTCTCTTCCTTCTTGGTACAGCAAGGGGAGAGGAGAAGTTGAGGGAGAACTTTGACAACATGACAGCATGGTGGTGATGGAGCTCGTGGTTCTCCGGCAGGGCTTCGCCAAGCGCTACGGAGGAGGAGGAGGTGTTGGGGAGGGAGAGGGCTGCGCCAGGGGAAGGGTGTGCGGCTGCCCTCTCTCTCCCTCACTATATATAGGGGGAAGGGGGTGGAGGAGGTTCCCTAGGGTTCCCTAGGGAAGGGGCGGCAGCCACAGAGGAAACCCTAGATGGGTTTGGGCGCCCCTACCCCTAGGAAACTTGCCCCCCAAGCAAGAGGGGTGGCTGCCCTAGGGGAGGCGCCCCCACCTCTCCAGGTTATGTGAGATGGGGTGGGAGGGGCGCTCAGCCCCTTAGTAGGCTGATGTGCCCCCTCCCCTTGGCCCATAAGGCCCCCAACGCTTGTCGGGGCCTCTGAAACCCCTTTCGGACACGCTGGTGGTCACCCGGTACCCCGGAACAATTCCGGACACCAATACCCTTCGTCCAATATATCGATCTTCACCTTCGGACCATTCCGGGACTCCTCGTCATGTCCAGGATCTCATCCAGGACTCCGAAAAACCTTCGGTAACCACATACTATTTCCCATAACAATTCTAGCGTCACCGAACCTTAAGTGTGTAGACCCTACGGGTTTGGGAACCATGTAGACATGACCGAGACATCTCTCCGGCCAATAACCAATAGCGGGATCCAGATACCCATATTGGCTCCCACATGTTCCATGATGATCTCCTCAGATGAACCACGATGTCGGGGATTCAATCAATCCAGTATACAATTCCCTTTGTCTATCGGTATGTTACTTGCCCGAGATTTGGTCGTCAGTATCCCCATACCTCGTTCAATCTCGTTACCGGCAAGTCTCTTTACCTGTTCCATAACGCATGATCCCGTGACCAACTCCTTGGTCACATTGAGCTCATAATGATGATGCATTACTGAGTGGGCCCAGAGATACCTCTCCGTCATACGGAGTGACAAATCCCAGTCTCGATTCGTGCCAACCCAACAGACACTTTCAGAGATACCTGTAGTGCACCTTTATAGCCACCCAGTTACGTTGTGACGTTTGGTCCACCCAAAGCATTCCTACGGTATCCGGGAGTTGCACAATCTCATGGTCTAAGGAAAATGATACTTGATATTAGAAAAGCTTTAGCAAACGAACTTCACGATCTTGTGCTACGCTTAAGACTGGGTCTTGTCCATCACATCATTATCCTAATGATGTGATCCCATTATCAATGACATCCAATATCAATGGTCAGGAAACCATGACCATCTATTGATCAACAAGCTAGTCAACTAGAGGCTTACTAGGGACATATTACTATATGTGTATTCACACATGTATTACGGTTTCCGGTTAATACAATTATAGCATGAACAATAGACAATTATCATGAATAAGGAAATATAATAATAACCATTTTATTATTGCCTCTAGGGCATATTTCCAACACCGAGAACATACCATTTTTCGTATAACTCCAGGCAATGAAATCTGTCATATTATGTTGCCAAAGTGGGATTGAAAGAATCCGTTGTGCGTCAATGGGCCACATAGTTTGTCTAATCAGGTCCTCATCCTAATTATTGGAAACAGGGTCAATCAAATCAACCACTTTTGATAACAATTGTTCCCCTTAGGAGTCACAGTCTTCCTAGTGACACAATTTGGGATCCAGGCTCGGGCGACTCGGGTGGCACCCCAACCCTAGCCATCACCGGGGCCTAAATCATCTTCCTCCCTTCCTTCCGCCGCCGCCGGAGGACGCCGCCGCCTGCGCCCGGAGGCCGACGGCGGTGGCGGGGGTCCTTCCTATCTCTCGCGTTTCAGGGGTGGCGGGGCCCCAACGCGCGTGGAGGTGCGGCCCATCTAGAAGCTACAACGATGGTTTCAACGACGGCGGCGATGGTCGGCCCTGCCCCGGGCCACGGGCGGCTGCCTGCGGCGGCTGGCCTGGATCAGGTGGCGGCGCGATGCGGTCTGCAGTGGCGCGTCATCGGGCTTTAGATCTGCGACGGCGTCGAGGGCCTGGTGGGCTTCTTGGTGGCATCTCTGGCATATCTGTTATGGCTGCTGTAGCCAGCGGTGGTGGTCATCTTCTTCGCCGGAGGTGGCCGGCCAGAGGCTGGGTAGTCGGATCTCGAGATTCATCATCTAGTCCCGGCTGCGAGTTGGGAGACATGGTTGTCGGTGAAAACCTAGCCGACGACAGGCGATGGCGGTGTTCTACGTCGTTACCTTGATGAAAGCATCGTCGTGTAGCTATTGTCGACCCACTCATGCTGCTTCGAGGGAAACCCTAGGATCTGGTGTTCCAGATCGGATGATGGCAACACTGCGGTGTCATTTCTCTCTTGGGAGCACCGTTTGTGGAGCAGCGCTGGAAATCAGAGGTAGGAAGTGGAGCGGCTTCGTCTTGCATGGAGCTTCGGTGGAGATGTCAAGTCATGCCTGACCGGCAGGTGCTACGCTTTGTCATGCCTGGTCGGTAGGTGCTACGCATGACAAATCTTCCAATGACTTCAAGCTGTGCCGGCTGGTGGTACTTGGCAGCATGGTGCTGAGGTGTATCGGTAGCGACCACGACATGCTCAAATGTTCGTGCGCAGGGAGGTGGCACTATTGGGCGCCGTGGTGGCCTTGACGACAGCTAGACCGAGCAAGATTGATGCGTCAGTACAACTCTGAAGATGGAGCGGTGGCAGTTGGTGGCGGTAGCCTCTGAGAGTGCGTCGGACCGGTGTGTGTCCCAGACCCGGCAAGTGGCTAGGTTGGGACCTCAGGTCTTAGATGTTAGGCTGGGCTGCGAGGTCTGTGGTATTAGGCTCTGACTATCAGCATTCCTTCATCAACTGGATATCAGTAGCGACAAATGTTGCCTAGACGGTGGCTTCAGACTTACTGTTGTATTTCTTTGTAAGGTCTTTTGTGAATAATTAATAAAGTGGCTACATGCATCGCGGAGATGCAGAGGCCGGGGTCTTCCTCCTTTTAAAAAAACAATTTAGGATCCAGGCATCTTCCCAAATATTGTTGTTATGTCCATTCCCCACTCGCCCAATATAGCCACATCGATGGTACCCTTAACATGTAAGACGATTCCTTTTTTAATAGATATAAGTAGTGGAAAGTAATGTTGATGCTTATGCTACATAATGCGCATGTGCAGAAACTCATAACTAAATAGAATTTCTTCATGTAAATTTTTTATATCAAGTACATTATGTTTACTATTAATTTAAATCTTGTATTTTCTGTCTAGCTAACAAATTGTCATATTAGTTGATGAGTTCTTACAAGGACACATATGAATTATTTCACATTTGTTTTGGAAAATCAGAAAAAGGAGAGACATATAGGTTGTGTGGGCAAATTCCTTAGAGAATCTCTAGTAGACCCCGTATAATGCGCAAACCCGCATAATTCCAGCGAGTATACTGGCCCGGCCCACTTTTCTTGCCAGAACAGAGCCCGTATACTCGCCCGACCCGTATTTTTCTTTACTGCGGCCCGCAAACTATTGGGGAACGCAGTAATTTCAAAAAAATTCCTACGCACACGCAAGATCATGGTGATGCATAGCAACGAGAGGGGAGAGTGTCGTCCACGTACCCTCGTAGACCGTAAGCGGAAGCGTTATGACAACACGGTTGATGTAGTCGTACGTCTTCACGATCGACCGATCTTAGTACCGAACGTACGTCACCTCCGTGATCTGCACACGTTCAACTCGGTGACTGATACGTCTCCGTCATATCTATAATTTTTGATTGTTCCATGCCAATATTCTACAACTTTCATATAGTTTTGGCAACTTTTTATACTATTTTTGGGACCAACATATTGATCCAGTGCCCAATGCCAGTTCCTGTTAGTTGCATGTTTTTTGTTTCGCAGTAAATCCATATCAAACGGAGTCCAAACAGGATAAAAACTGACGCAGATTTTTTTGGAATATATGTGATTTTTGGGAAGAAAAATCAACGCGAGACGATGCCCGAGGGGGCCACGAGGCAGAGGGCGCGCCCCAGGGGGGCAGGCGCACCCTGGGCCCTCGTGGACACCCCGTAAGGCGGTTGATGCCCTTCTTTCGCCGCAAGAAATCTAATATCTGGATAGAGATCATCTTAAAATTTTAGCCCAATCGGAGTTATGGATCTCCGGGAATATAAGAAATGGTGAAAGGGCAGAATCTGATAACGCAGAAACAGAGAGGACAGAGAGACAGATCCAACCTCAGAGGGGCTCTCGCCCCTCCCATGCCATGGAGGCCATGGACCAGAGGGGAAACCCTTCTCCCATCTAGTGAGAAGGTCAAGGAAGAAGAAGGAGGGGGGCTCTCTCCCCCTCGCTTCCGGTGGCGCCGGAACGCCGCCGGGGGCCATCATCATCACCGCGATCTTCACCAACACCTCCGCCATCTTCACCAGCATCTCCATCAACTTCCCAATCTATCTACAGCGGTCCACTCTCCCGCAACCCGCTGTACCCTCTACTTGAATATGGTGCTTTATGCCTCATATTATTATCCAATGATGTGTTGCCATCCTATGATATCTGAGTAGATTTTCGTTGTCCTATCGGTGGTTGACGAATTGCTATGATTGATTTAATTTGCTTGTGGTTATGTTGCTGTCCTTTGGTGCCCATCATATGAGCACGCGCGTGGATCACACCATAGGGTTAGTTGTATGTTGATAGGACTATGTATTGGAGGGCAAGAGTGACAGAAACTTCAGCCTAGCATAGAAATTGATGCATACGGGATTGAAGGGGGACCAATTTATCTTAATGCTATGGTTGGGTTTTACCTTAATGAACGTTAGTAGTTGTGGATGCTTGCTAATAGTTCCAATCATAAGTGCACAGAATTCCAAGTCTGGGATGACATGCTAGCAGTGGCCTCTCCCACATAAAACTTGCTATCGGTCTAGTAAAGTAGTCAATTGCTTAGGGACAATTTCACAACTCGTACCACCAATTTTCCACACTCGCTATACTAACTTTATTGCTTCTTTATCTAAACAGCCCCTAGCTTTTATTTACGCGCCCTTTATTATCTTTCAAACCTATCCAAAAACACCTACAAAGTACTTCTAGTTTCATACTTGTTCTAGGTAAAGCGAACGTTAAGCGTGCGTAGAGTTGTATCGGTGGTCGATAGAACTTGAGGGAATATTTGTTCTACCTTTAGCTCCTCATTGTGTTCGACACTCTTACTTATCGAAAGAGGCTACAATTGATCCCCTATACTTGTGGGTTATCAAGACCTTTTTCTGGCGCTGTTGCCGGGGAGCCATAGCGTGGGGTGAATATTCTCGTGTGTGCTAGTTTCCTTTATCACTAAGTAATTTTTATTTGCTGTTCTTAGTTGTTTTCTATCTTTAGTTATGGGTAGGAAACGCAAAATACCAAAAAATTTAGTTGTACCTGCTACACCAATGGTTGAAGAACCACTCAAAATCTATCACACTCCTGAAGCTTTTTACTTGGATCATCTTCGATCCCTTTGTGCTCGTGCTGAAACCCCAACTATCTTAGTTGAGGGCAAATCTTTAGATGAGCATGCTTGTTATGTGCGACACCGCTTATCTCAAAAAGGGAAACTCTTACTGGATCAAATTAATCGTTTGCAATGTTATGCTTGGAATTTATGTGAAATATATGATGTTATTGTTGTTCTGAAAACCCTAAGAAACACCTTCCCTACCAATGTGAGTTTAGCGATAATGGAACCATATCTTCGTATGCTAAGGGTGTTTATAATTACTATGATGTTCAACAAATTGAAGAATTTGTTGCTTTTAAGGGTGCATATGAAATTGCTTCTTTGATTGAAAAGTATGATGCTACTCTTTACAAATCTGAAATTTTTGCCATACTTAAATATTGTTATGATAATTATGCTTCTAATGCCTATGTTAAACCATATATTTAGGACTCCTCCGCTGTCCAAGAAGAGACTAATATTTTGCCGGAGTCTATGGAAGAAGAAATTGATGAAACTATGAGCTCATTGGATGAAAAAGATGAGGAGGAGAGCGAAGAACAAAAGGAGGAAGAGCGGATTGATCACCCGTGCCCACCTTCTAATGAGAGTAACTCTTCAACTCATACATTGTTTAATTTCCCTTCGTGCTTACCGAAGGATGATTGATATGATGACTGTTATGATCCCGTTGATTCTCTTGAAATATCCCTTCTTGATGATGTTTGCTATGCTTGTGGCCAAGATGCCAATATGAATTATGCTTATAAAGATGAACTTGCTATAGTTCCTTATGTTAAACATGAAATTGTTGCTATTGCACCCACGCATGATAGTCATATTATCTTTTTGAATTCTCCCAACTACACTATATCGAAGAAGTTTACCCTTATTAAGGATTATATTGATGGTTGCGTTTTACTATTACACATGATGATTTTGATAGAAATAATATGCATGTGCTTGCTGCTCCTACTTGCAGTTATTATGAGAGAGGAACTACATCTCCGCCTCTTTATGTTTCCAATATGAAAAAATTGCAAAAAACTGTTTATACTATGCATTGGCCTTTACTTTGTGTGCATGAATTGTTCTTTTATGACATGCCGATGCATAGGAAGAGATTTAGACTTCATCATTACATGATATATGTTACCTTGTGCTCACTACTAAATTACAAATCATTGTTAATTAAAATTGGCTTTGATATACCTTGGGACCCGGGTGGATCCATTACTTGAGCACTATATGCCTAGCTTAATGGCTTTAAAGAAAGCGCTGCCAGGGAGACAACCCGGAAGTTTTAGAGAGTCATTTGTTTCTGTTGTGCTCTTTTATAAGGTTTAAAAATAAAAATAATGTGCCAAGGTTTGCCTTTAGGATGTTTACATTTGCTTGATGGTTTGTACGGTGCAGGACAGAAACTTTGGCTGTAGTGCGCGATTTTAAATTTTTTACTAGAATGCCAAACGGTTCTGAAACTTTTTGCACTGTCTTTCTATACAAATTTTTTATTTTTCCTAATTTTGGTAGAATTTGGGGAGTACCATAGGTATGGTGAATGTTCAGATTACTACAGACTGTCCTGTTTAAGACAGATTCTGTTTTTGATGCATTGTTTGCTTGTTTTGATGAAACTATCAATTTCTATCAGTGGATTAAGCCATGGAAAAGTTATATTACAGTAGCTACAATACAAAAACAAAATATGAATTGGTTTACAACAGTACTTAGAGTAGTGATTTGCTTTATTATACTAACGGATCTTACCGAGCTTTCTGTTGAGTTCTGTGTGGATGAAGTGTTCGAAGATCGAGGATGTCTCGATGTGAGGAGAAGAAGGAGAGGCAAGAGCTATAGCTTGGGGATGTACAAGGCACCCCAAGTAAATATTCAAGGAGACTCAAACATCTAAGCTTGGGGATGCCCTGGAAGGCATCCCATCTTTCTTCAACAAGTATCGGCATGTTTTCGGATTCGTTTCGTTCATGCGATATGTGAAATCTTGGAGCGTCTTTTGCATTTAGTTTTCATTTTTCTTTTATGCACCATGCTGGTATGAGATAGTCCTTGGTTGATTTATAGAATGCTCTTTGCACTTCACTTAAATCTTTTGAGTATGGCTTTATAGAATGCTTCATGTGCTTCACTTATATCAGTTGAAGTTTGGATTGCATGTTTCTCTTCACATAGAAAACCTCATTTGTAGAATGCTCTTTTGCTTCAATTATATTTGTTAGAGCGTGGGAATATCTTTTGTAGAAAGAATTAAACTCTCTTGCTTCACTTATATCTATTTAGAGAGATGACAGGAATTGGTCATTCACATGGTTAGTCATAAAATCCTAAATAAAACTTGTAGATCACTAAATATGATATGTTTGATTCCTTGCAATAGTTTTGCGATATAAAGGTGGTGATATTAGAGTCTTGATAGTTGAGTAATTGTGAAATTGAGAAATACTTGTGTTGAGGTTTGCAAGTCCCGTAGCATGCACGTATGGTGAACCGTTATGTAACGAAGTTGGAGAATGAGGTATTTATTGATTGTCTTCCTTATGAGTGGTGGTCGGGGACGAGCGATGGTCTTTTCCTACCAATCTATCCCCCTAGGGGCATGCGTAGTAGTACTTTTCTTCGAGGGCTAATAAACTTTTGCAATAAGTACATGAGTTCTTTATGACTAATGTGAGTCCATGGATTATACGCACTCTCACCCTTCCATCATTGCTAGCCTCTTCGGTACCGTGCATTGCCTTTTCTCACCTCAAGAGTTGGTGCAAACTTTGCTGGTGCATCCAAACCCCGTGATACGATACGCTCTATCACACATAAACCTCCTTATATCTTCCTCAAAACAGCCACCATACCTACCTATCATGGCATTTCGATAGCCATTCTGAGATATATTGCCATGCAACTTCCATGATCATCATATACATGACTTGGGCATTTATTGTCATATTGCTTTGCATGATCGTAAGATAGCTAGCATGATGTTTTCATTGCTTGTCCATTTTTTGATGTCATTGCTATGCTAGATCATTGCACATCCCGGTATACTGCCGGAGGCATTCATATAGAGTCATATCTTTGTTCTAGTATCGAGTTGTAATATTGAGTTGTAAGTAAATAAAAGTGTGATTATCATCATTATTAGAGCATTGCCCCAGTGAGGAAAGGATGATGGAGACTATGATTCCCCCACAAGTCAGGATGAGACTCCGGACAAAAAAAAAGAGAAAGGCCAAAAAAAGTAAGGCCCCAAAAAAGGAAAAAATGAGAGAAAAAGAGAGAAGGGGAAATGTTACTATCCTTTTACCACACTTGTGCTTCAGAGTAGCACTATGTTCTTCATATAGAGAGTCTCTTGAGTTATCACTTTCATATACTAGTGGGAATTTTCATTATAGAACTTGGCTTGTATATTATGATGATGGGCTTCCTCAAATGCCCGAGGTCTTCATGAGCAAGCAAGTTGGATGCACACCCACTTAGTTTCCAGTTTGAGATTTCATACACTTATAGCTCTTAGTGCATCCGTTGCATGGCAATCCCTACTCCTCACATTGACATCAATTGATGGACATCTCCATAGCTCGTTGATTAGCCGCGTCGATGTGAGACTTTCTCCCTTTTTGTCTTCTCCACACAACCTCCACCATCATATTCTATTCCACCTATAGTGTTATATCCATGGCTCATGCTCATGTATTGCGTGAAAGTTGAAAAGGTTTGAGAACATCAAAAGTATGAAACAATTGCTTGGCTTGTCATCGGGGTTGTGCATGATTTGAATATTTTGTGTGGTGAAGATGGAGCATAGCCAGACTATATGATTTTGAATGGATAACTTTCTTTGGCCATGTTATTTTGAAAATACATGATTGCTTTATTAGTATGCTTGAAGTATTATTATCTTAATGTCAAATGATAGACTATTGCTTTGAATCACTCTTGTCTTAATATTCATGCCATGATTAGATTACACGATCAAGATTATGCTAGGTAGCATTCCACATCAAAAATTATCTTTTTTATCATTTACCTACTCGAGGACGAGCAAGAATTAAGCTTGGGGATGCTGATACGTCTTCGTCGTATCTATAATTTTTGATTGTTCCATGCCAATATTCTACAACTTTCATATACTTTTGGCAACTTTTTATACTATTTTTGGGACTAACATATTGATCCAGTGCCCAGTGCCAGTTCCTGTTTGTTGCATGTTTTTTCTCAGCAGTAAATCCATATCAAACAGAGTCCAAATGGGATAAAAACTGACAGAGATTTTTTTGGAATATATGTGATTTTTGGGAAGAAAAATCAACGCGAGACGATGCCCAAGGGGGCCATGAGGCAGGGGCGCGCCCCAGGGGGGCAGGCGCACCCTGGGCCCTCGTGGCCACCCCGTAAGGCGGTTGATGCCCTTCTGTCGCCGCAAGAAAGCTAATATCCGGATAGAGATCGTGTTCAAATTTCAGCCCAGTTGGAGTTACGGGTCTCTGGGAATATAAGAAACGGTGAAAGGGCAGAATCTGAGAATGCAAAAACAGAGAGAGACAGAGAGAGAGATCCAATCTCGGAGGGGCTCTCGCCCCTCCCATGCCATGGAGGCCATGGACCAGAGGGGAAATCCTTCTCCCATCTTGGGAGAAGGTCAAGGAATAAGAAGAAGGAGGGGGCTCTCTCCCCCTCACTTCCGGTGGCGCCGGAACACCGCCGGGGGGCCATCATCATCACCGCGATCTTCACCAACACCTCCGCCATCTTCACAAACATCTCCATCACCTTCCCCCATCTATCTACAGAGGTCCACTCTCCCGCAACCCGTTGTACCCTCTACTTGAACATGGTGCTTTATGCCTCGTATTATTATCCAATGATGTGTTGCCATCCTATGATGTCCGAGTAGATTTTCGTTGTCCTATCGGTGGTTGATGAATTTCTATGATTGATTTAATTTGCTTGTGGTTATGTTGTTGTCCTTTGGTTCCCATCATATGAGCGCACGCGTGGATCACACCATAGGGTTAGTTGTATGTTGATAGGACTATGTATTGGAGGGCAAGAGTGACAGAAACTTCAGCCTAGCATAGAAATTGATGCATACGGGATTGAAAGGGGACCAATTTATCTTAATGCTATGGTTAGGTTTTACCTTAATGAATGTTAGTAGTTGCGGATGCTTGCTAATAGTTGCAATCATAAGTGCATAGAATTCCAAGTCAAGGATGACATGCTAGCAGTGGCCTCTTCCACATAAAACTTGCTATCGGTCTGGTAAAGTAGTCAATTGCTTAGGGACAATTTCACAACTCCTACCACCACTTTTCCACACTCGCTATACTAAATTTATTGCTTCTTTATCTAAACAACCCCTAGATTATATTTACGCGCTCTTTATTATCTTGCAAACCTATCCAAAAACACCTACAAAGTACTTCTAGTTTCATACTTGTTCTAGGTAAAGCGAACGTTAAGCGTGCGTAGAGTTGTATCGGTAGTCGATAGAACTTGAGGGAATATTTGTTCTACCTTTAGCTCCTCGTTGGGTTCGACACTCTTACTTATCGAAAGAGGCTACAATTGATCCCATATACTTGTGGGTTATCAGTGATGTCCCACGAACTCACGATCCATTTGCCAGATTTCATAAAATGCGGCAACTGCTAACATGATCCGGACAGACTTTTAAGCATCGATACGAGTGAGAAAATCTCATCATAGTCAACGCCTTGAATTTTTCGAAAACATTTTACGACAATTCGAGCTTTCTAGATAGTAACACTACTATCAGCGTCCGTTTTCCTCTTGAAGATCCATTTATTCTCAATGACTCACCGATCATCGGGCAAGTCAATCAAAGTCCATACATTGTTCTCATACATGGACCCCATCTCAGATTTCATGACCTCAAGCCATTTTGTAGAATCTGGGCTCATCATTGCTTCCTCATAGTTTGTAGGTTCGTCATGGTCTATTAACATGACTTCCAGAAAGGATTACCATACCACTCTGGTGCGGACCATACTCTGGTTGTCCTACGAGGTTCGGTAGTGACTTGATCTGAAGTTTCATGATCATCATCACTAACTTCCTCACTAATCGGTGTAGGCATCACTGGAACTGATTTCTATGATAAACTACTTTCCAATTCGCTAGAAGGTACAATTACCTTATCAAGTTCTACTTTCCTCCCACTCACTTCTTTCGAGAGAAACTCCTTCTCTAGAAAGGATCCATTCTTAGCAACGAATATCTTGCCTTTGGATCTGTGATAGAAGGTGTACCCAACAGTTACTTTTGGGTATCCTATGAAGACGCACTTCTCCGCTTTGGGTTTGAGCTTATCAGGATGAAACTTTTTCACATAAGCATCGCAACCCCAAACTTTAAGAAACGACAGCTTAGGTTTCTTGCTAAACCACAGTTCATACGGCGTCGTCTCACCGGATTTAGATGGTGTCCTTTTTAACGTGAATGTAGTTGTCTCTAATGCATAACCCCAAAACTATAGCGGTAAATCAGTAAGAGACATCATATATTGCACCATATCTAATAAAGTATGATTACGACGTTCGAACACACCATTACGTTGTGGTGTTCTAGGTGGTGTGAGTCGTGAAACTATTCCGCATTGTTTCAAATGAATACCAAACTCGTAACTCAAAATATTCTCCTCCATGATCAGATCGTAGAAACTTTATTTTCTTGTTACGATGATTTTCCACTTCACTCTGAAATTATTTGAACTTTTCAAATGTTTCAGATTTATGTTTCATCAAGTAGATATGCCCATATCTGCTCAAATCATCTGTCAAGGTCAAAAAATAACGATACCTGCCGCGAGCCTCAACACTATCGGACTGCATACATTAGTATGTATTATTTCCAACAAGTCTATTGCTCGCTCCATTGTTCCGGAGAACGGAGTCTTAGTCATCTTGCCCATGAGGCATGGTTCGCAAGTGTCAATTGATTCATAATCAAGTGATTCCAAAAACCCATCAACATGGATTTTCTTCATGCGCTTTACACCAATATGACTAAACGGCAATGCCACAAATAAGTTGCACTATCATTATTAACTTTGCATATTTTGGCTTCAATATTATGAATATGTGTATCACTACGATCGAGATTCAATAAACCATTTATATTGAGTGTATGACCATAGAAGGTTTTATTCATGTAAATAGAACAACAATTATTCTTTGACACAAATGAATAACCGTATTGCAATAAACATGATCCAATCATATTCATGCTCAACGCAAACACGAAATAACATTTATTTTAGGTTCAACACTAATCCTGAAGGTAAAGGGAGTGTGCCATGGTGATCTTATCAACCTTGGAATCACTTCCAACACACATCATCACCTCGCCCTTAACTAGTCTTTGTTTATTTTGCAACTCCTGTTTCGAGTTACTACTTGATACGTCTCCAACATATCTATAATTTTTGATTGCTCCATGCTATATTATCTACTGTTTTGGACTATATTGGGCTTTATTTTCCACTTTTATATTATTTTTGGGACTAACCTATTAACCGGAGGCCCAACCCAGAATTGTTGTTTTTTTTGCCTATTTTAGTGTTTCAGAGAAACAAAATATCAAATGAAGTCCAAACGGAATGAAACCTTCGGAAACGTGATTTTCTCATCAGATAAGATCCACGAGACTTGGACCCTCCATCAAGAAAGCCATGAGGTGGCCACGAGGGTGGAGGGCGCGCCCCCTGCCTTGTGGGCCCCTCGAAGCTCCACCGACGTACTCCTTCCTCCTATATATACCTACGTACCCCCAAACGATCAGGGATGGAGCCAAAAACCTAATTCCACCGCCGCAACTTTCTGTATCCACGAGATCCCATCTTGGGGCCTGTTCCGGAGCTCCGCCGGAGGGGGCATCGATCACGGAGGGCTTCTACATCATCATCCAAGCCCCTCCGATGAAGTGTGAGTAGTTTACTTCAGACGTACGGGTCCATAGTTAGTAGCTAGATGGCTTCTTCTCTCTTTTTGGATCTCAATACAATGTTCTCCCCCTCTCTCATGGAGATCTATTCGATGTAATCTTCTTTTTGCAGTGAGTTTGTTGAGACCAATGAATTGTGGGTTTATTATCAAGTCTATCTATGAATAATATTTGAATCTTCTCTGAATTCTTTTATGTATGATTGGTTATTGCTACCTCTTGAGCTTGCGTTGGATTTCCCCGGAGAGGAAAGGATGATGCAGCAGAGTAGCGTAAGTATTTCCCTCAGTTTTTGAGAATCAAGGTATCAATCCAGTAGGAGGGCACGCTCAAGTCCCTCGTACCTGCACAAAACGATAGCTACTCGCAACCAACGCGATTAGGGGTTGTCAATCCCTTCACGGTCACTTACGAGAGTGAGATCTGATAGATATAATATTTTTGGTATTTTTGGTAAAAAGATGCAAAGTAAAAAGTAAAAGCAAAGTAAATAGCAAAACAAGATTAAAGTAATGGAGATTGATATGATGAGAATAGACCCGGGGGCCATAGGTTTCACTAGTGGATTCTCTCAAGAGCATAAGTATTCTATGGTGGGTGAACAAATTACTGTTGAGCAATTGACAGAATTGAGCATAGTTATGAGAATATCTAGGCATGATCATGTATATAGGCATCACGTCCGTGACAAGTAGACCGAAACGATTCTGCATCTACTACTATTACTCCACTCATCGCCCGCTATCCAGCATGCATCTAGAGTATTAAGTTAAAAACAGAGTAACGCCTTAAGCAAGATGACATGATGTAGAGAGATAAATTCATGCAATATGAAATAAACCCCATCTTGTTATCCTTGATGGCAACGGTGCAATACGTGCCTTGCTGCCCCTTCTGTCACTGGGAAAGGACACCGCAAGATCGAACCCAAAGCTAAGCACTTCTCCCATGGCAAGAACTACCAATCTAGTTGGCCAAACCAAACGGATAATTCGAAGAGACTTGCAAAGATAACCAATCATACATAAAAGAATTCAGAGCAGATTCAAATATTATTCATAGATAGACTTGATCATAAACCCACAATTCATCGGTCTCAACAAACACACCGCAAAAAGAAGATTACATCGAATAGATCTCCATGAGAGAGGGGGAGAACTTTGTATTGAGATTCGAAGAGAGAGAAGAAGCCATCTAGCTACTAACTATGGACCCGAAGGTCTGAGGTAAACTACTCACACTTCATCGGAGAGGCTATGATGATGTAGAAGCCCTCCATGATGACAACCCTCTTCCGGCGGAGCTCCGGAACAGGCCCCAAGATGGGATCTCGTGGATACAAAAAGTTGCGGCGGTGGAATTAGGTTTTTGGCTCCTGTTCTGATTGTTTCGGGGTACGTAGGTATATATAGGAGGAAGAAGTACGTCGGTGGAGCTCCGAGGGGCCCATGAGGCAGGGGCGCGCCCTAGGGGGGCGCCCCCCACCCTCGTGACCGCCTCTTTTGTTCCTTGGAGCAGGGTCCAAGTCTCCTGAATCACGTTCGGTGAGAAAATCACGTTCCCGAAGGTTTTATTCCGTTTGGACTCCGTTTGATATTCCGTTTCTCCGAAACACTGAAATAGGCAAAAAATAGCAATTCTGGGCTGGGCCTCCGGTTAATAGGTTAGTCCCAAAAGTAATATAAAAGTGGAAAATAAAGCCCAATATAGTCCAAAACAGTAGATAATATAGCATGGAGCAATCAAAAATTATAGATACGTTGGAGACGTATCAGGCATCCCCAAGCTTAATTCCTGCTCGTCCTCGAGTAGGTAAATGATAAAAAGAGAATTTTTGATGCGGAGTGCTACTTGGCATAATTTCAATGCAAATATTCTTAATTGTGATATGAATATTCAGATTAGAAATATTCAAGACAAAAGTTTATATTGACATAAGAAATAATAATACTTCAAGCATATTAACAAAGCAATTATGTCTTCTCAAAATAACATGGCCAAAGAAAGTTATCCCTACAAAATCATATAGTCTGGCTATGCTCTATCTTCACCACACAAAATATTTAAATCATGCACAACCCCGATGACAAGCCAAGCAATTGTTTCATACTCTAACTTTTTCAAAACTTTTTCAATCTTCACGCAATACATGAGTGTGAGCCATGGACATAACACTATAGGTGGAATAGAATGGTGGTTGTGGAGAAGGCAAAAAGGGAGAAGATAGTCTCACATCAACTAGGCGTATCAACGGGCTATGGAGATGCCCATCAATAGATATCAATGTGAGTGAGTAGGGATTGCCATGCAACGGATGCACTAGAGCTATAAGTATATGAAAGCTCAAAAAGAAACTAAGTGGGTGTACATCCAAGTTGCTTGCTCGTGAAGACCTAGGGCAATTTGAGGAAGCCCATCATTAGAATATACAAGCCAAGTTCTATAATGAAAGATTCCCACTAGTATATGAAAGTGATAACATGAGAGACTCTCTACTATGAAGATCATGGTGCTACTTTGAAGCACAAGTGTGGTAAAAGGATAGTAACATTGTCCCTTCTCTCTTTTTCTCTCATTTTTTATATTTTTTTATTTGGGCCTTTTCTCTTTTTTTATGGCCTCTTTTTTTAGGGGGGGCTTCTTTGGCCTCTTTTTTTTATTTTTCGTCCGGAGTCTCATCCCGACTTGTGGGGGAATCATAGTCTCCATCATTCTTTCCTCACTAGGACAATGCTCTAATAATGATGATCATCACACTTTTATTTTTATTACAACTCAACAATTACAACTCGATACTTAGAACAAAATATGACTCTATATGAATGCCTCCGGCGATGTACCGGGATATGCAATGAATCAAGAGTGACATGTATGAAAGAATTATGAATGGTGGCTTTGCCACAAATACGGTGTCAACTACATGATCGTGCTAGCAATATGACAATGATGGAGTGTGTCATAATAAACGGAACGGTGGAAAGTTGCATGGCAATATATCTCGGAATGGCTATGGAAATACCATAATAGGTAGGTATGGTGGCTGTTTTGAGGAAGGTATATGATGGGTGTATGATACCGGCGAAAGGTGCGCGGTATTAGAGAGGCTAGCAAAGGTGGAAGGGCGAGAGTGCGTATAATCCATGGACTCAACATTAGCCATAAAGAACTCATATACTTATTGCAAAAATCTAGAAGTTATCAAAGCAAAGTATTACGTTCATGCTCCTAGGGGGATAGATTGGTAGGAAAAGACCATCGCTCGTCCCCGACCGCCACTCATAAGGAAGACAATCAATAAATAAATCATGCTCCGACTTCATCACATAACGGTTCACCATACGTGCATGCTACGGGAATCACAAACTTCAACACAAGTATTCTTTAAATTCACAACTACTCAACTAGCATGACTTTGATATTATCACCTCCATATCTCAAAACAATTATCATGCTCCAATCTTTTCTCAGTATTCAACACACTCAAAAGAAAGTTTCACAAATCTTGAATACCAAGCATATTATTATTAAGCAAATTACCATGCTATTAAGAGACTCTCAAAATAATTTAAGTGAAGCATGAGAGATCAATAGTTTCTTTAAAACAAATCCACCACCATTCTCTAAAAGATCTAAGTGAAGCGTATAGAGCAAAATTACATAGCTCAAAAGATATAAGTGAAGCACATAGAGCAAAACTACTTAGCTCAAAAGATATAAGTGAAGCACATAGAGTATTCTATCAAATTTTAATTCATGCATGGCTCTCTCAAAAGGTGTGTACAGCAAGGATGATTGTGGCACACTAACAAATAAAGACACAAATAATACAAGACGCTCCAAGCAAAACATATATCATGTTGGTGAATAAAAATATAGCTCCAAGTAAAGTTACCGATAGAAGTAGACGAAAGAGGGGATGCCTTCCGGGGCATCCCCAAGATTTGTCTTTTAGGTGTCCTTAGATTATCTTGGGGGTGCCATGGGCATCCCAAAGATTAGGCTCTTGCTACTCCTTGTTCCATAATACATCAAATCCTTACCCAAAACTTGAAAACTTCACAACACAAAACTTAAGGCAGAAAACTTGTGAGCTCCGTTAGCGAAAGAAAACAAAAGACCACTTCAAGGTACTGTAATGAAATTATTCTTTATTTATATTGGTGTTAAACCTACTGTATTCCAACTTCTATATGGATTATAAACTATTTTACTAGCCATAGATTCATCAAAATAAGCAAACAACACACGAAAAACAGAATCTGTCAAAAACAGAACAGTCTGTAGTAATCTGTAGCTAGCGCAAGATCTGGAACCCCAAAAATTCTAAAATAAATTGCTGGACGTGAGGAATTTATCTATTAATCATATGATAAAAGAATTAACTAAATATCACTCTCCAAATAAAAATGACAGCAGTTCTCGTGAGCGCTAAAGTTTCTGTTTTTTACAGCAAGTTCAACAAGACTTTCCCCAAGTCTTCCCAACGGTTCTACTTGGCACAAACACTAATTAAACATAAAAAACACAACCAAAACATAGGATAAATAATTTATTTATTACTAAACAGGAGCAAAAAGTAAGGAATAAAAATAAAATTGGGTTGCCTCCCAACAAGCGCTATCGTTTAATGCCCCTAGCTAGGCATAACAAGCAAACATAGATCTAGGTATTGCCATCTTTGGTAGGTAATCCATAAGTGGCTCTCATGATAGTTTCATATGACAATTTTATTTTCTTTCTTGGAAAGTGTTCCATTCCCTTTTTAATGGAAATTGAAATCTAATATTCCCTTCCTTCATATCAATAATCGCACCAACCGTTCTAAGGAAAGGTCTACCAAGAATAATAGGGCAAGAAGGATTGCAATCTATATCAAGAACAATGAAATCTACGGGCACATAATTTTGATTTGCAACAATAAGAACATCATTAATCCTTCTCATAGGTTTCTTAATAGTAGAATCCGCAAGATGCAAGTTTAGAGAGCAATCATCAAAATTACGGAAATCTAGCAAATCACACAAAGTTTTGGGATAGTGGAGACACTAGCACACAAATCACACAAAGCATAAAACTCATGATCTTTAATTTTAATTTTAATAGTTGGTTCCCACTCATCATAGAGTTTTCTAGGGATAGAAACTTTCAACTCAAGTTTTTCTTCATAAGATTTCATCAAGGCATCAACAATATGTTTGGTGAAGGCTTTATTTTGATTATAAGCATGTGGAGAATTTAGCAAGGATTGCAACAAGGAAATACAATCAATTAAATAGCAACTTTCCTAATTAAATTCCTTGAAATCCAATATAGTGGGTTTAGCAACATCTAGCTTTTTATTTCTTTCAATCCCACTTTCATCAATTTCATCACAAAGATCTAAATACTCCGAATTTTAGAACGCCTTCTAGGTAAAGGAAGATCATATTCAATTTCATCAAGATTCTTATTGCAAAACAAAGATTTAATAGGATACACATCAATAATTTTTAGATCTTCACCTTGATTTTCAAAGGAATTGGAAGAACACGCTTTGATAAAGGCATCTTTGGAGGCACACATCCTAGCGGTTCTTTCCTTGCACTCATCAATGGAAATTCTCATGGCTTTGAGAGACTCATTGATATCATGCTTAGGAGGAATAGATCTAAGCTTTAAAGAATCAACCTCAAGAGAAATTCTATCAACGCTCCTAGCCAATTCATCAACTTTAAGCAATTTCTCTTCAAGCAAAGCATTAAAATTCTTTTGTGAATTCATAAACTCTTTAACACTATTCTCTAATTCAGAGGGCATCTTATTATAATTTCCATAAGAGTTGTTGTAGGAATTCCCATAATTATTAGAAGGATTACTAGGATATGGCCTAGGATTAAAATTCCCTCCATAAGCATTGTTACCATAATTATTCCTACCAACAAAGTTCACATACATAGATTCATTATTATTCTCAATCAAAGTAGACAAAGGCATATCATTGCGATCAGAAGAAACACTCTTAGTAGCAAATAATTTCATAAGTTCATCCATCTTTCCACTCAAAACATTGATTTCTTCTATCGCATGCACTTTTTTTATTAGAAGTTCTTTCAGTATGCCATTGAGAATAATTAACCATAATATTACCTAGGAGTTTATTAGCATCTCCTAAAGTGATTTCCATAAAAGTACCTCCCACGACCGAATCTAAAAGATTTCTAGAAGCAAAATTCATCCGGCATAAAAATTTTGTTTAATCATCCACAAATTCAAACCATAAGTAGGGCAATTACGTATCATTAATTTCATTCTCTCACAAGCTTGTGCAACATGTTCATGATCAAGTTGTTTGAAGTTCATAATATCGTTTCTAAGAGAGATGATCTTAGCGGGAGGGAAAAACTTAGAGATAAAAGCATCTTTTCACTTGTTCCAAGAATCAATACTATTTTTAGGCAAAGACGAAAACCAAGCTTTAGCACGATCTCTAAGCAAAAAAGGAAATAGCTTCAATTTAACGACATCATTATTGACATCTTTTTTCTTTTGCATATCACATAAATCAACGAAGCTATTCAGATGAGTAGCAGCATCTTCACTAGGAAGGTCGACGAATTGATCTTTCATAACAAGACTCAACAAAGCAGTATTGATTTCACAAGATTCAGTATTGGAAAGAGGAGCAATCGGAGTGCTAAGGAAATCATTATTATTGGTATTTGTGAAGTCACACAATTTGGTAGTATCTTGAGCCATCGCGACAAACAAGCAAACAAACTAGCACACGAGCAAACAAGGGCAAATGGGCAAAAAGAGGCAAATAGAGAGGGAGGATAGAGAGAGGGCGAATAAAATGGCAAGGGTGAATTGGGGGGAGAGGAAAACGAGAGGCAAATGGAAAATAATGTAATGCGAGAGATAGGGATTGTGATGGGTACTTGGTATGTTGACTTTTTGCGTAGACTCCCCGGCAACGGCGCCAAAATTTCTTCTTGCTACCTCTTGAGCTTGCGTTGGATTTCCCTGAAGAGGAAAGGATGATGCAGCAGAGTAGCGTAAGTATTTCCCTCAGTTTTTGAGAACCAAGGTATCAATCCAGTAGGAGGGCACGCTCAAGTCCCTCGTACCTGCACAAAACGATAGCTACTCGCAACCAACGCGATTAGGGGTTGTAAATCCCTTCACGGTCACTTACGAGAGTGAGATCTGATAGATATAATATTTTTGGTATTTTTGGTATAGAGATGCAAAGTAAAAAGTAAAAGCAAAGTAAATAGCAAAACAAGATTAAAGTAATGGAGATTGATATGATGAGAATAGACCCGGGGGCCATAGGTTTCACTAGTGGCTTCTCTCAAGAGCATAAGTATTCTACGGTGGGTGAACAAATTACTGTTGAGCAATTGACAAAATTGAGCATAGTTATGAGAATATCTAGGCATGATCATGTATATAGGCATCACGTCCATGACAAGTAGACCGAAACGATTCTGCATCTACTACTATTACTCCACTCATCGACCGCTATCCAGCATGCATCTAGAGTATTAAGTTAAAAACAGAGTAACACCTTAAGCAAGATGACATGATGTAGAGAGATAAATTCATGCAATATGAAATAAACCCCATCTTGTTATCCTCAATGGCAACAATGTAATACGTGCCTTGCTGCCCCTTCTGTCACAGGGAAAGGACACCGCAAGATCGAACCCAAAGCTAAGCACTTCTCCCATGGCAAGAACTATCAATCTAGTTGGCCAAACCAAACGGATAATTCGAAGAGACTTGCAAAAATAACCAATCATACATAAAATAATTTAGAGAAGATTCAAATATTATTCATAGATAGACTTGATCATAAACCCACAATTCATCGGTCTCAACAAACACACCGCAAAAAGAAGATTACATCGAATAGATCTCCACGAGAGAGGGGGAGAACTTTGTATTGAGATTCAAAGAGAGAGAAGAAGCCATCTAGCTACTAACTATGGACCCTAAGGTCTTAGGTAAACTACTCATACTTCATCGGAGAAGCTATGATGATGTAGAAGCCCTTCGTGATGACGGCCCTCTTCCGGTGGAGCTCCGGAACAGGCCCCAAGATGGGATCTCGTGGATACAGAAAGTTGCGGTGGTGGAACTAGGTTTTTGGCTCCTGTTCTGATCGTTTCGGGGTACGTGGGTATATATAGGAGGAAGAAGTATGTCGGTGGAGCTCTGAGGGGCCCACGAGGTAGGGGCGCGCCCTAGGGGGGGCGCCCCCACCCTCGTGACCGCCTCTTTTGTTCCTTAGAGCAGGGTCCAAGTCTCCTGGATCACGTTCGGTGAGAAAATCACGTTCCCGAAGGTTTTATTCCGTTTGGACTCCGTTTGATATTCCGTTTCTTCGGAACACTGAAATAGGCAAAAAACAGTAATTCTGGGCTGGGCCTCCGGTTAATAGGTTAGTCCCAAAAGTAATATAAAAGTGGAAAACAAAGCCCAATATAGTCCAAAACAATAGATAATATAGCATGGAGCAATCAAAAATTATAGATACGTTGGAGACGTATTAGTTATCTTTGCAAGTCTCTTCGAATTATCAGTTTGGTTTGGCCTACTAGATTGGTTTTTCTTGCAATGGGAGAAGTGCTTAGCTTTGGGTTCGATCTTGCGGTGCCCTTTCCCAGTGATAGAAGGGGCAGCAAGGCACATATTGTATTGTTGCCATCGAGGATAACAAGATGGGGTTTTATCATATTGCATGAAACTATCCCTCTACATCATGTCATCTTGCTTAAGGCGTTACTCTATTTTTAACTTAATACTCTAGATGCATGCTGGATAGCGGTCGATGAGTGGAGTAATAGTAGTAGATGCAGGCAGGAGTCGGCCTACTTGTCTCGGACGTGATGCCTATATACATGATCATACCTAGATATTCTCATAACTATGCTTAATTCTGTCAATTGCTCAACAGTAATTTGTTCACCCACCTTAGAATAATTATGCTCTTGAGAGAAGCCACTAGTGAAACCTATGGCCCCCAGGTCTCTTTCTCATCATATCAATCTCCATCACTTTATTATTGCTTTGCTTTTACTTTGCTTTTACTTTGCTTTTACTTTTTACTTTGCATCTCTATACCAAAAATATTATTTATCATCTCTATCAGATCTCACTTTCGTAAGTGACCGTGAAGGTATTGACAACCCCTAAGCGTGTTGGTTGCGTTGAGCTATTGTTTTTGTGTAGGTACGAGGGACTCGCGCGTAGCCTCCTACTGGATTGATACCTTGGTTGTCAAAAACTGAGGGAAATACTTACACTACTTTGCTGCATCATCCTCTCCTCTTCGGGGAAATCCAACGCAGTGCTCAAGAGGTAGCAAGAAGAATTTATGGCATCGTTGCCGGGGAGGTCTACACAAAAGTCAACATACCAAGTACCCATCACAATCCCTATTTCCCGCATTACATTATTTGCCATTTGCCTCTCGTTTTCCTCTCCCCCACTTCACCCTTGCCGTTTTATTCGCCCTCTCTCTCTCTCTATCCTCCCTCTCTATTTGCCTCTTTTTGCCCGTTTGCTTTTTGTTTGCTCGTGTGTTGGATTGCTTGTTTGTCGCGATGGCTCAAGATAATACTAAATTGTGTGACTTCACCCATACCAACAATAATGACTTCCTTAGCACTCCGATTGCTCCTCTTACCAATGTTGAATCTTGTGAAATTAATGCTGCTTTGCTGAATCTTGTCATGAAAGATCCATTTTCCGGCCTTCCTAGTGAAGATGCCGCTACCCATCTTAATAGCTTCGTTGATTTGTGTGACATGCAAAAGAAGAAAGATGTCAATAATGATATTGTTAAATTGAAGCTATTTCCTTTTTCGCTTAGAGATCGTGCTAAAGCTTGGCTTTCATCTTTGCCTAAAAATAGTATTGGTTCATGGAACAAGTGCAAAGATGCTTTTATCTCTAAGTATTTTCCTCCCGCTAAGATCATCTCTCTTAGAAACGATATTATGAATTTTAAACAACTTGATCATGAACATGTCGCACAAGCTTGGGAGAGAATGAAATTAATGATACGTAATTGCCCTACTCATGGTTTGAATTTGTGGATGATTATACAAAAAATTTATGCCGGATTGAATTTTGCTTCTAGAAATCTTTTAGATTCGGCCGTGGGAGGCACTTTTACGGAAATCACTTTAGGAGATGCTACTAAACTCCTAGATAATATTATGGTTAATTATTCTCAATGGCATACTGAAAGATCTACTAATAAAAAGGTGCATGCGATAGAAGAAATTAATATTTTGAGTGGAAAGATGGATGAACTTATGAAATTATTTGCTAATAAGAGTGTTTCTTCTAATCCTAATGATATGCCCTTGTCTACTTTGATTGAGAATAACAATGAATCTATGGATGTGAATTTTGTTGGCAGGAATAGTTTTGGTAACAACGCATATAGAGGAAATTTTAATCCTAGGCCTTATCCTAGTAATCCCTCTAATAATTATGGTAATTCCTACAACAATTCTTATGGAAATTATAATAAGATGCCCTCTGATTTTGAATCTAATATTAAAGAATTTATTTCTTCGCAAAAGAATTTTAATGCTATGATTGAAGAAAAAATGCTTAAGATTGATGATTTGGCTAGGAACGTTGATAGAATTGCTCTTGATGTTGATTCTTTGAAACTTAGATCTATTCCACCTAAGCATGATATCAATGAGTCTCTCAAAGCCATGAGAATTTCCATTGACGACTGCAAAGAAAGAACCGCTAGGATGCGTGCTAAGAAAGATGCCTTTATAAAAGCGTGTTCTTCTAGTTCCTATGAAAATAATGATGAAGATCTAAAAGTTATTGATGTGTCCCCTATTAAATCTTTATTTTGAAATATTAATCTTGATAATGATGGGACTGAATATGATCCACCTTTACCTAGAAGGCATTCTAAAAATTCGGAGTATTTAGATCTTGATGGTGAAATTGATAAAAGTGGGAATAAAAGAAATAAAACCCTAGATGATGCTAAACCCACTATATTGGATTTCAAGGAATTTAATTATAAAAATTGCTCTTTAATTGATTGTATTTCCTTGTTGCAATCCTTCTTAAAATCACCTCATGCTTATAGTCAAAATAAAGCCTTTACCGAACATATCGTTGATGCCTTGATGCAATCTTATGAAGAAATACTTGAGTTCAAAGTGTCTATCCCTAGAAAACTTTATGATGAGTGGGAACCTACTATTAAAATTAAAATTAAATATTATGAGTTTTATGCTTTGTGTGATTTGGGTGCTAGTGTCTCTACTATTCCCAAAACTTTGTGTGATTTGCTAGATTTCCGTGATGTTGATGATTGCTCTCTGAACTTGCATCTTGCGACTTCCACTATTAAGAAACCTATGGGAAGAATTGATGATGTTCTTATTGTTGCAAATAGTAATTATTTGCCCGTAGATTTTATCGTTCTTGATATAGATTGCAATCCGTCTTGCCCTATTATTCTTGGTAGACCTTTCCTTAAAACGGTTGGTGCAATTATTGATATGAAGGAAGGGAATATTAGATTTCAATTTCCATTAAAAAGGGCATGGAAAACTTCCCTAGAAATAAAATAAAATTACCATATGAATCTAATATGAGAGCCACTTATGGATTGCCTACCAAAGATGGCAATACCTAGATCTATTCTTGCTTGTTATGCCTAGCTAGGGGCGTTAAAAGATAGCGCTTGTTGGGAGGCAACCCAATTTTATTTTTATTCCTTGATTTTTTTTCTCCTGTTTAGTAATAAATAATTTATCTAGCCTCTGTTTTGGTTGTGTTTTTTGTGTTTAATTAGTGTTTGTGCCAAGTAGAACCGTTGGGAAGACTTGGGGAAAGTCTTGTTGAACTTGCTGTAAAAAACAGAAACTTTAGCACTCACGAGAACTGCTGTCATTTTTATTTGGAGAGTGATATTTAGTTAATTCTTTTTGAAGATGATTAATAGATAAATCCCTCACGTCCAGCAATTTATTTTAGAATTTTTGGGGTTCCAGATATTGCGCTAGCTACAGATTACTACAGACTGTTCTGTTTTTGACAGATTCTGTTTTTCGTGTGTTGTTTGCTTATTTTGATGAATCTATGGCTAGTAAAATAGTTTATAATCCATAAAGAAGTTGGAATACAGTAGGTTTAACACCAATATAAATAAATAATGAGTTCATTACAGTACCTTGAAGTGGTCTTTTGTTTTCTTTCACTAACGGAGCTCACGAGTTTTCTACTTTAAGTTTTGTGTTGTGAAGTTTTCAAGTTTTGGGTAAAGATTAGATGGATTATGGAACAAGGAGTGGCAAGAACCTAAGCTTGGGGATGCCCATGGCACCCCCAAGATAATCTAAGGACACCTAAAAGCCAAATCTTGGGGATGCCCCGGAAGGCATCCCCTCTTTCGTCTACTTCTATCGGTAACTTTACTTGGAGCTATATTTTTATTCACCACATGATATGTGTTTTGCTTGGAGCATCTTTTATGATTTTAGTCTTTGATGGTTAGTCTACCACAATCATCCTTTCTGTACACACCTTTTGAGAGAGCCATACATGATTTGGAATTTGAAAGAATACTCTATGTGCTTCACTTATATCTTTTGAGCTTTATAGTTTTGCTCTAGTGCTTCACTTATATCTTTTAGAGCACGGTGGTGGATTTGTTTTATAGAAACTATTGATCTCTCATGATTCACTTAGATTATTTTGAGAGTCTTAATAGCATGGTAATTTGCTTAAAATCCTACTATGCTTGGTATGCAAGATTAATAATAAAACTTTCTTATGAGTGTGTTGAATACTAAGAAAAATTTGATGCTTGATGATTGTTTTGAGACATGGAGGTAATAATATCAAAGTCATGCTAGTTGAGTAGTTGTGAAATTTATAAATACTTGTGTTGAGGTTTGCAAGTCCCGTAGCATGCATGTATGGTAAACGTTATGCTACAAATTTGAAACATGAGGTGTTATTTGATTGTCTTCCTTATGAGTGGCGGTCGGGGACGAGCGATGGTCTTTTCCTACCAATCTATCCCCCTAGGAGCATGCATGTAGTGCCAATGTTTTTGATGACTTGTAGATTTTTGCAATAAGTATGTGAGTCCTTTATGACTAATGTTGAGTCCATGGATTATACGCACTCTCACCCTTCCATCCTTGCCAGCCTCTTCGGTACCGTGCATTGCCCTTTCTCACATTGAGAGTTGGCGCAAACTTCGCCAGTGCATCCAAACCCCGTGATATGATACGCTCTTTCACACATAAACCTCCTTATATCTTCCTCAAAACAGCCACCATACCTACCTATTATGGCATTTCCATAGCCATTCCGAGATATATTGCCATGCAACTTTCCATCATTCCGTTCATCATGACACATTCATCATTGTCATATTGCTTAGCATGATCATGTAGTTGACATAGTATTTGTGGCAAAGCCACCGTTCATAATTCTTTCATACGTGTCACTCTTGGTTCATTGCATATCCCGGTACACCACCGGAGGCATTCATATAGAGTCATCTTTGTTCTAGTATCGAGTTGTAATCATTGAGTTGTAAATAAATAGAAGTGCGATGATCATCATGATTAGAGCATTGTCCCAAGTGAGGAATAAAAAAAAGAAATGACATAAAAAAAGAGAAGGACCAAAAAAAGAAAGAGAGAAAGGCCATAAAAAAAGAAAGGCCCAAAAAATGAGAGAAAAAGAGAGAAGGGACAATGTTACTATCCTTTTACCACACTTGTGCTTCAAAGTAGCACCATGATCTTCATAGTAGAGAGTCTCTCATGTTATCACTTTCATATACTAGTGGGAATTTTTCATTATAGAACTTGGCTTGTATATTCCAACAATGGGCCTCTCAGGTGCCCTAGGTCTTCGTGAGCAAGCAAGTTGGATGCACACCCACTAGTTTCTTTTGTTGAGCTTTCATACATTTATAGCTCTAGTGCATCCGTTACATGGCAATCCCTACTCCTTGCATTAACATCAATCGGTGGGCATCTCCATAGCCCATTGATTAGCCTCGTTGATGTGAGACTTTCTTCTTTTTTTGTCTTCTCCACATAACCCCCCTCGTTATATTCTATTCCACCCATAGTGCTATGTCCATGGCTCGCGCTCATATATTGCGTGAAAGTTTATAGGTTTGAGATTACTAAAGTATGAAACAATTGCTTGGCCTATCATCGGGGTTGTGCATGATGAGAGCATTCTTGTGTGACGAAAATGAAACATGACTAAACTATATGATTTTTTAGGGATGAACTTTCTTTGGCCATGTTATTTTGAGAAGACATAATTGCTTAGTTAGTATGCTTGAAGTATTATCATTTTTATGTCAATATGAACTTTTGTCTTGAATCTTTCGGATCTGAATATTCATACCACAATTAAGAAGAATTACATTAAAATTATGCCAAGTACCACTCCGCATCAAAAATTCTCTTTTTATCATTTACCTACTCGAGGACGAGCAGGAATTAAGCTTGGGGATGCTTGATACATCTCCAACGTATCTATAATTTTTGATTGCTCCATGCTATATTATCTACTGTTTTGGACTATATTGGGCTTTATTTTCCACTTTTATATTACTTTTGGGACTAACCTATTAACCGGAGGCCCAGCCCAGAATTACTGTTTTTTTGCCTATTTCAGTGTTTCGAAGAAACGGAATATCAAACGGAGTCCAAACGGAATAAAACCTTCGGGAACGTGATTTTCTCACCGAACGTGATCCAGGAGACTTGGACCCTGCTCTAAGGAACAAAAGAGGCGGTCACGAGGGTGGGGGCGCCCCCCTAGGGCGCGCCCCTGCCTCGTGGGCCCCTCGGAGCTCCACCGACGTACTTCTTCCTCCTATATATACCCACGTACCCTGAAACGATCAGAACAGGAGCCAAAAACCTAATTCCACCACCGCAACTTTATGTATCCACGAGATCCCATCTTGGGGCCTGTTCCGGAGCTCCGCCGGAAGAGGGCCGTCATCACGGAGGGCTTCTACATCATCATAGCCTCTCCAATGAAGCGTGAGTAGTTTACCTCAGACCTTAGGGTCCATAGTTAGTAGCTAGATGGCTTCTTCTCTCTCTTTGAATCCCAATACAAAGTTCTCCCCCTCTCTCGTGGAGATCTATTCGATGTAATCTTCTTTTTGCGGTGTGTTTGTTGAGACTGATGAATTGTGGGTTTATGATCAAGTCTATCTATGAATAATATTGAATCTTCTCTAAATTATTTTATGTATGATTGGTTATGTTTGCAAGTCTCTTTGAATTATCCGTTTGGTTTGGCCAACTAGATTGATAGTTCTTGCCATGGGAGAAGTGCTTAGCTTTGGGTTCGATCTTGCGGTGTCCTTTCCCAGTGACAGAAGGGGCAGCAAGGCACGTATTGCATTGTTGCCATCGAGGATAAAAAGATGGGGTTTATTTCATATTGCATGAATTTATCTCTCTACATCATGTCATCTTGCTTAAGGCGTTACTCTGTTTTTAACTTAATACTCTAGATGCATGCTGGATAGCGGTCGATGAGTGGAGTAATAGTAGTAGATGCAAAATCGTTTCGGTCTACTTGTCATGGACGTGATGCCTATATACATGATCATGCCTAGATATTCTCATAACTATGCTCAATTCTGTCAATTGCTCAACAGTAATTTGTTCACCCACCGTAGAATACTTATGCTCTTGAGAGAAGCCACTAGTGAAACCTATGGCCCTCGGGTCTATTCTCATCATATCAATCTCCATTACTTTAATCTTGTTTTGCTATTTACTTTGCTTTTACTTTTTACTTTGCATCTCTATACCAAAAATACCAAAAATATTATTTGTCATCTCTATCAGATCTCACTTTCGTAAGTGACCGTGAAGGTATTGACAACCCCTAAGCGCGTTGGTTGCATTGAGCTATTGTTTTTGTGTAGGTACAAGGGACTCGCGCGTAGCCTCCTACTGGATTGATACCTTGGTTCTCAAAAATTGAGGGAAATACTTACACTACTTTGCTGCATCATCCTCTCCTCTTCGGGGAAATCCAACGCAATGCTCAAGAGGTAGCACTACTCTTAGCAACTGAAAACAGTATCAAATATTGAGGGGTTGCTATAAACACTAGTAAAGTACACATCAATAACATGTATATCCAATATAACTTTGTTCACTATGTCATCCTTTTTATCCGCCAAGTATCTAGGGCAGTTCCACTTCCAGTGACCATTTCTTTTGCAGTAGAAGCACTCAGTTTCAGGCTTGGGTCTAGCTTTGGGCTTCTTTATGGGCATGGCAACTTGCTTGCCATTCTTCTTGCAGTTCCCTTTCTTTCCCTTGCCCTTTTACTTGAAACTAGTGGTTTTGTCAACCATCAACATTTGATGCTTTTCTTGATTTCTACCTTCGTTGATTTCAGCATGACGAAGAGCTCGAGAATCGTTTTCGTCATCCCTTGCATATTATAGTTCATCATGAAGTTCCAGTAACTTGGTGATAGTGACTAGAGAACTCTGCCAATCACCTTTTTATCTAGAAGATTAACTCCCACTTGATTCAAGCGATTGTAGTACTCAGACAATCTGAGCACATGCTCACTGGTTGAGCTATTCTCCTCCACCTTGTAGGCAAAGTACTCGTTAGAGGTATCATACCTCTTGACTCGGGCATGAGTCTGAAATACAAAATTCAGCTCTTGGAACATCTTATATGATCCGTGGCATTCAAAATGTTTTTGAAGTCCCGGTTCTAAGCCGTAAAGCATGGTGCACTAAACTATCAAGTAGTCATCATACCGAGCTTTACCAAACGTTCATAACTCTGCATCTGCTCCTGCAATAGGTCTGTCACCTAGTGGTGCATCAAGGACATAATATTTCTGTGCAGCATTGAGGATAATCCTCAGATCATGAAGCTAGTCCGCATCATTGCTACTAACATCTTTCAACATAGTTTTTCTCTAGGAACATATCAAAAATAAACGAGGAGCTATATCATGAGCTATTTATCTACAACATAGTTATGCAAATACTATCAGGACTAAGTTCATGATAAATTAAAGTTCAATTAATCATATTACTTCAGAACTCCCACTTAGATAGACATCCCTCTAGTCATCTAAATGATCACGTGATCCAAATCAACTAAACCATGTCCGATCATCACGTGAGATGGAGTAGTTTTCAATGGTGAACATCACTATGTTGATCATATCTAATATATGATTCACGCTCGAACTTTCGGTCTCCAGAGTTCCGAGGCCATATCTGCATATGCTAGGCTCGTAAAGTTTAACCCGAGTATTCCGCGTGTGCATTAAATGTGAACATAGATCTTATCACACCCGATCATCACGTGGTGTCTCGGCACGACGAACTGTCGCAACGGTGCATACTCAGGGAGAATACTTATACCTTGAAATTTAGTGAGAGATCATCTTATAATGCTACCGCCAAACTAAGCAAAATAAGATACATAAAGGATAAACATCACATGCAATCAAAATATGTGACATGATATGGCCATCATCATCTTGTGCCTTTGATCTCCATCTCCAAAACACCGTCATGATCTCTATCATCACCGGCATGACACCATGATCTCCATCATCTTGATCTCTATCAACGTGCCGTCACATGGTCGTCTAACCAACTATTGCTATCGCATAGCGATAAAGTAAAGTAATTATATGGCGCTTGCATCTTATGCAATGAAGAGACAACCATAAGGCTCCTTCCAGTTGACGACAACTTTAACAAAACATGATTTTCTCATACAATAATTTATATCTCATCATGTCTTGACCATATCACATCACAACATGCCCTGCAAAAACAAGTTAGACGTCCTCTACTTTGCTATTGCAAGTATTACGTGGCTGCTACGGGCTGAGCAAGAACCGTTCTTACCTACGCATCAAAAACCACAACGCGGTATAGTGATTGCTTTTTGATCTTCAAAAAGAACCCTGTTCATTGAATCCAATCCAACTGAAGTTGGAGAAACAGACACCCACTAGCCACCTATGTGCGAAGCACGTTGGAAGAACCAGTCTCGCATAAGCATACGCGTAATGTTAGTCTGAGCCGCTTCATCCAACAATGCCGTTGAATCAAGAATCAACTAGTGACGGCAAGCAATATTTATATACCCACGCCCACAACTCCTTTGTGTTCTACTCGTGCATATAACATCTACGCATAAACCTGGCTCGGATGCCTCTGTTGGGGAATGCAGTAATTTTAAAATTTTTCCTACGCACACGCAAGATCATGGTGATGCATAGCAACAAGAGGGGAGAGTGTCGTCCACGTACCCTCATAGACCGTAAGCGGAAGTGTTATGACAACATGGTTGATGTAGTCGTACGTCTTCACGATCGACCGATCGTAGTACCGAACGTACGACACCTCCGCGATCTGCAGACGTTCAGCTCGGTGACGTCCCACAAACTCACGATCCAGTAGAGCTTCGAGGGAGAGTTCCGTCAGCACGACGGCGTGATGACGATGTTGATGAAGCTACCGGAACAGGGCTTCGCCTAAGCACCGCTATGATATAACCGAGGTGGATTATGGTGGAGGGGGGCACCGCACATGGCTAAGAGATCAATGATCAACTTGTCTATCATGGGGTGCCCCTGCCCCCGTATATAAAGGATCAAGGGGGAGGCTGGCCGGCCCTAGGAGGGCGCACCAAGAGGAGGAGTCCCCCTCCTAGTGGGAGTAGGACTCCCCTTTCCTAGTCCCACTAGGAGGGGGGAGGAAGGAGTGGGAGAGAGGAAATGCAAGGTGGGCACCGCCCCCCTTGTCCTATTCGTACTCAAGGGGAGGGGTGCGCGGCCTGCCCTGGCCGGCCCCTCTCTCTCTCCACTAGGGCCCATTAAGGCCCATTAGTCCCCGGGGGGTTCCGGTAACCCCCCCCGGCACTCTGGTTTTCTTTGAGGTCACCCAAAACCCTTCTGGTGTCCGAATGTAGCCATCCAATATATTAATCTTTATGTCTCGACCATTTCGAGACTCCTCGTCATGTCCGTGATCACATTCGGGGCTCCAAACTACCTTTGGTACATCAAAACACATAAACTCATAATACCGATCATCACAGAACGTTAAGCGTGCAGACCCTACGGGTTCGAGAACTATGTAGACATGACCGAGACTCATCTCCGGTCAATAACCAATAGCGGAACCTGGATGCTCATATTGGTTCCTACATATTCTATGAAGATCTTTATCGGTCAAATCGCATAACAACATACGTTGTTCCCTTTGTCACCGGTATGTTACTTGCCCGAGATTCGATCGTCGGTATCCTCATACCTAGTTCAATCTCGTTACCGGCAAGTCTCTTTACTCATTCCTTAATGCATCATCCCGCAACTAACTCATTAGTCACAATGCTTGCAAGGCTTAGAGTGATGTGCATTACCGAGAGGGCCCAGAGATACCTCTCCGATACATGGAGTGACAAATCCTAATCTCGATCTATGCCTACTCAACAAACACAATCGGAGACACATGTAGATCATCTTTATAATCACCTACGTTGTGACGTTTGATAGCACAGAAGGTGTTCCTCCGGTATTCGGGAGTTGCATAATCTCATAGTCTGAGGAACATGTATAAGTCATGAAGAAAGCAGTAGCAATGAAACTGTAACGATCATAATGCTAAGCTAACGAATGGGTCTTGTCCATCACATCATTCTCCTAATGATATGATCCCATTCATCAAATGACAACACATGTCTATGGTTAGGAAACATAACCATCTTTGATAAATGTTCTAGTCAAGTAAAGACATACTAGGGACACTTTGTTTTGTCTATGTATTCACACATGTACTAAGTTTCCAGTTAATACAATTCTAGCATGAATAATAAACATTTAACATGAAATAAGGAAATAAACAATAACTTTATTATTGCCTCTAGGGCATATTTCCTTCACAAACCTCACCCGCAAAGCCGTATAACTATGGGTTTGCGGGGCAGATACGGGTCAAAACCCTATCTCCCCGCTGCCGCGTTTCGCCGCAATTCCCCACTCCATCCCTCGCATTTCTCGCCGCCAGTGAGCCCACTTTCGCCTCTAGCCGCCATGTGGAGCCGTATGTGGAGCTCCGGCCGCAGCTCCGGCGGGGGCGGCGACCCCGAGCGCGAGGGGTGTGTTTGCGCGGACGGCACGAGGAAGCGCGCGGGCAAGAAGTGGACCAACCAAGGCCTTCGAGCCGCCGACGTCACTCCTCGGCTGCGGGCTCTTCCTCCGCCGCGAGCTCTTCCTCTTCCTGCGCGGCTCTTCTCCCCGTAAAGACGGAGTGGGCGGAGCTCATCGCCGTCAAGCAGCAGCCGGAGGAGGGCGAGCTTGTCGCCGTAGAGCAGGAGCCGGAGAAGATCGCGCGCTGAGGCGTCGTCGGGACTGAAGCTTTCGTCGGCGATGTCAACGCGGTCGCGGCCGCCATTGCCGAACGGAGTTTGCGAGAGGAGGAGAAGCGCCACCGTCACGACGAGGAGCTCGAAGACCTCCTTTTCAAGCAGGCGGTTGCGGTCAACCTCGCCACGAAGGACAAGGACGACGAGTGGCGGCGCATCCACGAGGAGCAGAGGGAGAAGTACGTCGACCTTGTCAGCTCCGACGAGGAGGACTGAGCTCCTCCACCGCGTCGGCCTCGCTCGCCGCGAGCCCGTCCATTTTGGTAGCCGCCTCGAGCCCGCAGATCCCCACCCCCCTCTAGTAGTAATAGTAGAATGTATGTATGATCATGTAGTATGTGGTAAACTATGAATGATCAGTGTGACTGCAATTTCTCCTGTGATTTTTTTTTCAAATTATGCAGTTTCTTATACGGGGTCTATTCTGCAGCGCACGATTTCGCCCCGCAAAACAGTTCATCCTCAAACTATAAATGCGTTATGCGGGTCGGAATTATACGGGGTCTTCTAGAGATGCTCTTACACAGTCATTTCTTAACCAGTTCTGCTGAACTTTCTTATTTGAGTACCAAAGTAATGTTGCACTATTTGTTGGTATACCATCAGTTCACCCACAAATATGGAAAAGGTTGTTTTACCGGACAAACCAGATAGCTAGATGTTCCTTACGAACTATATTGTTGTGTTTGGTGACCAAATCATGTACTCGCAAGCCACATTAGTGCCTAGATTATCACACTTAATATCATCCAGTACGAACTGTGGAAGGACGACTATTAAATTAAGGATTAAATTAATCTTGTCCTTGCACTATAACACTAGTTATTTGCATTACTGTCAACTATATATATTCGTCGTTAATAAAGAATAACTAGCTATATGGAAGTATATGCATTGATAAACATAGTTGAGTAGTTGTGTGCTACTATTATATATTCGCTCCGTCTCATAATATAAGAACGTTTTCGACAGTAGAGATGAATGAAGTATTGTTTTTGTGCAAATGCACAATTATTGTTCTAAAAATCCAAAAAAGTGCGCTGTAAAATGCTGACGGACGGGCTTTGAAGTACCCAAGCAAATTGCAGAAGCGTGGAGTTCGAATCCATGCGAAATTTTCACATCAAACAAATATATCACGCTTATGAGATAAGAAAAAGAAGAGGCCAATCTTTGCGTTCTTAAAAGAAATTGTCATACGAAGAAAATTTACAGAATCTTAGCCCAACAAGTCTCAAACAATACGGTTTTATACAGTTTGTGTTCTTAGCCATAGAACACCATCATATGCTTAATGGTAACCTAAGCATGCACGCAGGTAGCATGGAGATCCACTTATTATGTTCTGCAGTATCAGAATTCAAAAGACAAAAAAAGAAAAGAAAAACAACAACAAAATGCAAGAGAAAACCACCAAACTCTTGCAATGGCGCCACCACCACCTCTGACCAAACACCTTCACCCTGTGCAGCTGGTAGATACTATAGATCGCACAATCAAGCGTATGATATCACGCCTGGTGCCTGCCGTCGACATTAACGTCAGCGACCAAGGGGCAGGTGAGCCGGGGTGTGGGCACGGCGTAGAGCCTTGTAGCGCGCGGCGCAGTGAGGCCAAAGATGTCGCTCATGTCAAGCTCCGATGGCTTCATGCCGTCAGGTAGCGCCCAGCTGAAGCCGTGGGCGAGCTGAGCGACGGCGAGCTCCAGCGCGTACAGGCCGAGCGCCATCCCGGGGCATGAGCGGCGACCAGACCCGAACGGGAGGAACTCGAAGCAGCCGCCCTTGAAGTCGACCCCGGCAGCCTCCCCTTCCCCCGCCACGAACCGGGACGGCCGGAACGTGTCCGGATCCTTCCATGCCTTGGCGTCGCGGCCGATGGCGAAGACGTTGATCATGACGCGGGAGGCTCGGGGCACGGCGTAGCCCCCGACGACGCAGTCCTCGGCGGTCTCATGCAGGAGCAGCGGGATGGGCGGGTGCAGCCGGAGCGTCTCCTTGATGACGCACTTGAGGAAGGGGAGCTTGTCGAGGTCCGACTCATCCACATTCCGGTCGAAACCCACCGTGTCAGCGAGCTCCTTCTGCAATCGACGGAGGTCGTCCGGGCTGTGCATCATCTCTGCCATGGCCCACTCGATCGCCGAGGCCACCGTCTCAGTCCCGCCAAACATCACATCCTGCCACACATCCACGTCAACAGGTCAGTTTATGAAATGAGATCACATACAGGTGTCATACATGCGTATATACAGTACAGACGACACATACAGTACATGAAATGGGATCGCAAACAGGTGTCATGCATGCGTACAGTAGCAGTAGGACAAAATAGCATAGGTGTCCAATTTTGCACGCGTAGTGCTGTGCCGGTCCCGAAGTTACGAGGTCGCGGTCGTTTTTCCTTTTCGGCGTGCACTCAATCGCAGAAGGGCCGAGTCTTAAACATGAGGACTCCTACCGTGAAAGTAAAGAAAACGAAGTGGCTGGTGCAAAGGTTAGGGAAGCCGTTGTGGTCAGAGGCTGAGAGCCTTTTTCACTTGGGAAGGAGACACGCACTACAACACCAAGTCGGCCGGCCGGCCGGCCAAAGCTTATCCGCGTGTGACATAAGCTGAAAAAATGACGCACCATGAAAAGCCGGACGCAGAGCCCCCAATCTTGGAAGTTTTCGTGCGTGATTTGGTTCTGAGCGCCTGGTTTTTCTTTGGTAGAGGTTGAAAAATGATGTAGGGGCACGGCGCGTGTGGGCGTGAATGAACAAGTGAGAAGTGAAAAGTACCAGCAGATTACTACTAGCAGCAATGGCTGCATGGGCGCGGCTTCTGCGCCTCGCTACCTTTCAACAGTAGATCCACCGGCACCGATCGTGATCCGGATGATGAAACATGGGCAAGGTGTGCCCGCCCGCGCCCCCGATTTGATCGCGATGAAACCAAAATAGGTCCCCGGGCTCCGACAAGGCCACACATATAGTGGCAGCTCTGGTGCTGGATCTGGCATTGGTATCTGGCCTTGGGTGCATAGTAAGGTTGTCATAAAGATGGGCGGGTTGGCATTCCGGTACGTAAGGAGACAAACATAACTAGCAGGGTCCAACGTACCCCTATTGTATGTATACTACGTCATGGTGGTTCATGCGTGAAAGCAGCTTGCCCGTAGTGTATACGGCGCCACTTCCTCGTTGGTTGGATCGGAAGGGGAGAAAAATGTGCACGTCACGTGTCTCTACTGCTCTGAGGCGAGGTGTCTGCCCGGCTACGGCTCAGGGTGCAAAATGTTGGACGAAAGCTCAAGGGAGCAATTTCGTGGTTCTAGAATTTGATTTCCAGAGCATGTTGGACACCAACGAAAACTTAGTTTGTGTCATGTTCTTTGTTTCTGTAACATGACCAGAATCTGAGTTCCAAGTTCGAGCCAAATTATGAGAAAATATGATAGAAGTTCAAGTGATAGCCCCGCAAAAAAAGAAGTTCTTTTTTTTGTGGGAAAGCAAAAACAAAAGGTTCAAGTGATTGAACATATAAAAAGAAGAAAGAAAAATTAAAATTAAATTTTTGCACGAATACCCATGTAAGATCACACGAAAATAGCTTGGACTAAAACTTGGATAAGTCTCAGTTAACTGAGATTTAGCAATTCTGATTTTATTTGCCACAAATATATTAGTAGTACTTGCTGGAATTTCGATGAAATTTCATCCAACATGGTAGTACCAGTATAGGCGACTAGCGGATGTTTATTACACCACGTGCTGGACATTGACGTGTGCATTAATCGCCATATATATCGAGATATCTGCATGATCTTTTTTTTTTTTGCTATGATATAAATTTTATTTTATATTTTTGCATGGCAGTACTTCTGAACGATAAAAACTGATCTAAAAAATAGCTCGATCGCCGTATAGGAGTACCTTACTGGAGTAGGAGTATCTTATTTACTTTCTTTGTTCATTTTTATAAGACCTTGAAGACATTTCAGACAATGTACAAAACAGCCCAATTTAAGTTGTCTGAAATGACTTATAAAAGTGAACGCAGGGAGTAATAATATTCGTCCGATATCGCTTGCACTCGCCAGGCATTAATCAACCACGCGTAGTGATAAACAAACCATTTCCCCGCAAAAAAGAAAAAAACCATTTAATTACTACTCAGGATTTTTCCACGTATTAAAGAAATTCGCTTGCCTTTTTTTTGTCCGCTTATTATTATCTGGCGAAATATTGCGTTGGTGATCTGTTTTTCGTGCGCATATATGCTAGTAATTGATTAGCGGAGTAAAAACGGAAGCTTCGGTTCACGTACCATGATGATGGCCTTGATGTTGTCACGCGTGAGGCGGAGCGTGCTCTGCAGCTCGTCCCCGCCGTCGCCGGCGGCCTTCTTCGGCTTCGCCTCGGGGAGGAACGCCAGCATGTCGTCCACCATGTCCGCGTCGACGTCGTCCGGGCTCTTGCCCCTCGCCATGTGCTCGTCGATGATCTTGTCGATGAACTCGTCGAGGGCGGCGCGCGCGGCGCGGAGGCGCACGTTGATGCCCTGCGGGTCCGCCCAGCTCAGCCACGGGAAGAAGTCGCCGATGTTGAACGCGCCGAACAGCTTGGAGAACTCCTGGAGGATGGCGATGAACTCGTCCTGCTTGCCGCCGTCGCCGTCCGCGGCGGCGCCCGCGCCGAACGCGGCGCGGAAGATGACGTTCTTGGTAAGGTTGAATATGAGCTCGCCGAGGTTCACGGACTCGCCGCTCCGCCGAGCCACGGCGCGGACGAGCGCCGCGGATTCGTCGCGCACGGCGACCCACGTCTCCGGACGGCGCCGGCTGAAGAGCTTCATCACGCACAGCTTGCGCATCTGGCGCCAGAAGGGCCCGTAGTGCGCGAACGCCATGTCGGCACGGTCGTAGGTGAGGTAGGCGATGGCGATGGTCGCCGGCCGGTTGGAGAAGGCGCCGTCCTGCGCCTGCAGCACCTCCCGGGCGTACTCCGGCGTCGACACGGCGAAGGCATGGAGCTTACCGAGGCGGAGGTGGAGAAGGCCGCCGTACTGCTTCGCCAGCGCCGCCAGGCCCCGGTGGGTCAGCTGGTCCATCATCGACATGTTGCCGACGATCGGCAGCTGATTCGGCCCGGGAGGAAACGGCGGCGCCTTGCCCCGCCGGCGCCGCTGCAGCACCACGAAGACCACCGAGGCGACGAACAGCCAGCTCAGTGGATCTTGGAGCCATTCCATGCCGGTCTTGGCCAAACCCGCCATTGACAGATACTCGAACTAGAATCTCGAACTTGTTTTTGGCTTTTCTTGGGTGTTCGATTCGACGGTGTGGGTTTTAGGTTGATGTGTTATAACGCTCTTGGGGTAGAGCTGAGGAGAAAAGTGGAGGGTGCCGGGTTTATATACAGTTTGGGCGGAGGAGTAGGTGAGATCAGGGAGATCTCCAGATTAGGTTGAGACATGTATGCTGATAGCATCCGCAGCATCACAGTTTTCAACGTTTCTTTCCCTTGTTTACCCTATTTTATTTTGGGGCCATGAGAAAGGGGTGGATCAGGAGTACAAATGGTAGTGGGAAGGGCTGGTGTATAGTAGAAAGAAGATGATTTAGACAAATTTCTTTCTAAATCAATCAGATGGATTTTCCTAAAGCTTGACTGTTTGCTTGCTGGTGAATACCAAATTAAGTAGTTACTAATTATATGAGCACGGAGAGAAGGGAGTATTTATGGCGGCCTAAAAATTCCAGATTAAATCGGATCTTTATTTTACAGGTATGAAAGGTCAAAGTCAAATAGTACATATCTTTTCCATATATTGCATATGTTACCGGTCTCGCAATCCCAGGGGCACGCACATGTGCATCCGTCTAGAGCCGCTGATCCGCGCCGTGATCTGAAAAGTTGTTTTGCCTAAAATTGGCCGGAAAATAGTTGCAAATTTGGAACCCTCTCAATATGAGACAGTATACATGTTTATCTTGTACAAATACTTCGTGCAACCGCTCTTCTACGTCTTCAACCCTGTTTGAGCTATCCATGTTACTGTTCACCTTCTTTCTTGGTCCACATGATCTAATTTGACCGTTCAATACTCTTCTCTTTCGCGTCATCTGCATTGTTCCTTTCAATCCTTTGATCGCATTGTTTCCCTATTTCTTTTCCTTATGTGGAATTATTTTACTTTTCATGAGGTCAATTGAGCAATTCGTCACGTTCCATCGCTGCATGAGTTTATGCCATCATTTTTCCCATCACAAATTGTTGCAGTCTTTATTTGATCTTTTTTTCTATGATACATTATGTCGTCTTTGAAATATTCATCCTTCAATTCATTATTTTTTTCCTTTACAATAACATTATGATTTCGTTACTCCAACCGCAACGACTTTTCTACCATTTGATTTCATTGTTACTCCTGATATTTTAGGTCTTGTTCTGTCAAGTTTTGTGATATGAAACTTGCTTATTGTTTCTTTTGACCCTACATCCACATGGCCCATCCACGCATCCCATGATCGTGTGGACCACCCGCCTGGAGGTTGTGGAAGCCGGTTGGGGATTCTCCTTAAGCCGCAAGAAAACTCTGGAAGTTTTTGAACCGCCTTTAAATTTTTAGCCCAGTCGGGGTTACAGATCTCCGAATATTTTTAAGAAATGGAGAAATGAGTTAGAAAACATATCAAAACAGAAGGCAAGAAATAGAGAGACCCAATCTCGAGGGAGGATCTCGCCCCCGAGACCACTATAGCCACAAAACCAGAGGGGAATACACCCCTCTAACAAGGGGAGAATGTCAAGGAAGAAGATGAAGGAGGGGGCTCTCTCCCTCTCCTCAGGTGGCGCCAGAACACCGTTGGGGACATCTCCGCCATCTTCATCACCGTCACCAACGACTCTTACTCTCTTCTCATGGTGATGTGTGAGTAGTCCTCCCTTGGGGGTGAGGGTATGTACTAGTAGCTATGTGATCTCTCTCTCTCTCTCTCTCTCTCTCTCTCTCTCTCTCTCCCTCTCTCTCTCTCTCTCTCTCTCTCTCTCTCTTCATCATGCTCCTTCTGATGATGATTTTTATCATGGACTTTGTTAATGAAGTTCAACTTGTGATTTACCCCATTTTATTGTCTTTGTAGTGAATTGAATCTTTGCTCCTTCTATGAGTTTCTTTATGGGAATCAATTAGATTAAATGATGCATATCTAGTACAATTTGCGGAGTCCCGTAGTGATATTGGGGTAACTCTATGCATAATATATTAGAACAATAAAGAACATATGGTGTTGTCATGGAATAATTTTGGGGGTTGCCTATGGTGATATTGGTGACATTGGGGTGGTTCTATAGATTAATATTGGAAATGTGAGTTTGAGGTGGTTTGCCGTTCGTACATCTACGCGGTCTCATCCTACTTTGATCCGATTTAAAGAGAAACTTGGGAGTGACTTTTTATTGCACTTTTTAGGGCGTATCATGTGTGTTAACTATGTTACTGATCTTGAGGGTTGACACTAGCGAAAGTATGAACTCTAGGCCTTGTTTCCAAGCATTGCAACATCGTTTTTGTTCACTTTTTTTAGTTGTTACCTTGTTTTTTTGACCTGAAACTGTAGGGTTTGTACATATTTATCCAGATTAACAAAAGGGTTTCTCTTGGTCACATCTAGTTATTGCACATCTAAGTGACTCTGTTAACATAAAAGGGAACAAAAAGAAATGAGAAAATACTCGCATGAACCTTCGCATAAAATCAATGACATAGAAATTAGATGTGCAATACTTATGGCACATCTAGATGTGCTCTAGCAAACCCGTTAACAAAACTACTTCTACAATCCATATTACAGATACATCATCATGTCATCATCAAACTAGTGCACCTATAGAACTAACAATTGTATTCGGTGTGTTGGGGACACAAGAAACCACTTGTATTTAATTGCAATATTGTTTGAGATGGGTCACTTTCATCCTATACTTCAAGCTAATTGATAAATCTTAGATGATCCACTTGAGAGAAATTGTTGTTGTCCTATGATCCTTTGCACTTGGAGGCCCAATAAAGTCTTCAAGAATCTCGCTAACCGTTTCTGTTGCGTTCCTTAATCGCAAACAGTTCATCCGAGTGAATTGTATGTCGTATACCGTACATACCTTGATATGGCTGCCCGTTTCTGTTGTTCTGACTCATCGCAAACAGTTCTCCTGGACTAACCGTATGCCACGCATCGCACACGCAACTACAATCTAGATCGTGTTTGATGTCTCTGCCATAGCAAACATTTCATATCATTTTTTACAGTTATTTTACATCACCCTGTGCGATAAATGCATCACACACAGTTCGTCGAATGGTCTCTGATCGGACTGTTGCGTTCAGTGGCGGAGCCACCTCCCGGCGACCCTGGGCATCTGCCCGGGCTCTGCCCAAATACCTCCATTAAATTACACTAAGAGACTGAGAATTAATCACCAGTCTTTGTGGGCAAATGCCTATGGAGCACACCCCTTTGTATTTTGCCCCCGCTCCATGGACGGGCTAGCTCCTCCACTGGTTGCGTTTGGACCATCCTGTAATAGTGTATGGATATTAGGTATACTAGACTCTCATGGCAAAACTTGGCGTGTGGATTTTGTTGGAAATATGCCCTAGAGGCAACAATATTGTATTATTATATTTCTGTTTTCATAATTAAGAGTTTATTTTTATGCTATAACTGCTATGATCCTAGAATATGTGATTTAGTGAAAAACTCATATGCACGTGTTGATAAACGGTAAAATAAGGTTCCTAGTCTTGCCTCTAAGACTGGCTCAAGTGTTGTTGGTGATTTTGTTTTCGGGATCTTGGGATGTCGTGAAGTGTAATGATAATCCTAAAACAACAATGGGAGTATGACATTAGAAGAACGATCATATTGAATCGACCCACACTTGTTTGTTGTACTTTAGATAATATCATCGTAAATCAATTGTTATATGATACGTCCATTTTGCATCATGCTTTTATATCGATATTTATTGCATTATGGGTTGCTATTACACATTATGTCACAATAATTATGCCTATTCTCTCTTATTTTACAAGGTTTACATAAAGAGGGAGAATGCCGACAGCTGGGATTCTGGGCTGGAAAAGGAGCAAATATTAGAGACCTATTCTGCACAGCTCCAAAAGTCCTGAAACTCCATAGAAGACGTTTTCCAAATATATAAAAAATACTGAGAGCAAGAACTTCACCAGGGGGCCACACCCTGCCCACAAGGGTGGGGGGCGCGCCCTACCCCCCTAGGGGCGCCCCCTACCTCGTGAGCCCCCTGGTGGCCCTCCGGTGACCATCTTCTGCTATATGAAGTCTTTCGATGGGAAAAAAAATCATAATCCATCTTCTCGGACGAAACTCCACCTCCACGAGGCGGAACCTTGGCGGAACCAATCTAGGGCTCTAGCGGAGCTGTTCTGCCGGGGAAACTTCCCTCCCGGAGGGGGAAATCATCGCCATCGTCATCACCAACACTCCTCTTATCGGGAGAGGGCAATCTCCATCAACATCTTCATCAGCACCAGCTCATCTCAAAACTCTAGTTCATCTCTTGTATCCAATTCTTGTCTCCGAGTCCGGGATTGGTGCTAGTAGGTTGCTAGTAGTGTTAATTACTCCTTGTAGTTGATGCTAGTTGGTTCAATTGGTGGAAGATCATATGTTCAGATCCTATATGCATATTAATACCCCTCTGATTATGAACATGTTTATGCTTTGTGAGTAGTTACTTTTGTTCCTGAGGACATGGGAGAAGTCTTGCTATTAGTAGTCATGTGAATTTGGTATTCGTTCGATATTTTGATGAGATGTATGTTGTCTCCCCTCTAGTGGTGTTATGTGAACGTCGACTACATGACACTTCACCATTATTTGGGCCTAGAGGAAGGCATTGGGAAGTAATAAGTAGATGATGGGTTGCTAGAGTGACAGAAGCTTAAACCCTAGTTTATGCGTTGCTTCGTAAGGGGCTGATTTGGATCCATATGTTTCATGCTATGGTTAGGTTTATCTTACTACTTTTGTTGTAGTTGCGGATGCTTGCAATAGAGGTTAATCATAAGTAGCATGCTTGTCCAAGTAAGTGCAGTACCCAAGCACCGGTCCACCCACATACCAAATTATCAAAGTACCGAACACAAATCATATGAACGTGATGAAAACTAGCTTGACGATATTCCCATGTGTCCTCGGGAGCACTTTGCATCATATAAGAGTTTGTCCAGCTTGTCCTTTGCTACAAAAAGGATTGGGCCACCTTACTGCACCTTATTTACTTTTGTTACTTGTTGCTCGTTACAAATTATCTCATTACAAAACTATCCGTTACCACTTATTTCAGTACTTGCAGAGAATACCTTGCTGGAAACCGCTTATCATTCTCTGCAAGTACTGAAATAAGTGGTAACAGATAGTTTTGTAATGAGATAATTTGTAACAAGCAACAAGTAACAAAAGTAAATAAGGTGCAGCAAGGTGGCCCAATCCTTTTTGTAGCAAAGGACAAGCCTGGACAAACTCTTATATAAGGAAAAGCACTCCCGAGGACACATGGGAATATCGTCAAGCTAGTTTTCATCACGTTCATATGATTCGTGTTCGGTACTTTGATAATTTGATATGTGGGTGGATCGGTGCTTATGTGTTGTTCTTACTTGAACAAGCATCCCACTTATGATTAACCTCTATTGCAAGCATCCGCAACTACAACAAAAATATTAAGGTAAACCTAACCATAGCATGAAACATATGGATCCAAATCAGCCCCTTACGAAGCAACGCATAAACTAGGGTTTAAACTTATGTCACTCTAGCAACCCATCATCTACTTATTACTTCCCAATTCCTTCCTCTAGGCCCAAATAATGGTGAAGTGTTATGTAGTCGACGTTCACGTAACACCACTAGAGGCTAGACAACATACATCTCATCAAAATATCGAACGAATACCAAATTCACATGACTACTAATAGCAAGACTTCTCCCTTGTCCTCAGGAACAAAAGTAACTACTCACAAAGCATAAACATGTTCATAATCAGAGGGGTATTAATATGCATAAAGGATCTGAACATATGATCTTCCACCAAATAAAGCAACTAGCATCAACTACAAGGAGTAATTAACACTACTAGCAACCTACTAGCACCAATCCCAGACTTGAAGACAAGAATAGGATACAAGAGAAGAACTAGGGTTTTGAGATGAGATGGTGCTGATGAAGATGTTGATGGAGATTGCCCTCTCCCGATGAGAGGAGCGTTGGTGATGACGATGGCGATGATTTCCCCCTCCGGGAGGGAAGTTTACCCGGCAGAACAGCTCTGCTAGAGCTCTAGATTGGATCCGCCAAGGTTCCGCCTCGTGGCGGCGGAGTTTCGTCCCGAAAGGTTGCTTTCTATTTTTTTCTCGACAAAATACTTCATATAGGAGAAGATGGTCATCGGAGAGCCACCAGGGGGCCCACAAGGCAGGGGGCGCACCCTAGGGGGGGGCGCCCCGCACCCTCGTGAGAAGGGTGTGGGCCCCCTGGTCTTCATCTTTGGCGAGGATTTTTCATTATTATTATAAGGTGTTCCGTGGAGTTTCTGGAATTTTGGAGTTGTGCAGAATAGGTCTCTAATATTTGCTCCTTTTGCAGCCCAGAATTCCAGCTGCCGGCATTCTCCCTGCTTATGTAAACCTTGTAAAATAAGAGAGAATAGCCATAAGTATTGTGACATAATGTGAAATAACAACCCATAATGCAATAAATATCGATATAAAAGCATGATGCAAAATGGACGTATCAACTCCCCCAAGCTTAGACCTTGCTTGTCCTCAAGCGAAAAGCCGAAATCGAAAAATATGTCCACATGTTTAGAGATGAAGGTGTCGATAAAAATAAAATACGGACATGAGGGCATCATGATCATTCTTATAACAGCAACTTATATAATTTTTGTCATATGATCTCTAATGCTAGAGTAATAATTCAATCACAATATCAGGTATGAATCGTAAACTTCATTGAAAACTAACAAACTACAATCTCGGTCATTGAAGCAATTGCAATTTATCATAACATAGGAAAGAGTCAATGTATAAGAGCTTTTGAGCAAATCCACATACTCAACTATCATATAATCTTTCACAATTGCTGACACTCACGCAGTACTTATGGGTGTGGAGTTTTAATCGGACACAAAGAAAGATAGGGGCTTATAGTCTTGCCTCCCAACGTTTTACCTCATGGGTAATGTCCACAGTAGTAGTTCATGAAAACTCACATCCAATTAGCCATATATACCAGGATCTTTCCAACATACTGTGCTTGCCAAAGGATAAAGTGTAAAAAGGAAGGGTGAAAATCACCATGACTCTTGCATAAGGTAGAAGATAATGATAAAAGATAGGCCCTTCGCAGAGGGAATCAGAGGTTGCCATGCGCTATTATGGTTGGATGCACAAAATCTTAATGCGAAACAATGTCACTTTATATTGCCCCTTGTGATATGAACCTTTATTATGCAGTCTGTCGCTTTTATTACTTCCACATCACAAGATCGTATAAAGCTTATTTCTCCCACACCAATCAATCATACATATTTAGAGAGCAAATTTTATTGCTTTGCACCGATGACAACTTACTTGAAGGATCTTATCCAATCCATAGGTAGATATGGTGGACTCTCATGGCAAAACTGGTTTAAGGGTATTTGGAAGCACAAGTAGTATCTCTACTTGGTGCAATGAATTTGGCTAGCATGCGGGGGAAAGGCAAGCTCAACATGTTGGAAGATCCAAGACAATATAATTTATCTCAGATGTAAGAAAACATAACCCATTACGTTGTCTTCCTTGTCCAATGTCAACTCTTTAGCATGTCATATTTTAATGAGTGTTCACAATCATAAAAGATGTCCAAGATAGTGTATCTATATGTGAAGACCTCTTTTTTTTTATTACTTCCTATTAATTGCAACGATGACCAAAACTATGCTTGTCAACTCTCAACAACTTTTATTCATCATACTTTTTCTATGTGAGCTCATTACTCTCCATGAGATCCATATGATCTCTTTGTTTCTTTTTATTTCTTTCTCTTTTCTTTTATTCACTTAGGATCATGGCAAAACAATCAAGCCCTTGACTCAACACTAATCTTTATTATATAGCTCACAGACTCGATTACATAGAAGGATAGTAAAGCAAAACTCACAAATAGATCACACTAAGAACTTTTATTCTACTAGATCAAGATACTACTAATAAGATCGAACTAAGGAAAATGGTAAAGATAAAAGTGATGGTGATACGATACCGGGGCACCTCCCCCAAGCTTGGCGGTTGCCAAGGGGAGTGCCCATACCCATGTTATTATATCTCCTTGGTTGGTGAAGAAGGTGGAGGTGTTGTTGATGATGGATAGTCACACATCGAGCATAGGAGGTCTTCTAACTTGCGGATAATGCCCTTGAGTGCGAGGATATGCTCCTTCAACAAAATATTTTCACGTGTGAGATACTTATTTTGTATACGAGCCAACTCAATCATCTTGAAAGCTTCGATTTCTGTAGGGGTAAGAAGATTATGATCCAGTTGAAGGGTGTCTTCTCTTGCTGGAACTTGGTCCTCCACGACCTTCTTGATCCCTTCATCCTTCTTGATATCCATAGGTTCTTCTCTCTTCAGCTCTATCTTCATTAGCCAAGCATCATTGCCCTCATGGTTGGAGGAGGAGGGAGACGACATAGTGCCTGGTCTTGAAAACCCTGACAGAAAACAGCTCGAAACAAAGACAGGAGATTTTTGCGTGGTACGGGAGTCAAAACCCCCGGAAGATTATATAATGAGTTTTTACCGACCAAAATACGTATCGTGCAAGAAAATGGAGTCCGGAAGGCACACGAGGTGCTCACGAGGTAGGGGGCGCGCTCAGGGGGGTAGAGCGCGCCCTCCACCCTCGTGAGGCCCTCGTGTCCTTCCCGGACTGCTACTTAATTTTCTATTTTTATAAATATTCCAAAATGAAGAAATATTGCCTTAAAAATTGTTTTGGAGTCGGTTTTCTTACCGTACCACATACCTATTCCTTTTCGGAGTCTGAAACGTTCTGGAAAGTGTCCTTTATGAATTCCTCTAGGGTTACGGTTTCAATAATATTGGTTTCAACATTTATGGGATTACCTGAGATATAATGTTTGATTCTTTGACCGTTTACCACCTTCGGATTTGTGCCTTCGAAGTTGTTGATTTTTATGGCACCGGAACGATAGACCTCCTCGATAACATAGGGGCCTTCCCATTTGGAGAGAAGTTTCCCTGCAAAAAATCTTAAACGAGAGTTGTATACCAATACATAATCACCTACATTAAACTCACGCTTTTGTATCCTTTTGTCATGCCATCTTTTAACCTTTTCTTTAAACAACTTGGCATTTTCATAAGCTTGGGTTCTCCATTCATCAAGTGAGCTAATATCAAATAACCTCTTTTCACCAGCAAGTTTGAAATCATAGTTGAGCTCTTTAATAGCCCAATGTGCCTTATGTTCTAGTTCGAGAGGTAAGTGACATGCTTTTCCATATACCATTTTATATCAAGACATTCCCATAGGATTTTTATATGCAGTTCTATAGGCCCATAATGCATCATCAAGTTTCTTGGACCAATTCTTTCTAGACCTATTGACAGTCTTTTGCAAAATTAATTTGAGTTCTCTATTACTCAATTCTACTTGACCACTAGACTGTGGGTGATACGGAGATGCAATTCTATGATTGACGTCATATTTAGAAAGCATTTTATGGAAAGCACCATGAATAAAATGTGAACCACCATCAGTCATTAAATATCTAGGGACTCCAAACCTCAGAAAAATAACTTCTTTAAGCATTTTAATAGAAGTATTATGATCAACACTACGAGTTGGAATAGCTTCCACCCACTTAGTAACATAATCAACAGCAACTAAAATATGTGTATATCCATTAGAGGCAGGAAAATGTCCCATATAATCAAAGCCCCAAACATCAAACGGTTCAATAACAAGTGAATAATTCATAGGCATTTCTTGACGTCTACTAATATTACCAATTCTTTGACATTCATCACAAGAAAGGACAAACTTACGGGCATCCTTGAAGAGAGTAGGCCAATAAAAACTGGATTTCAATACCTTATGTGCAGTTCTATCTCCCGCGTGGTGTCCTCCATAAGTTTCGGAGTGGCACTTGCGTAGGATCTATTCCTGTTCATGCTCAGGTACACAATGTCTAATAACACCATCTACTCCTTCTTTATAAAGATGTGGGTCATCCCAAAAGTAATGTCTCAAATCATAGACGAATTTTTTTCTTTTGTTGGTATGTGAAGCTAGGTGGTATAAATTTAGCAACTATGTAATTAGCATAATCAGCATACCAAGGGGTACTACGAGATAGTGGGTCAGGAAAACTATCATCAATAGGTAGTGGGTCATCAAGAACATTCTCTAACCTAGATAAGTTGTCTGCAACGGGGTTTTCAGCTCCTTTTCTATCAACAATATGCAAATCAAATTCTTGTAGCAAGAGAACTCATCTAATAAGTCTAGGTTTAGCGTCTTTCTTTTCCATAAGATATTTAATAGCAGCATGATCAGTGTGGATAGTTACTTTGAATCAACAATATAAGGTCTGAACTTATCACAAGTAAATACAACTGCTAAAAGTTCTTTTTCAGTAGTAGCATAATTTCTTTGAGCATTGTCTAGAGTCTTACTAGTATAATGGATAACATTTAATTTCTTATCAACTATTTGCCCTAGAACAACACCTACAGCATAATCACTAGCATCACACATAATTTCAAAGGGTAAATTCCAATCAGGTGGCTGAACAATAGGTGCAGAGACTAATGCTTTCTTAAGTATTTCAAATGCTTCTACACAATCATCATCAAAGACAAATGGTATATCTTTTTGTAATAAATTAGTCAGAGGCCGAGAAATTTTTGAGAAGTCCTTAATGAACCTCCTATAAAATCTGGCGTGACCAAGGAAACTTCTTATACCTTTGATGTCCTTGGGACATGGCATCTTTTCAATAGCATCAACCTTGGCTTTATCAACTTCAATACCTCTTTCAGAAACTTTATGCCCCAAAACAATACCTTCATTAACCATAAAGTGGCACTTTTCCCAATTCAAGACAATATTAGTTTCTTCACATCTCTGCAAAACTCGATCAAGGTTGCTCAAGCAATCGTCAAAAGAAGATCCATAGGCGGAAAGGTCATCCATGAAAACCTCACAAATCTTTTCACAAAGGCAGAGAATATAGCCATCATGCATCTTTGAAAAGTAGCAGGTGCATTACATAAACCAAAAGGCATACGTCTATAAGCAAAAGTACCAAAAGGGCATGTAAAAGTAGTCTTTGATTGATCTTTAGCCGACACAGGTATTTGAGAGAAACCAGAATAACCATCTAGAAAGCAGTAATGTGTATGTTTGCATAATCTTTCTAGCATTTGATCGATAAAAGGTAAGGGGTAATGATCTTTCTTAGTAGCCTTATTTAATTTGCGGAAATCAATTACCATCCTATAACCGGTAATAATTCTTTGTGGAATCAATTCATCTTTATCATTAGGAACAACAGTAATACCTCCCTTCTTAGGGACACAATGAACAGGACTTACCCACTGACTATCAGCAACGGGATAAATTATACCTGCCTCCAGAAGCTTCAGTATTTCTTTCCTTATCACTTCTTTCATTTTAGATTCAGACGTCGTTAAGGATCACGAACTGGTTTGGCATCTGCTTCCAAATTTATTTTATGTTAACATAGAGTGGGACTAATGGCCTTAAGATCATCAAGAGTATATCCAATAGCAGCACGGTGCTTCTTCAGAGTTTTCAATAATCTTTCTTCTTCATGCTCTGAAAGGTTAGCACTAATAATAATAGGATATATCTTCTTTTCATCAAGAGAAGCATATTTAACATTATTAGGCAACAGTTTAAGCTCAAACACGGGATCACCCTTAGGTGGAGGAGGATCCCCTAGGATTTCAACAGGCAAATTGTGTTTTAGCATAGGTTCTTGTTTAAAGAATACTTCATCTATTTCCCTTCTTTCATTCATAAACATATCATTCTCATGGTCTAGCAAGTATTGTTCTAAAGGATCATTAGGAGGTACGGAAATAGAAGCAAGACCAATAATTTCATCCTTACTAGGCAATTCTTCTTCACGGTGTTGTTTACTAAATTTAGAGAAATTAAACTCATGAGTCATATCAACCAAGCCAATAGTAACAACATTCTTTTCGCGGTCTATCCTAGCATTAAATGTATTCAAGAAGGGTCTACCAAATATAATGGGACAAAAGCTATCTTGTGGAGAACTAAGAACAAGAAAATCAGTAGGATATTTAGTTTTCCCGCACAAGACTTCAACATCTCTAACAATTTCTATTGCTGAAATAGTATCTCTATTAGCAAGTTTAATTGTGACATCAATATCTTCTAACTCAGCAGGTGCAATTTCATGCTTGATTTCTTTATACAAGTCATAAGGTATAACACTAGCACTAGCACCCACATCACATAAGCCATGATAACAATGATCTCCTATTTTAACAGAAATAACAGGCACGCCTACCACAGGTCTATGTTTATCTTTAGCACAAGGTTTAGCAATTCTAGCAGTTTCACCGCAGAACTGAATAACATGCCCATCAATATTATCAGACAAGAGCTCTTTAACAATAGCAATATTAGGTTCGACTTTAACTTGCTCAGGAGGTGTATATGTTTTAATATTGCTTTTACGAACTATAGTTGAAGCTTTAGCATGATCCTTTATCCTAACAGGGAAAGGTGGTTTCTCAACATAAGAAGTAGGAACAATAGGATCATTATAAGTGACAGTCTTTTTTTCAACTTTAATAGGTGCAACTACTTTTAATTCTATGGGAGGATGATATTTAAACCACTTCTCCTTAGGGAGATCAACGAAGTAGCAAAAGATTCACAGAAAGAAGCTACTATCTCAGAATCAAGTCCATATTTAGTGCTAAACTTACGGAAAACATCGGTATCCATGAAATATTTAACACAATCAAACTTAGTTGTCATACCTGACTCCTTACCATTGTCGAGGTCCAAATCTTCAGAGTTGCGTTTAATTCTATCCAATAAATCCCATTTGAATTCAATAGTCTTCATCATAAAAGAACCAGCACAAGAAGTATCAAGCATAGTGCGATTGTTATCAGAAAGCCGAGCATAATTTTTTTGAAGAATTGTTTCTCTTGGAAGCTCATGATTGGGGCATGAATATAACATTGATTTAAGCCTCCCCCAAGCTTGAGAGATGCTTTCTCCTTTGCGAGGCCAAAAATTATATATATAATTGCGATCGCGATGAACAAGATGCATAGGGTAATACTTTTGATGAAATTCCAATTTCAATCTTCTATAGTTCCATGATCCCATATCATCACATAGTCTATACCATGTCAATGCGTCTCCCTTCAAAGATAAAGGGAAGACCTTCTTCTTAGCGACATCATCGGAAATACCTGCAAGCTTAAATAATCCACAAACTTCATCCACATATATTAGGTGTTCATCAGGATGCTTTGTTCCATCTCCTGTAAAAGGATTAGCTAGCAGTTTTTCTATTATACTCGAAGGATACTCATAAGGAATTTCATTTTCAATAGGTTCAGTAGGTGGAGGAGCAACTCTTTGCTCTACTGGTCGGGGTGAAGATACTACGAACAAGCCCCTAGAGGATTACTTTCCATAGTAACAAGTGACAGTAAATTTCAGCACACTATATAATTTTTTCCTTACCAAAGGCGCTTCACTCCCCGGCAACGGCGCCAGAAAAGAGTCTTGATGACCCACAAGTATAGGGGATCTATCGTAGTCCTTTCGATAAGTAAGAGTGTTGAACCCAACGAGGAGCAGAAGGAAATGATAAACGGTTTTCAGCAAGGTATTCTCTCCAAGTACTGAAATAAGTGGTAACAGATAATTTTGTAATGAGATAATTTGTAACGAGCAACAAGTAACAAAAGTAAATAAAGTGCAGCAAGGTGGCCCAATCCTTTTTGTAGAAAAGGACAACCCTGGACAAACTCTTATATGATGTAAAGCGCTCCCGAGGACACTTGCGAATATCGTCAAGCTAGTTTTCATCACGTTCATATGATTCGCGTTCGTTACTTTGATAATTTGATATGTGGGTGGACCGGTGCTTGGGTGCTGTTCTTACTTGAACAAGCATCCCACTTATGATTAACCTCTATTGCAAGCATCCGCAACTACAACAAAAGTATTAAGGTAAACCTAAGCATAGCATGAAACATATGGATCCAAATCAGCCCCTTACGAAGCAACGCATAAACTAGGGTTTAAGCTTCTGTCACTCTAGCAACCCATCATCTACTTATTACTTCCCAATGCCTTCCTCTAGGCCCAAATAATGGTGAAGTGTTATGTAGTCGATTTTCACATAACACCACTAGAGGCTAGACAACATACATCTCATCAAAATATCGAACGAATACCAAATTCACATGACTACTAATAGCAAGACTTCTCCCTTGTCCTCAGGAACAAACATAACTACTCACAAAGCATAAACATGTTCATAATCAGAGGGGTATTAATATGCACAAAGGATCTGAACATATAATCTTCCACCAAATAAACCAACTAGCATCAACTACAAGGAGTAATTAACACTACTAGCAACCTACTGGCACCAATCCCAGACTTGAAGACAAGAATCGGATACAAGAGATGAACTAGGGTTTTGAGATGAGATGGTGCTGATGAAGATGTTGATGGAGATTGCCCTCTCCCGATGAGAGGAGCGTTTGTGATGACGATGGTAATGATTTCCCCCTCCGGGAGGGAAGTTTCCCCGGCAGAACAGCTCTGCCGGAGCTCTAGGTTGGATCCGCCAAGGTTCCGCCTCGTGGCAGTAGAGTTTCGTCCCGAAAGGTTGCTTCCTATTTTTTTCTCGACGAAAGACTTCATATAGGAGAAGATGGTCATCGAAGAGCCACCCGAGGGCCCACGAGGCAGGGGGCGCGCCCTAGGGGGGCGCCCCCACCCTCGTGAGAAGGGTGTGGGCCTCCTGGTCTTCATCTTTGGCGAGGATTTTTCATTATCTATTATAAGGGGTTCCATGGAGTTTCGGGACTTTTGGAGTTGTGCAGAATAGGTCTCTAATATTTGCTCCTTTTCCAGCCCAGAATTCCAGCTGCCGACATTCTCCCTCCTTATGTAAACCTTGTAAAATAAGAGAGAATAGCCATAAGTATTGTGACATAATGTGAAATAACAGTCCATAATACAATAAATATTGATATAAAAGCATGATGCAAAATGGACGTATCAGTCATCAAGACTCTTTTCTGGCGCCGTTGCCGGGGAGTGAAGCGCCTTTGCTAGGTGGAATTTGGTAAGGAAAAATTTATATAGTGTGCTGAAATTTACTGTCACTTGTTACCATGGAAAGTAATCCTCTGAGGGGCTTGTTCGGGGTATCTTCACCCCGACCAGTAGAGCAAAGAGTTGCTCCTCAACCTACTGAACCTACTGAAAATGAAAATGTTTGCTTTGAAGTTCCTTCGGGTATGATAGAAAAACTGCTAGCTAATCCTTTTTTAGGGGATGGAACAAAACATCCTGATGAACATCTGATATATGTGGATGAAGTTTGTGGATTATTTAAGCTTGCAGGTGTACCCGGAGATGTTGTTAAGAAGAAGGTCTTCCCTTTATCTTTGAGGGGAGATGCATCGACATGGTACAGGCTATGTGATGATATGGGGTCTTGGAATTACAAATGATTGAAATTGAAATTTCATCAGAAGTTTTATCCTATGCACCTTGTTCATCGTGATCGCAATTATATATATAATTTTTGGCCTCGCTAAGGAGAAAGCATCGCTCAAGCTTGGGGGAGGCTTAAATCAATGTTATATTCATGCCCCGATCACGAGCTCTCAAGAGAAATGATTATTCAAAAAATTTATGCTCGGCTTTCTGGTAACAATCGCACCATGCTTGATACTTCTTGTGCTGGCTCTTTTATGATGAAGACTATTGAATTCAAATGGGATTTATTGGAAAGAATTAAACGCAACTCTGAAGATTGGGACCTCAACAATGGTAAGGAGTCAGGTACGACACCTAGTTTTGATTGTGTTAAATCTTTTATGGATACCAATATTTTTCGTAAATTTAGCACTAAACATGGACTTGACTCTGAGATAGTAGCTTCTTTCTGTGAATCTTTTGCTGCCTATGTTGATCTCCCCAAGGAGAGTGGTTTAAATATCATCCGCCCATAGAAGTAAAAGTAGTTGCACCTATTAAAGTTAAAGAAAAGACTATCACTTATAATGATCCTATTGTTCCGACTTCTTATGTTGAGAAACCACCTTTCCCTGTTAGGATAAAGGATCATACTAAAGCTTCAACTGTGGTTCGTAAAAGCAATATTAAAACATATACACCTCCTGAGCAAGTTAAAGTTGAACCTAATATTGCTATCGTTAAAGATCTCTTGTCTGATAATATTGATGGGCATGTTATTTATTTCTGTGATGAAACTGCTAGAATTGCTAAACACCGTGATAAAGATAAACCTAGACCTGTGGTAGGCATGCCTTCTATTTCTGTTAAAATAGGAGATCATTGTTACCATGGATTATGTGATATGGGTGCTAGTGCTAGTGCAATACCTTATTCCTTATACAAATAAGTTATGCATGATATTGCACCTACTGAGATGGAAGATATTGATGTCACAATTAAACTTGCCAATAGAGATACTATTTCACCAATGGGAATTGTTAGAGATGTTGAAGTTTTGTGTGGGAAAACTAAATATCCTGCTAATTTTCTTGTTCTTGGTTCCCCACAAGATAGCTTTTGTCCCATTATATTTGGTAGACCCTTCTTAAATACTGTTAATGCTACCATAGATTGCAAAAGAGATGTTGTTACTATCGGTTTAGATGATATGACTCATGAATTTAATTTTTCTAAATTTATAGACAACACCGTGAAGAAGAATTACCTAGTAAGGATGAAATTATTGGTCTTGTTTCTATTGCCGTACCTCCTAGTGATCCTTTAGAACAATACTTGCTAGACCATGAAAATGATATGCTTATGAATGAAAGAAGGGAATTAGATGAAGTATTCTTTAAATAGGAACCTATTCCGAAAAACAATTTACCTGTTGAAATCCTAGGGGATCCTCCTCCACCCAAGGGTGATCCCGTGTTTGAGCTTAAACCGTTACCTGATACTCTTAAATATGCTTATCTTGATGAGAAAAAGATATATCCTGTTATTATTAGTGCTAACCTTTCAGAGCATGAGGAAGAGAGATTATTGAAAGCTCTGAAGAAGCACCGCGCTGCTATTGGGTATACTCTTGATGATCTTAAGGGCATTAGTCCCACTTTATGTCAACATGAAATTAATTTGGAAGAAGATGCTAAACCAGTTTGTGATCATCAATGCCGGCTGAATCCTAAAATGAAAGAAGTGGTACAAAGGAAATACTAAAGCTCCTTGAGGCAGGTATAATTTATCCCGTTGCTGATAGTCAATGGGTAAGCCATGTCCATTGTGTCCCTAAGAAGGGAGGTATTACTGTTGTTCCTAATGATAAAGACAAATTGATTCCTCAAAGAATTATTACAGGTTATAGGATGGTAATTGATTTCCGCAAATTAAATAAGGCTACTAAAAAGGATCATTACCCCTTACCTTTTATCGATCAAATGCTAGAAAGATTATCCAAACATACACATTTTTGCTTTCTAGATGGTTATTCTGGTTTCTCTCAAATACCTGTGTCAGCCAAAGATCAATCAAAGACTACTTTTACATGCCCTTTTGGTACTTTTGCTTATAGACATATGCCTTTTGGTCTATGTAATGCACCTGCTACCTTCCAAAGATGCATGATGGCTATATTCTCTGACTTTTGTGAAAAGATTTGTGAGGTTTCCATGGACGATTTCTCCGTCTATGGATCTTCTTTTGATGATTGCTTGAGCAACCTTGATCGAGTTTTGCAGAGATGTGAAGAAACTAATCTTGTCTTGAATTGGGAAAAGTGCCACTTTATGGTTAATGAAGGTATTGTCTTGGGGCACAAAGTTTTTGAAAGAGGTATTGAAGTTGATAAACCCAAGGTTGATGCTATTGAAAAGATGCCATGTCCCAAGGACATCAAAGGTATAAGAATTTCCTTGGTCATGCCGGTTTTTATAGGAGGTTCATTAAGAACTTCTCAAAAATCTCTCGACCTCTAACTAATTTATTACAAAAAGATATACCATTTGTCTTTGATGATGATTGTGTAGAAGCATTTGAAATACTTAAGAAAGCATTGATCTTTGCACCTATTGTTCAGCCACCTGATTGGAATTTACCCTTTGAAATTATGTGTGATGCTAGTGATTATGCTGTAGGTGTTGTTCTAGGACAAAGAGTTGATAACAAATTAAATGTTATTCAATATGCTAGTAAAACTCTAGACAATGCTCAGAAAAATTATGCTACTGAAAAAGAATTCTTAGCAGTTGTATTTGCTTGTGATAAGTTTAGACCTTATATTGTTGATTCTAAAGTAACTATTCACACTGATCATGCTGCTATTAAATATCTTATGGAAAAGAAAGATGCTAAACCTAGACTTATTAGATGGGTTCTCTTGCTACAAGAATTTGATTTGCATATTGTTGATAGAAAAGGAGCTGAGAACCCCGTTGCAGACAACTTGTCTAGGTTAGAAAATGTGCTTGATGACCCACTACCTATTGATGATAGCTTTCCTGATGAGCAATTAAATGTCATAAATGCTTCTCATGCTGCTCCATGGTATGCTGATTATGCTAATTACATTGTTGCTAAGTTTATACCACCTAGTTTCACATACTAGCAAAAGAAAAAGTTCTTCTATGATTTGAGGCATTACTTTTGGGATGACCCACATCTTTATAAAAAAGGAGTAGATGGTGTTATTAGACGTTGTGTACCTGAGCATGAACATGAACAGATCCTACGCAAGTGTCACTCCGAAGCTTATGGAGGACACCATGCTGGAGATAGAACTGCACATAAGGTACTCCAATCTGGTTTTTATTGGCCTACTTTCTTCAAGGATGCCCGTAAGTTTGTCTTATCTTGTGAAGAATGTCAAAGAATTGGTAATATTAGTAGACGTCAAGAAATGCCTATGAATTATTCACTTGTTATTGAACCATTTGATGTTTGGGGCTTTGACTATATGGGGCCTTTTCCTTCCTCTAATGGTTATACACATATTTTAGTTGTTGTTGATTACGTTACTAAGTGGGCAGAAGCTATTCCAACTAGTAGTGTTGATCATAAAACTTCTATTAAAATGCTTAAAGAAGTTATTTTTTCCAAGATTTGGAGTCCCTAGATATTTAATGACTGATGGTGGTTCACATTTTATTCATGGTGCTTTCTGTAAAATGCTTGCTAAATATGATGTTAATCATAGAATTGCATCTCCTTATCACCCTCAGTCTAGTGGTCAAGTAGAATTGAGTAATAGAGAACTCAAATTAATTTTGCAAAAGACTGTTAATAGGTCTAGAAAGAATTGGTCCAAGAAACTTGATGATGCATTATGGGCCTATAGAACTGCATACAAAAATCCTATGGGTATGTTGCCGTATAAAATGGTCTATGGAAAAGCATGTCACTTACCTCTCGAACTAGAACACAAGGCTTATTGGGCTATTAAAGAAATTAATTATGATTTTATACTTGCCGGTGAGAAGAGGTTATTTGATATTAGCTCACTTGATGAATGGAGAACCCAAGCCTACGAAAATGCCAAGTTGTTTAAAGAAAAAGTTAAAAGATGGCATGACAAAAGGATACAAAAGCGTGAGTTTAGTGTAGGTGATTATGTATTGCTATACAACTCTCATTTAAGATTTTTTGCAGGAAAAATTCTCTCTAAATGGGAAGGTCCTTAAGTTATCGAGGAGGTCTATCATTCCGGTGCCATAAAAATCAACAACTTCGAAGGCACAAATCCGAAGGTGGTCAATGGTCAAAGAATCACACACTATATCTCAGGTAATCCCATAAATGTTGAAACCAATGTTATTTAAACCGTAACCCTGGAGGAATAGATAAGGGACACTTTCCGAAATGTTTCAAACTCCGAAAAGGAATAGGTATGTGGTACGGTAAGTAAACCGACTCCAAAACAGTTTTTAAGGCAATATTTCTCCATTTTGGAATATTTAGAAAAATAGAAAAATAAGCAGTAGTCCGGGAAGGACACGAGGGCTCCATGAGGGTGGAGGGCGCGCCCTACCGAGGGAGTCCTGGATTAGGGGGTGTTCGGATAGCCGGACTATACCTTCAGCCGGACTCCTGGACTATGAAGATACAAGATTGAAGACTTCGTCCCGTGTCCGGGAGGGACTTTCCTTGGCGTCGAAGGCAAGCTTGGCAATACGGATATTCAGATCTCCTACCATTGTAACCGACTTTGTGTAACCCTAACCCTCTCCGGTGTCTATATAAACCGGAGGGTTTTAGTCCATAGGACAACATAGACAACAACAATCATACCATAGGCTAGTTTCTAGGGTTTAGCCTCTCCGATCTCGTGGTAGATCTACTCTTGTACTACCCATATCATCAATATTAATCAAGCAGGACGTAGGGTTTTACCTCCATCGAGAGAGCCCGAACCTGGGTAAAACTTCGCGTCCCTTGCCTCCTGTTACCATCCGGCCTAGACGCACATTTCGGGATCCCCTACCCGAGATCCGCCGGTTTTGACACCGACATTGGTGCTTTCATTGAGAGTTCCTCTGTGTCGTCGCCGTCAGGCTCGATGGCTCCTAAGATCATCGATAGCGATGCAGTCCAGGGTGAGACCTTCCTCCCCGGACAGATCTTCGTCTTCGGCGGCTTCGCTCTGCTGGCCAATTCACTTGGCCGTCTGGAGCAGATCGAAAGCTACGCCCTTGGCCATCAGGTCAGATTCGGAAGTTTAAACTACACATCTAACATCCGCGGGGACTTGATCTTTGATGGATTCGAGCCACTGCCGAGCGCGCCGCACTGTCCCGACGAGCATGATCTAGCTCTGCCGCCGAACAGTGCCCTGGAGGCCGCACCCGCATTAGCTTCGACCCTTAATTCGGAGCCAACTGCGCCGATCGAGGATCGGCGGTTGGACGCCACCTCGGGGGCTGCGATCCCAACGGCGATCAAGCCAAACACCAGCCCCACACTCCGCGAGACTCGTGACTCCGAGGAGCCGGACTCCTCTCCGGACTCCAAACCCCCCGCGCCCCTGCCAATCAAATCCGATTGGGCGCCAATCATGGAGTTTACTACCGCGGACATCTTTCAGCACTCGCCTTTCGGCGATATTCTGAAGAGACTGGAGTCTCTCTCTCTATCAAGAGAGCCCTGGCCGGACTACGGTCAGCAAGGTTGGGATTCGGATGATGAAGAGATTCAAAGCCCATCCACCACCCACTTGGTAGCCACTGTCGACGATTTAACCAACATGCTCAACTTCGACTCCGACGACATTGACGGTATGGACGCCGATGAAGGACACGATGAAGAACCAGCGCCTATTGAGCCCTGGAACGCCACCTTGTCATCCGACGTATACATGGTGGACGCACCAAAAGATGACGATGAGGAGAGGAAGGACGCACCGAAGGATTGCTCCCTCGAAAAGTAGTCAAAGCGGCGACGCAAACGCCGCCCCAAATCCCGCCTCGACAGAAATAGCGATGACACAGACCCAGTGCTGGAGCAGGGCGAACCGCTGCCGGACAACGGCAATCCGGATAATCAAACTGAACAAACAAATCCTATCAAGGATAATGGTCCGGACGACATAACGCCGGACAGGCACCCGGAGCAGCAGAAGGCCCGTAAAAGGCTCGTTGTCACCGCGAGGAGCCTTAAAAAGCATAAGCGAAGGCTCAAGGCCGCGCAAAACACACTCCAATTCAGATGGATAAAAATACTCAACACTGCAGCAAGGTACGGCGACAATCGCCCCTCCAAGAGCTACCCAAAGCGGAAACTGCTACCCGAATTCGATGAGGAGGCCTCAGACCCCCCACAACCAAATATCAAAGCAGCCACCTGGTCGGATAGACTACCCCTCTACCAACGCAGAGCGGCATACAACGCCACTCACAATACAACACGCGACCCATGCGAGGGCTCGCACCCAAAGGACGGCACAACAAGATCCATCTATGGACCACACAGGCGTGCCTCAGCATACAATGCAACACAACAAACATCCGAACAACGCGGCACACCCAGCTACAGGGGTGCCGCAAACCCCCTATGTTTTACCAATGAGGTGCTGGACCATGAATTTCCAGAGGGATTCAAGCCCGTAAACATAGAGGTATACGACGGAACAGCAGACCCTGCTGTCTGGATTGAGGACTACATCCTTCATATCCATATGGCTCGAGGAGATGATCTCCACGCCATCAAGTACTTACCCCTCAAGCTCAAAGGGCCATCTCGTCACTGGCTCAAAGGCCTCCTCGAAAGCTACATTGGAAGTTGGGAAGAGCTCTAAGACGCCTTTCGGGCAAATTTTCAAGGGACTTATGTCCGACCTCCGGATGCGGACGATTTGGGTCATATAACTAAACAGCCCGGAGAGTCAGCCTGAAAGCTTTGGAATAGGTTTCTTACTAAAAAGAACCAGATTGTCGACTGTCTGGACGCTGAAGCCTTAGCGGCTTTCAAGCATAGCGTCCGTGACAAATGGCTCGCCAAACACCTCGGCCAAAATAAGCCGAGAACGATGGCCGCATTAACAAACCTCATGACCCGCTTTTGTGCGGGTGAGGACAGCTGGCTAGCCAGATGCAGCACCAACGACCCCAGTACATCTGAAGTTAGAGATGGCGCAATAGCAATAACAAACGCCGAAATAAAGAAGACAGCACAAAGGGCACGGCAGTAAATGCCGGATTCAAAATCTCTCGGTCAGGTCAAAAGTCGCCCCCTAAAGGCACCAGGGATGAACTGTCCGGCCTCAACAAAATTCTGGACCAAGTATGTCAGATTCATAGCACCCCTGGTAAACCTGCTAATCATACACACAGAGAATGTTGGGTCTTCAAGCAGTCCGGCAAGCTCAACGCCATACACAAGGGGGAGGATACACCAAGCGAAGACGAGGATGAGCCCCCCAAACAAGACACGGGGGAACATAAGAAATTTCCACCAGAAGTCAAAACAGTAAACGTGTTACACGTGATCAAGGGAAAGAACAACGCGGCACTCCCAGAAAAATATACCCAAGTGCCTATCACCGCGAAGTCCTGCCACTGGTCGTCTCAACCGATCACTTTCGACCATCGCGATTACTCATCAAGTATCCGGCACGTAGGATGGGCTGCCCTGGTATTAGACCCAGTAATTGGCGGATATCACTTCACACGAGTCTTGATGGATGGCGGCAGTAGCCTAAACCTAATATATCAGGATACAATCCGCAGGATGGGGTTAGACCCAACACAAATTCGCCATAGCAATACTACCTTTAAAGGAGTAACGCCAGGCCCAGGGGCTCGTTGTACGGGCTCCCTCCTACTACAAGTTATATTCGGCTCCTCCGATAACTTCCGTCGCGAGCATTTAACTTTCCACATCGCTCTGTTTCAAAGTGGCTATCAAGCACTGCTCGGACGCGAAGCTTTCGCTCGCTTTAATGCAATACCACACTACGCCTCCCTCACACTCAAGATGCCCGGTCCACGTGGCATCATTACAGTGCACGGAAATATCAAGCGATCTCTGCGCGCCGAAGAGAGTGAGGCTGCCTTGGCAGCCGCACACTAAAGCCGCCCGGACAAGCGAAAGCATCCAATAGGTCGTCAAGACCCCAGATACAACTAATCGAGTCCGGCACCGCTACTTATACCAAATAAATGGTCACACCCCTATTCGTCAATACAAGGGGCTCAACACGCGCAGACGAGTGGCAATTTCTTATCATCTTGAATAATACATGGTTTCTTTAAAAACTATCTTTTTGCACGACAACTTTTTTCACTTAACTTCCTCTCTTTTATAGACGATCATCGTGCTACACCCGTCCAGGATACGGCACAACGGAGACACAGGCGCAGACGTGCAGCAGGGACCCGCTCCAAGGATTCTTTTTAGATTAAGACCCTGCGTAAACCTTTTTTTTACTGTCTCTTGTTGATATATATCCACCGTTGAGAAGGATGCTGACGTCTTGGCATGTGGCCACGCCAGAACAATGCACGTACCTGGACACAAGGGGCTTCTTACAAAGGCCATTATTTAGGCCCGGTTTATACCACAAAGACCGAATACCTTAGGGAGTGTTCGGCGTCGCGAGTTTGGCCCTATATGCATCAGCTCCGAATCATCGTCTTTGGTCAAATGTTGGGTTTGCCCGGCTCCTGTGTTTTGGTGCCTTACGTCCCGCTTTACCGGCTAAGGTAGCACTAGGAGAACTACTGCAATTGTGCCCTGGTTCATTCGGACGAGCACCTCAGTAGAGAAAGCCGAAAACTGACTGTCATGATATAGCGTGAGACTGGTCAACCACTCGATGACCTGTGGGAATGTTAGAATTCCTCCGCCTTAACGAAGGGCCGTTTTCCAGCCAGGCATGTAGGCACCCCGGAATCGGGAGAGTGCGGAGCCACCAGGGGCTATCTAGTAGCCCCACTGTCAAACTCCTATGGCTAAGTGAAAGTGTTAAAGTGTTATAGTCCGGTTGGCTCGCTTGCTCCGCTATCACCTCCTTAATAGGACCAAGACGTTGGGTTAATTGTGAACGCGTGTTTTTGTGAGCACCTTCGCATTATATGCGTGGGGGTTGAAGCCGGCGACTGCAATCTTTCAGGATATACACATGTATACATAAACGGCCGCCCAGGAGGCATCATATTACTTTCAGGAAAAAGTATAAAAATAGCCTTATGAAAATTTATAAAAGCATTTCGCTTACAATGAGATTACATATCACTCAAACATAATATTTTTTAGCACTGGGTCTCTGTCAAACGAGCACCCTCAAGAACTTCTTCAAAGTAGTGCTCAGCAGCCCTTCGACCTATGGCCGAATCCCGCGCTGCAACAGTGGTAGCATCCATCTCCGCCCAGTATGCCTTAACACGGGCAAAGGACATCCGTGTGCCCTCTATGCACGCCGACCTCTTCATCGCATTAATGCGCGGCACCACGTCAAGGAACTGCTGCACCAAGCTGAAATAGCTGTTCGGTTTTGACCCTTCCGGCCATAGCTGATCCATAACAGACCTCATGGAGGGTCCGGACAACCTATTTAGTTCGGCCCATTCGGCTAATTGGTCAGTCAATGAAAGCCGATGCTCGGGAGAATGGAATTGCCTCCAAAACAGCTGGTCTACTTCACGGTCCGTCTGACCCTGAAAGTACTTGGCCGCATCGGTAGCACTCGCCGCCAAATCCATATACACATCCTCTGAACTCCATAGCCGATCCAGAGGGGCATACCGTGGATCTCCAAACTTCCTCCGCAACATAAAGGATTTCCCAGCCACAATATCCCTGGCTTCCCGCAGCTCGTCCTTCTTTGCCCTCATAGCAGAGCGGAGGTCTTTTCTCGTCGCAGTAGCCTTCTCAAGGTCCGATGCCTTCGCTTGGTTTTCCTTTTCAAGGACCCGGCAACGGCCGGCGGCGGCTTTCAATTCTATGGCCATCTTGGCCATCTTGTCTCGGCTCTCGCCATGCGCGGCCTTCTTGGCTTGCAACTCTTCGGCTGCCTTCAAAGCAGCCGCATTACCCAACGTCGCTTGTTCCTTGGCTCGGGCAAGTTCTGCCCGCAAGGCTTCAACAGAAGCAGCTCCATCTGCAGTCACAACGTGTCAAAAATACTGGCATCATGCTCTTCCTATGTGGCGTTTACCAGATAAGGACACTTACCCTGTGCCTCGTCAAGCCTTTTGTTAACAAGCTCGATGTTGGCATCTGCCGCATCCAACTGCCGTTCTAAATGGGCAAACTTGCTAGTCTGGCTGGCCGTCAGAGCTTCCATCTCCTGCACATAGAGGCAGTATGGTTATTACCTGGGAATATGATCCTCTGTTCGTCGTTGTTTCCGACGACAACCAGAGTCTCAGGGGCTACTATCTACATAGGGCACACCTAGCATGTGCAGGACTATTATACATTCTTTTTACGTACCTCAAAGCCTGTCAGTAGACTCATAAAAGCTTCATGCAATCCTCTTTCGGCGGACGATATCCTCTCCATCACCGTATTCATCAGCACACAGTTTTCATCTGAGATGGCCGCTCGCCCCACCAACTCCCTCAGAACATCTGATCGCACACTAGACGGTGCCGGACTCTTTTGTCTGCTCTCTTCGGGAGCCGGACACTGGGAGCTTCGGGGGTCAATGGGATTACCTTCTGGCCTCATCGGACTCGGAGAGGCCCTCCGCGACGACACTTCAGGGTCGCCCGCTTCCGGAGTGGAGGAGTCTGGAGGAGGCGTTTCGCTCTCCATCATCTCTGGAAGAATATCCCCCGAAGACGAGCTCATTTGAGAGGGGCTAAGGCCCGAACTGCAAAAATATATGCGGTGGTTATTTTGTCAGAAGAAAAGGATGGCATATCTGTACTATTAAAGTTTTCGGGTCACTTACGACTCGCGGGAGAATTGATCCCCCCGCGGACTTTGTGCGGCAACAGCGCCCCCCAAGGTAGGACCCCATGTGGAAGATTTCTTCTCCCGTTTGGAAGCTTCGGCTTCCGAATCCCCGGGCGCAGTCCTTTTCCTCTTCTGGTCGTCTTCCTTCATGGAGACGCTCGCTCCCTCGGTTAGAATGGGCAGCGTTGGGGGCCCGCGTCCGCCCGTATTATCCTTCACAGTATCTTCCTTCAAGGGCTCCGGGCAAGATGCGGTCTGGAGCATCTTTTCCAATACCGGATTCTCCAAACCCTCAGGGAGGGGGGCCGAACACCGAATCAACTTCGCCTTTGTTAGCCAGTCCTGGTCAAAAAAGCAAACTCTCAGAAATAACTTCGTAATGAAGGAGAGATAATATGTTCGGCCGGAAGATTCCTTACCTGTTCGGCGGCGCGGTTACTACTCCGGCCCGCGTCCTCAGTGATTTCCGGACACTCTACTTGAGGTCTGAAGAATGACTTGTACATCTCCTCGTGCGTCAGGCCGAGAAAATTTTGAATGACACGCGGACCCTTAGGATTGAACTCCCACAAGCGAAGGGGCCGACGTTTGCAAGGCTGGACTTGACGGACCAGCATAACTTGTATTACCGCAACCAAACTGAAATCTTCATTGAAGAGATCTCGAATGCGGCTTTGCAGTATAGGCACGTCCTTGGCTGGACCCCAGCTCAGTCCTCTGCTAATCCATGACATCAGTTGTGGTGGAGGGCCCGAGCGGAAAACGGGGGCGGCCGCCCAGTTGGCACTTCTAGGAGCCGTGATGTAGAACCACTCCTGTTGCCACAATTCATACACCTCTGGGATGGAACCTTTAGGACACGGAGCTCCCGTCATCTTGCGTATTGAGGCACCTCCACACGCTGCATGTTGCCCCTCAATCATCTTCAGCTTTACTTCAAAGGTCTTGAGCCATAGGCCAAAGTGAGGGGTAACCCGGAGGAAGGCCTCGCATACGACAATAAATGTCGTGATATGCAGAAAGGAGTCCGGAGCTAGATCATGGAAATCTAGCCCGTAATAAAACATCAAGCCCCTGACGAAAGGATCCAGAGCAAGACCTAGACCTCAGAGGAAGTGGGAGACGAACATGACGCTCTCGTTGGGTTCGGGGGAGGAGACGGCCTGCCCCTGGGGAGGCAGCCGATGCAAAATCTCGGCGGTCAGATATCTGTCCTCCCTCAACTTTTTGATGTCTTCTTCCGTGACAGAGGAGGGCACCCATCGGCCTTGAAGGCTGGATCCGTACATGACTGAAGGTTCGGAGCACCTGACCTGAACTTTGGGCGTTTGAGCTTGAGGCGGGGGAAGGATTCGATTGAGCACGGGAGGGAAAAATAGAAGCCTTGTCCCTTTATAAAGAGGGTGGATATCAAGCGTCCTCTCCGTGTCTGTTTGGACTTGCCTATAATCTAGGAGTCCTAGAAGCGGTTGGGTTACCCACGCCCGTATTGATGAGAATCCCGGAATAAGGGGACACGATCTCTGCTTTAACAAGACGTGCCGAGGAAACCGCCTCGCATGACGCGCTGAGGTGGGATAATGAGACGACTCGGATAAAGGCTTGGCCGTGGTGTGTCACACTACGGAATACGTTAGCAGATTAGATTTGTGTAAATATTATTCTCTCTATGGCAATATGTGGAAACTTACTTTGCAGAGCCGGACACTATCTTTGTGTTCAAGATCTTCTATGAAGTACTTGGAGGAGGAACCCGCCTTGCAATGCCGAAGACAATCTGCGCGCCGGACTCGTCGACATTGAAGCCTGGTTCAGGGGCTACTGAGGGAGTCCTGGATTAGGGGGTGTTCGGATAGCCGGACTATACCTTCAGCCGGACTCCTGGACTATGAAGATACAAGATTAAAGACTTCGTCCCGTGTCCGGGAGGGACTTTCCTTGGCGTCGAAGGCAAGCTTGGCGATACGGATATTCATATCTCCTACCATTGTAACCGACTTTGTGTAACCCTAACCCTCTCCGGTGTCTATATAAACCAGAGGGTTTTAGTCCGTAGGACAACATAGACAACAACAATCATACCATAGGCTAGCTTCTAGGGTTTAGCCTCTCCGATCTCGTGGTAGATCTACTCTTGTACTACCCATATCATCAATATTAATCAAGCAGGACGTAGGGTTTTACCTCCATCGAGAGGGCCCAAACCTGGGTAAAACTTCGTGTCCCTTGCCTCCTGTTACCATCCGGCCTAGACGCACAGTTCGGGACCCCCTACCCGAGATCCGCCGGTTTTGACACTGACACCTACCCTACTGGGCGCGCCCCCTACCTCGTGGGCACCTCGTGTGCTCTACGGACTCCGTTTTCGTACACGACACGTATTTTGGTCGGTAAAAATTCATTATATAATCTCCCGGGGTTTTGACTCCCGTATCACGAAAGAATCTCCTGTCTTTGTTTCGAGCTGTTTTTCTGACAGATCCAGGTCATCACGTCGTCTTCAAGTGCCCCCAAGGACCAGTTCTTTGAGAAGGTCATCAACCCCTAGCTCGCAGAAGTGCTGCAACACCCTCAAACCATTGAGATGCATGAGGGGTTGTTGCACATCCGCGACGCTGAGGGACCAAGGAAGACCGGAAGCACGGAGGCCAGGCTCGAGGCATTGGAGCAAGAAGTTTTCAAGTGTCAATAGATGGTGGAGCGTACTTGATTCCAATCACATTATGATCACGGAGTTCACCAATAACCACAAGCTGGACGTCAAGGACATTGGGGAGGCCATCTTCAAGCTTCATGAGAAAATCGAGCACCTCCAATCCCAGATTTATGACCTGCAAAACCAAAACTGTGAGTATGAATATAGATTCAAGAGGATGAGTTTGGCTACAGATTTAAGGTTTCAGGAGACTCGATCATCCTTCTATGATGGTGAGCCTATGCCATGGAAGAAGGACGACAAGCCTACGCCATCAACAAAATCACCACCGTCTCCACCAACAAAGAAGAATTGAGTATCTGGTATGGGCACTCCACTTGGCAACTGCCAAGCTTGGGGGAGTGCCCCGGTATCGTATCACCATCACTTTTATGTTTACCGTTTTTCTTAGTTCGGTCCTTTTGGTAATATCTTGATCTAGTAGAATAAAAGTTCTTAGTGTGATCTAGTTGTGAGTTTTGCTTTATTATCCTTCTATGTAATCGAGTCCATGAGCTATATAATAAAGATTAGTGTTGAGTCAATGGCTTGATTATTTTGCCATGATCCTAAGTGAATAAAAGAAAAGAGAAAGAAATAAAAAGAAACAAAGAGATCATGTGAGTCTTATGGAGAGTAATGAGCTCACATAGAAAGAGTATGATGAATAAAAGTTGTTGAGGGTTGACAAACACAGTTTTGGTCATCGTTGCAACTAATAGGAAGTAATAAAGAAAGAGAGGTCTTCACATATAAATATACTATCTTGGACATCTTTTATGATTGTGAGCACTCATTAAAATATGACATGCTAAAAGAGTTGACATTGGACAAGGAAGACAACGTAATGGGTTATGTTTTCTTACATCTGAGATGAATTATATTGTCTTGGATCTTCCAACATGATGAGCTTGCCTTTCCCCCTCATGCTAGCCAAATTCATTGCACCAAGTAGAGATACTACTTGTGCTTCTAAATACCCTTAAACCAGTCTTGCCATAAGAGTCCCCCATATCTACCTATGGATTGAGTAAGATCCATCAAGTAAGTTGTCAACGGTGCAAGCAATAAAAATTGCTCTCTAAATATGTATGATTGATTGGTGTGGAGGAAATAAGCTTTATACGATCGTGTGATATGGAAGTAATAAAAGCGACAAACTGCATAATAAAGGTCCATATCACAAGTGGCAATATAAAGTGACGTTCTTTCGCATTAAGATTTTGTGCATCCAACCATAAAAGCGCGTGACAACCTCTGCTTCCCTCTGCGAAGGGCCTATCTTTTACTTTTATCTCCTACATTGCATAAGATTCATGGTGATTTTCACCCTTCCTTTTTACATTTTATCCTTTGGCAAGCATAGTATGTTAGAAAGATCCTCATATATATGGCTAATTGGATGTGATTTTTCATGAACTATTACTGTTGACATTACCCTTGAGGTAAAACGTTGGGAGGCAAAACTATAAGCCCCTATCTTTCTCTGTGTCCAATTAAAACTCCATACTCATAAGTATTGCGTGAGTGTTAGCAATTGTGAAAGACTATATGATAGTTGAGTATGTGGACTTGCTGAAAAGCTCTTATACATTGACTCTTTCCTATGTTATGATAAATTACAATTGCTTCAATTACTGAGATTATAGTTTGTTAGTTTACAATGAAGTTTAAGATTCATACTTGATATTGTGATTGACTTATTACTCTAGCATTAAAGATCATATGACAATAATTATACAAGTTGTTGTTCTAAGAATGATCATGATGCCCTCATGTCCGTATTTTATTTTTATCGACACCTCTATCTCTTAACATGTGGACATATTTTTTGATTTTGGCTTTTTGCTTGAGGACAAGCGAGGTCTAAGCTTGGGGGAGTTGATATGTCCATTTTGCATCATGCTTTTATATCGATATTTATTGCATTATGGGATGTTATTACACATTATGTCACAATACTTATGCCTATTCTCTCTTATTTTACAAGGTTTACATAAAGACGAGAATGCCGGCAGCTGGGATTCTGGGCTGGAAAAGGAGCACATATTAGAGACCTATTCTGCACAGCTCCAAAAGTCTTGAAACTCCACGGAAGACATTTTCCAAATATATAAAAAATACTGAGAGCAAGAACTTCACCAGGGGGCCACACCGTGCCCACGAGGGTAGGGGGCACGCCCTACCCCCCTGGGCGCGCCCCCTACCTCGTGGGCCCCTGGTGGCCCTCCGGTGACCATCTTCTGCTATATGAAGTCTTTCGATGGGAAAAAATCATAACCCATCTTCTCGTACGAAACTCCGCCACCACGAGGCGGAACCTTGGCGTAACCAATCTAGGGCTCTGGCGGAGCTATTCTGTCGGGGAAACTTCCCTCCCGGAGGGGGAAATCGTCGCCATCATCATCACCAACGCTCCTCTCATCGGGAGAGGGCAATCTCTATCAACATCTTCATCAGCACCATCTCATCTCAAAACCCTAGTTCATCTCTTGTATCCAATTCTTGTCTCCGAGTTCGAGATTGGTGCTAGTAGGTTGCTAGTAGTGTTAATTACTCCTTGTAGTTGATGCTAGTTGGTTCAATTGGTGGAAGATCATATGTTCAGATCCTATATGCATATTAATACCCCTCTGATTATGAACATGTTTATGCTTTGTGAGTAGTTACTTTTGTTCCTGAGGACATGGGAGAAGTCCTGCTATTAGTAGTCATGTGAATTTGGTATTCGTTCGATATTTTGATGAGATGTATGTTGTCTCCCCTCTAGTGGTGTTATGTGAACGTCGACTACATGACACTTCACCACTACCCTAGTTTATGCGTTGCTTCGTAAGGGGCTGATTTAGATCCATATGTTTCATGCTATGGTTAGGTTTACCTTAATACTTTTGTTGTAGTTGCGGATGCTTGCAATAGAGGTTAATCATAAGTGGGATGCTTTTCCAAGTAAGGGCAGTACCCAAGAACCGGTCCACCCACATACCAAATTATCAAAGTACCGAACGTGAATCATATGAACGTGATGAAAACTAGCTTGACGATATTCCCATGTGTCCTCGGGAGTGCTTTACATCATATAAGAGTTTGTCCAGGCTTGTCCTTTGCTACAAAAAGGATTGGGGCACCTTGCTGCACCTTATTTACTTTTGTTACTTGTTGATCGTTACAAATTATCTTATCACAAAACTATCTGTTACCACTTATTTCAGTACTTGCAGAGAATACCTTGCTGGAAACCGCTTATCATTTCCTTCTGCTCCTCGTTGGGTTCGACACTCTTACTTATCGAAAGGACTACGATAGATCCCCTATACTTGTGGGTCATCATTATAACACGGAGTGTTGATATGTGTGTTTTCTCCTTTGACCATGAGAGTATCGTAGTCACTTCTTACCGTACGATGAGTTTTGGGGTTGCTCAAACATCATTTGTAACCAGTAATCACAACAACAACTTACAGGTTCATCGAAAAGTTTGACAAGGGACTAGATAGCTGATACGTCCATTTTGCATCATGTTTTCCTACTGTTATTTACAATGTTTTCATGCATGATAATGCTTTATGGAGTAATTCTAATGACTTTTCTCTCATAATATGCAAGGTTTACACAAAGAGGGAGAATGCCGGCAGCTGGAATTCTGGACCTAAAAAAGCTATCTCAGAGTTACCTATTTTCCACATCTCCAAATGACCTGAAAATTTTCGGAGATTTTTTTTGGAATATATAAGAAATACTAGAGCAAATAACTATCGGAGGGGGGCCACCTGGTGAGCACAAGACACCAGGGCGGGCCAAGGCCCCCAGGCACGCCCTGGTGGGTTGTGCTCAGCCCAGCCCACCTTTGGTGCCCATCTTCTGATATATAAGTCATTTTGACCTAGAAAAAATAGAGGAAGGACTTTCAGGACAGAGTGCTGCCGTCTCAAGGCGGAACTTGGGCAGGAGCACTTTTGCCCTCCGACGGAACGATTCCGCTAGGGGAACTTCCCTCCCGGAGGGGGAAACCGAAGCCATCGTCATCACCAACAACCCTCTCATCTTTTGGAGGACAATCTCCATCAACATCTTCAACAACACTATCTCCTCTCAAACCCTAGTTCATCTATTGTGTTCAATCTTTGTACCGGAACCTGAAAGTGCAACTATCCCTAGGTGGTTTTGGTAATTCATAACAACATATAGCTCATTGAGCTAATGCTATTCCAAGATGATTATTACAGGAAAGCTCAATGATTGGCATGGCATGGATGTGAAAGTGGACCCTCAAAATGCTAAGGACAAAGGATTGGCTCAAGCTCAAAAGCTCAAGACTCTTCATTTTATATTTTAGTGATCCAAGATCACATTGAGTCTTTAGGAAAAGCTAATACTATCAAGGAGGGATGAGGTGTTGCTTAATGAGCCTCTTGCTTCATGTGCTTAGTGATATGCTCCAAAACCCTCAACTACTTTCCCATATCCACATATGACCTAAACTCTAAGCCAAACTCGGTCCTACCGATTCTGTCTATCCGGCGCCATCGAGTTTCATTTGTCATAAGCCACTGCCAAACCCTAGCAATTCGGTTCTATCTATAGGGACTCGGTCTCACCGAGATGGGATTGCAAACTCTCTGTTTCCCTTTCATAACTTTTCGGTCTCACCGAAAGAGCGAATCGGTCCCACCGAGATTGCAATGTAAATTCAGTGTTTCCTTTTTGTAACTTTTCGGTCTCACCGAAAGAGCAAATCGGTCCCACCGAGTTTGCCTGACCAACTCTCTGGTTAGCTAATTACCAAATTCGGTCTCATCGAGTTTGTGTAATCGGTCTCACCGAGATTACGTTATGCCCAAACCCTAACCATATCGGTCCTACCGAGTTGTATGTCAGTCCCACCGAAAATCTCTAACGGTCACTAGGTTTACCTTTTTGGTCCGACCGAGTTTGTTGATTCGGTCCCACCGAGATTGGAAAACTGTGTGTAACGGTTGGATTTTGTGTGGAGGCTATATATACCCCTCCACCTCCTCTTCATTCATGGAGAGAGCCATCAGAACACATACACAATTCCAACTCATATGTTCTGAGAGAGAACCACCTACTCATGTGTTGAGATCAAGACATTCCATTCCTACCATATGAATCTTGATCTCTAGCCTTCCCAAGTTGATTTCCACTCAAATCTTCTTTCCACAAAATCCAAATCCTATGAGAGAGAGTTGAGTGTTGGGGAGACTATCATTTGAAGCACAAGAGCAAGGAGTTCATTACCTACACACCATTTGTTACTTCTTGGAGAGTGGTGTCTCCTAGATTGGCTAGGTGTCACTTGGGAGCCTCCGACAAGATTGTGGAGTTGAACCAAGGAGTTTGTAAGGGCAAGGAGATCGCCTACTTCATGAAGATCTACCGCTAGTGAGGCAAGTCCTTTGTGGGCGATGGCCATGGTGGGATAGACAAGGTTGCTTCTTCGTGGACCCTTTGTGGGTGGTTGCTTCTTCGTGGACCCTTCGTGGGTGGAGCCCTCCGTGGACTCGTGCAACCGTTACCCTTTGTGGGTGGAGCCCTTCGTGGACTCGCGCAACCATTACCCTTTGTGGGTTGAAGTCTCCATCAACGTGGATGTAGGATAGCACCACCTATCCGAACCACGGGAAAAACATCCGTGTCTCCAATTGCGTTTGAATTCTCCAAACCCTTCCCTTTACATTCTTGCAAGTTGCATGCTTTACTTTCCGCTGCCAATATACTCTTTGCATGCTTGCTTGAATTGTGTGATGATTGCTTGACTTGTCCTACAATAGCTAAAATCTGCCAAGAACTAAAATTGGGAAAAGGTTAAGTTTTTATTTGGTCAAGTAGTCTAATCACCCCCCCCCTCTAGACATACTTTCGATCCTACAAGTGGTATCAGAGCTTTGGTCTCCATTTGCTTTGATCTCCATGGCTTTTGGTGGTCATAGCCTTGGTTTCACAACCTAGGAGAGTATGGCGTCTAGCGAGGGAAATTATCACCGTAGATGTCCTTATTTTGATGGTACTAATTTTGCTAGTTGGAAGCATAAAATGAAAATGCATATTCTTGGACATAACCCCGCCATTTTGGCTATTGTGTGTGTTGGTTTGCAAGGTGACTTCTTTGATGGGAAAGAACCAAACCATGAAGCTACCGCGGATGAGTTGAAGATGTTGCAATACAATGCTCAAGCTTGTGATATTCTCTTCAACGGATTGTGCCCCAAAGAATTCAACAAAATCAACCGTCTTGAGAATGCAAAGGAAATTTGGGACACTTTGATTGGTATGCACGAAGGTACCGACTCCGTCAAGGAATCCAAGTTGGATGTGCTTCAAAGTCAACTTTACAAGTTCAAAATGAAGGATGGTGAAGGTGTCTCTGAGATGTACTCTAGGCTTGCTCTCATCACAAATGAGATTGCCGGCTTAGGAAGTGAAGAGATGACCGATAGATTCATCATCAAGAATATTCTAAGAGCCTTGGATGGAAAATATGATACCGTGTGCACATTGATCCAAATGATGCCCAATTACAAAGATCTCAAGCCAACGGAGGTGATTGGAAGAATTGTTGCTCATGAGATGTCACTTAAGGATAAAGAGGAACTTCACAACAAATCAAGTGGTGCCTACAAAGCCTCGTGTGAAGCCCCTACATCATCAAGTGAGAAACAAAACTTCAATGAAGAATTGAGCTTAATGGTGAAGAACTTCAACAAGTTCTACAAGAGTAGAAGCAAAGATAGAAGCTTCAAGTCAAGGTCCTACAATGACAAAAGATCTTCTAGTCGAGAGCGAAACTGCTACAGTTGTGGAAGACCCGGACACTATTACAATGAGTGTACGGCTCCCTACAAGAGAATAGAAGATTCTCCAAAAAGAAGAAGCAAAGAATCACCACCAAGAGAGAGAAGGAGTAGAGATGATCGTTATGAACGAAGATACTCACGGAGAAGCAAGGATTCGGAAAGGAAGGAAAAATCATCAAGGAGCTACACAAAACGAAGACATCAAGCTCATGTTGGTGAATGGGTATCCGGCTCCGACTCCGACAGCCACTCCGAGAGAAGTTATCACTCCGATTCCGAAGATACTCAAGATGAAGGTGTTGCCGGTCTAGCACTTGTGTCAACCAACTCCTACGACATATTTGACTCACCAAATGAAGGAATTGGAAGATGCTTCATGGCCAAAGGTCCTAAGGTAACACACTCCGAGTATGTTGATTTCAATAGTGATGAAGATGACTTGTTAGGTGATGATTTGCTTGTTGACAACTCTAGTGATGAATACTATGATGAAAGACCAATTAATCATGCTAATCAAGATAAAACGAATGACAATGATAAGGAGAAGATTGAGGCTCTAACTAAAGAACTAAAAACTCTTAAGTTAGCTCATGACACTATCTTCGAAGATCATCGAGAACTTTTAAGAGCTCATGAGAAACTACGCTTTGAAAAGCTCAATCTTGAGCAAGAGCATGAGTTCTTAAAGGCAATCAATGATGATCTCCGCAAGAAAAGTTCTTCTTACATTGCCAAGCGTTTACTCTTGTCCACTTACATGCCTCAAGTCAAGTCTAACAAGAAAGATTCTTCCTCTAGTAGTAACAATGATCATGCTAAATCCAATATTGTTGCTTCTAGTAGTTCTCTTGATTCCACTAATGACTCTCTTAGCCAAGTTACACTTGAGCAAGAAAATAGCTTATTGAAGGGAATTATAGAGAAAGGAGTGTACAAAAGCCTTGCCGGGAGTAAGCAATTTGAGGAAATTGTGCGCAAGCAAGGAATGCACCGGAAGAATCAAGGTGTTGGTTTTGAACGAAAGTTCAATGCCAATGGAGTTGAATGGGAAGAAGATCAATACCCCAAGATGAAGTTTGTCCCTCAACAAGAGAAGTATACTTCTTTCAATGGGAAACAAGCTCAAGATGATCTTCCACCACAAGACTACGAGCAAAAAGGCAAGGACAAGCTTCAAGAGGATATTGATGCATTTGAAGAAGCTCCTAAGACCTTAGTCAAGTGGATTCCCAAGACTACTTCAAGTTCCACTTCATCAAGTACGACTACAACTCCAAGGATTCCCATCAAGATGATGTGGATCCAAAAGAAGAAGAACTAGAGAGTTCTTGAGGGTGACTCCGCCAACATACTTCACTCTTATCATTTTGGCAAGAACAAGTGCAATCAACTTCCACATCTTGCACTAGTTCAAGGAGTCACAAACCCTCTTGTTGGTAAGACAAGGGACAAGGTAACCTAAAAGTTTTCATGGACATCATCTTTGTGTGCATCACTCTATGTCTATGGATATCCTTGGTTGTTCCTTGTGGGACTAACCCATGTAGGTATTGAAAGTGCAATTCACTCAAATGGATAGCTCCAAGGGATCTACATCAACATTGAGCATCCACATCTTCAATATCTACATGAAGTCATCATCGACGAAACCCAAGGTTAGTTCATCCCTCTTAGGGGGGATATCACATCTAGGGGGAGCTTTACTCTAAGACTTGAGCTAAAGCAACTCTAAAGATGTGAACACAACAATGCTTTATGTAAAAGTGGTAACCCCACTTGAGCTTAAACGATGAGTATGACCTACGATCAAGTGTTCTCACTTGACTCCTAAGTCAATATACTCATATATAGATGACCTTGTCATCGCAAATTGCTTGATAGATGCTAGAATTGGTTGTGCATGCCTTGTCACATATTTCATTTGCCATCTTATTGTGTGAGCATGCTGGTTGCATATTTTACTCATTCGAGGACATCCACTTGTTGTTTTGATTGTTTGGCTTTATCTTCTTTTGCCAAGTGGATGGACAAGAATGCCTAAGAACCTCCTCTAGCTATCTATGCTTTTCTTGTCTCAAACTCTATTCATGCTGCATCACAAAATTTGATCAAGTCAGATTCGAACCACTCTGTGTGAGGAGCGCTCGGAGTCCCCGATTCGTCATAGACTTAAACTTCCAAAACCTCTTTATGATTCTCGGTCTGACCGATACTCCACTTTCGGTCCTACCGAGATCATTAAGTTGATCTAGGTTTTCGATCTCGGTGCAACCGATTTGAACCTTTCGGTCTCACCGAGTTTCAGTAACTGCACGCAGTTATGAATCTCGGTGCCACCGAGTTGTTCCACTCGGTCACACCGACAGGGTCGGGCTATATATAGTCACGGGCAAAATTTGGAAATTTCTCCGAACCCCTTCGCCCGTGCGATAGCCTGCTCTGCCCTCGAGGTCTCCGGATCGTCTTCTCGCCGCCAGCAGCCTCCAGTCACTGGTCTCCGTCGCCGTCAACGGGAATTCTGCCCCGCCGTTGCCGCCGTAGCAAGTCCCCGCCGAACTAGGGTATGGACTTGATCTTTGTGCTATTCCTCAATCCGATTCCTAGCACATTGTGATCGTATTGATTCTTGCCACGTTTGAGAAACTTCTATCCAGTCAAAATGCTCATAGATCAGGTTTGATTTGAAAATTCTAGGTTTAGGTTTCCGCCAAAACCATCTCGGACCCACCGAGTTGAAAAACTCGGTCCCACCGATTTGGCTTATGCCATTGCACAAGTAAAACTCGGTCTGACCGAGAATTACTATTGGTGTGACTGATTTTTGAACCCAGTGAAACCCTAGCAGTCTCGGTGCCACCGAACTGTGACTCGGTCCTACCGAGTTCACTAGTTTAGGTTCCAAAACTGCTTCGGTATCACCGAGTTTGAAAATCGGTAGATCCGAGATGATTTCAGTGGGAAACTAAAACTAAGTTTTTGGATCATTCTTTTTGCAAAAATCTCTACATTTTGTGATGCTCATCCACTCTATCTCCTCTATAATCTATTCACAGGGTCAGCAGTCAGTTTGCAACATGTCAGACCAGAGTGATAGCCAAAACTTGTCAGAGCAGCAAGTGCAGCTGAGTGAGGGCACTAGCCCCTCAAGTTCCTCAGATGATGGCAGCAGGAGCACACCCAGCAACCTGCCTAAAGCTGCCACGAGACAAAGGAAGAAGAAAACCTCAGATTCTGAAGATGAGGACTATGTGGCAGAGGAAGAGGCCACTTCCAAGAGAGTTGAGCCAGCTCAAGGCTCAAAGCCAGGCCTGAAGATCAAAAGGCCAGCAGGCAGGCAGCCCATGTCAAAGGCTAGAGCCTCAACTGAGAAGCCTGCTCCCATTGAGCCCGTTGCAGCTGAGGGGAAGAAAAGGAAGGAGAGAGTGAAAAAGACTGTGGCTAGGGTACTTGGCAAAGCCTCCATCATGGTAGAAGAGGAGGAGGAAGAAGAGGCAGCTGCACCAGCGCCCAAGGCAGCCAAACTTATGGGAGATGCCATAAGGTCAGGGGGAGCTGCATCCAAGCCCAAGGAAGCACCTAAGGCTGCATCTAAGCCTAAGAGTGCACCAAAGAGAAACACAAGAAGCATCCCAGCCACTGAGAAGAACAAGGCCCCAGTGCCTGAGACTGTCACACCGAGTTTCAGTAACTGCTTGCAGTTATGAATCTCGGTGCCACCGAGTTGTTCCACTCGGTCACACCGACAGGGTTGGGCTATATATAGTCACGGGCAAAATTTGGAAATTTCTCCGAACCCCTTCGCCCGCGCAATAGCCTGCTCTGCCAACGTGGTCTCCGGATCGTCTCCTCGCCGCCAGCCGCCTCCAGTCGCTGGTCTCCATCGCCGTCAACGGAATTCTACCCCGCCGTTGCCGCCGTAGCGAGTCTCCGCTGAACTAGGGTATGGACTCGATCTTTGTGCTATTCTCCAATCCGATTCTTAGCACATTGTGATCGTCATGATTCTTGCCACGATTGAGACACTCCTATCCAGTCAATGCGCTCGTAGATTAGGTTTGATTCAAAAATTTTAGGGTTAGGTTTCCGCCGAAACCATCTCGGACCCACCGAGTTGAAAAACTCGGTCCCACCGATTTGGCTTATGCCATTGCACAAGTGAGACTCGGTCTGACCGAGAATTACTTATCGGTGTGACCGATTTTGGAACTCTGTGAAACCCTAGCAGTCTCGGTGCCACCGAACTGTGACTCGGTCTGACCGAGTTCACTAGTTTAGGTGCCAAAACTGCTTCGGTATCACCGAGTTTAAAAATCGGTAGATCCGAGATGATTTTAGTGGGAAACTAAAACCAAGTTTTTGGATCATTCTTTTGCAAAAATCTCTGCATTTTGTGATGCTCATCTATTCTACCTCATCTATAAACTATTCACATGGTCAGCAGTCAGAGTTTGCAACATGTCTGATCAGAGTGACAGCCAGAATGTGCCAGAACAGCAAGTGCACATGAGTGAGGGCACTAGTCCCTCCAGCTCTTCAGATGATGGCAGCAGGAGTACCCCAAGCAATCTCCCTAAAGCTGCCACCAGACAGAGGAAGAAGAGAACTTCAGATTCTGAGGATGAAGATTATGTGGCAGAAGAGGAAGCAACTTCAAAGAGAGTAGTGCTTGAGAAGGAACATGGCTCAACTCAGGGCACAAAGCCAGGCTTAAAGATCAAAAGGCCAGCAGGCAGGCAGCCTATGCCAAAGGCCAGAGCTTCAACTAAGATTTCTGAGAAGCCCACTCCCATAGAGCCAGTTGCTGCTGAAGGCAAGAAAAGGAAGGAAAGGGTCAAGAAGACCGTAGCTAGAGTGCTTGGAAAGGCTTCCATCATGGAAGAGGAAGAGGAAGAAGAGGTTGCTCCACCAGCACCTAAGGCACCTAAGCTTATGGGTGATGCTATCAGGACAGGGGCTGCTACATCTAAGCCCAAAGAAGCACCCAAAGCTGTCTCCAAGCCCAAGTCTGCACCAAAGAGAAATACAAGGAGCATACTTGCAGCTGAGAAGAACAAGGCCCCAGTGCCTGACACTGCAAAAGAAGATGATGAAGAGCAAGTTCTCAGAAAACTCAAGCCCAAGATCCCAGACCACAATGATGCTCATCCTGTGGCTGAGGATATGAAGCTCAGGAGAGACTCAGGGCTCAGGAAGTGGAGAGAAGCAGATCCATATGCTTCAAGGAGAAGAACTGCTGTGGATTACAGATTTCACACCAAGGAACAGCAGGACTTCTATGAGACTATTTTATTGGACAAGAAGCCAATTGTATGTGATATGAGATGGGTTGATTGGGAGTACATCAAGGACAACGAAGAGTACTACCCTGGAGTGTATGACAACTTCAATGCTTGTGGAGTAGCAGACTTTATTGGGCAGAAGCTCACAAAGTGGAATGAGGAGCTTATAATGCAGTTCTACTCCACAACACATTTTTATCCAGATGGGAGTATTGTATGGATGTCAGAAGGAACCAGATATCAGTCAACAGTTGCTGAATGGGCTCAGCTGATCAATGCCCCAGAAGAGCATGAGGATGTCTTGGACATTTAAGCCAAGAAGAAGATGGACCACAACTCAATGTCAAACATGTACAAGGAAATTCCAAATGAAGCACTTGATACTTTCAAGTTTGGCTCAGTGCATTATCTTCTGTCAGGGCTGCCAACAATTAATTGGATTTTGAGGCACACTCCGTTGCCCAAGTCAGGTGATCACAAGATGATCAGAGGCCATGCAATCAATTTGCTTCATGTATTTTATGTGCCTCAGAAGTTCAAGGTGATGAGCCTCATAGTGGAAACCATCAAGAGGACTACAGCAGATCAAAAGAGGAGCTGTGGATATGCCCCACAGATTCAGGAGCTCATGAACTACAAGATGGGCACGGGCATATACTTATTGGACAAGGAACACCTGCCCATCCGTCCAGATTTTGAGGACAATCAAGTTGTGATGACTGAGAATGAACCATCATCTGCCCAAGCACAAGCAAAGAAGGAGAAGGCAAGGAAGGAGAAAGCTGCCAAGATGCCAACTCAAGAGGAGGCATCTGAGTACTTCTTGAAAACCAAACAAGAGCAGCTTGGTTACCTGATTGCATCCACCCTACGGATTGAGAAAGGACTAGCCACCCTAACTCAGAACCAGGCAAGCCTAGAGAGTATCATGGAACAAAAGTTCTATGACTTGGATGTCAAGGTGACAGAGATTCAGACTGCAGTGGAGCAGCTCCAAGATGACATGCAGGAGAGGAGAGGCAGGACTACAACTGATGCCTTTGCCAGAGTGCCATGAGGTCCGAGGTCGTCTGCAGTGCCAGTTGCTGACACCAGAGCCACCACGTCTGCACCAGCTACAGCTTCAGTTCCACCAGCTCCAGCATCTACTTCAGCTCCAACTCCAGCGTCTACTTCAGCGTCTACAGAAGCCTTCGTCCTTGGAGTGATCCGGACTCCACCACCACCTGAAGATCAAGCCTGAGTGTCGACTTAGCACTATGCATTTTCTAGGAACTTTTTGGTAACTTGTTGCCAAAGGGGGAGAAAATGTATAGATCATAGGCTTCGAGAGAGAGAGAGAGTGTTGTTTTTTTTTCTCTCTTGCTTTATTTGGTGGTTTTTCGAACTTTGTTTGCTTTTGAGTGCTTGAGATACTATGTCATTGCTCATGAGACATTGATGATCATGTGTTTGATCATAAGCTACACTTAATGTTTGCTTAATGCTATTATCTTATCTATCTTATGTGATCATTCACTATTCTTGGTGATGAGTGCATGTATTTCATTCTTATCATTTTAAGCGCTCCACCAAGATGTATGTGACATGGAAGAGTAACCCATGACTCTAACTCTTTGTGCATTTGCAGTCCAAAGCAAATTTTAAATATGCACAAATTTAAGGGGAGCTCTTACTTATCACATACTTCTCAAAGCGACGATATATTTCATGCTTATTATCATTTGTCGAAGCTTTGATCTATATGTTGTCATCAATTACCAAAAAGGGGGAGATTGAAAGTGCAACTATCCCTAGGTGGTTTTGGTAATTCATAACAACATATAGCTCATTGAGCTAATGCTATTCCAAGATGATTATTTTAGGAAAGCTCAATAATTGGCATGGCATGGATGTGAAAGTGGAACCCTCAAAATGCTAAGGACAAAGGATTGGCTCAAGCTCAAAAGCTCAAGACTCTTCATTTTATATTTTAGTGATCCAAGATCACATTGAGTCTTTAGTAAAAGCCAATACTATCAAGGAGGGATGAGGTGTTGCTTAATGAGCCTCTTGCTTCATGTGCTTAGTGATATGCTCCAAAACCCTCAACTACTTTCCCATATCCACATATGACCTAAACCCTAAGCCAAACTCGGTCCTACCGATTCTTTCTATCCGGCGCCACCGAGTTTCATTTGTCATAAGCCACCGCCAAACCCTAGCAATTTAGTTCTACCGATAGGGATCTCGGTCTCACCGAGATGGGATTGCAAACTCTCTGTTTCCCTTTCGTAACTTTTCGGTCTCACCGAAAGAGCGAATCGGTCCCACCGAGATTGCAATGTAAATTCAGTGTTTCCTTTTTGTAACTTTCCGGTCTCACCGAAAGAGCAAATCGGTGACACCGAGTTTGCCTGACCAACTCTCTGGTTAGCTAATTACCAAATTCGGTCTCACCGAGTTTGTGTAATCGGTCTCACCGAGATTACGTTATGCCCAAACCCTAACCATATCAGTCCTACCGAGTTGTATGTCAGTCCCACCGAAAATCTCTAACGGTCACTAGGTTTACCTTTTTGGTCCGACCGAGTTTGTTGATTCGGTCCCACCAAGATTGGAAAACTGTGTGTAACGGTTAGATTTTGTGTGGAGGCTATATATACCCCTCCACCTCCTCTTCATTCGTGGAGAGAGCCATCAGAACACATACACAATTCCAACTCATATGTTCTGAGAGAGAACCACCTACTCATGTGTTGAGATCAAGACATTCCATTCCTACCATATGAATCTTGATCTCTAGCCTTCCCAAGTTGCTTTCCACTCAAATCTTCTTTCCACAAAATCCAAATCCTATGAGAGAGAGTTGAGTGTTGGGGAGACTATCATTTGAAGCACAAGAGCAAGGAGTTCATTACCTACACACCATTTGTTACTTCTTGGAGAGTGGTGTCTCCTAGATTGGTTAGGTGTCACTTGGGAGCCTTCGACAAGATTGTGGAGTTGAACCAAGGAGTTTGTAAGGGCAAGGAGATCGCCTACTTCATGAAGATCTACCACTAGTGAGGCAAGTCCTTTGTGGGCGATGGCCATGGTGGGATAGACAAGGTTGCTTCTTCGTGGACCCTTTGTGGGTGGTTGCTTCTTCATGGACCCTTCGTGGGTGGAGCCCTCCGTGGACTCGCGCAACCGTTACCCTTTGTGGGTGGAGCCCTTCGTGGACTTGCGCAACCGTTACCCTTTGTGGGTTGAAGTCTCCATCAACGTCGATGTAGGATAGCACCACCTATCCGAACCACGGGAAAAACATCTGTGTCTCCAATTGCGTTTGAATTCTCCAAACCCTTCCCTTTACATTCTTTCAAGTTGCATGCTTTACTTTCCGCTGCCAATATACTCTTTGCATGCTTGCTTGAATTTTGTGATGATTGCTTGACTTGTCCTACAATAGCTAAAATCTGCCAAGAACTAAAATTGGGAAAAGGTTAAGTTTTTATTTGGTCAAGTAGTCTAATCACCCCCCCCTCTAGACATACTTTCGATCCTATAGAACCTTAGATTGGTACCTGTGGGTGACTAGTAGTGTTGATTACATCTTGTAGTTGATTGTTGTATGGTTTATTTGGTGGAAGATTATAAGCTCATATCCATTTTGCTATTTAATACCCCTCTGATCTTGAGCATAATTATCATTTGTGAGTAGTTACTTTTGTTCTTGAGGTCACGGGAGAAATCTTGTTGCAAGTAGTCATGTGAACTTGATGTGTTTGATATTTTGATGATATGTATGTTGTGATTCCCTTAGTGGTGCCATGTGAACATCGACTACATGGCGCTTCACCATATTTGGGCCTAAGGGAATGCATCGTGTAGTAGTTATTAGATGATGGGTTGCTAGAGTGATAGAATCTTAAACCCTAGTTTATGTGCTACTTCGTAAGGGACCAATTTGGATCCAAAAGTTTAATGCCATGGTTAGATTTTGTCTTAATATATACTTTTCTCATAGTTGCGGATGCTTGCGAGGGGGTTAATCTTAAGTGGGAGGTTTGTTCAAGTAAGAACAGCACCCAAGCGCCGGTCCACCCACATATCAAATTATCAAAGGAGCGAACACGAATCAAACCAACATGATGAAAGTGACTAGTTGAAATTCCCGTGTACCCTCAAGAATGCTTTGTTTATTATAAGAGACCATTTTGGCCTGTCCTTTGCCACAAAAGGATTGGCCTACCTTGCTGCACTTTATTTACCGTTACCATTACTTGCTTGTTACAAATTTCCTTGCCATCAAACTACTCTTTACCGACAATTTCAGTGCTTGCAGAGAATACCTTGCTGAAAACCACTTGTCATTCCCTTCTGCTCCTTGTTGGGTTCGACACTCTTACTTATCGAAAGGACCATGATTGACCCCCTATACTTGTGGGTCATCAATAGCTCGAAAGTGGGATTTGCTCCTCGGACAATGGAGAGATATTCTTAGGGCCCTCTTAGTGTGATGGCATCCATCATCATCTTGCCAGAAATAGGTAACTATGTCACGGGGATGCCGGAACATTTCAACAAGAAAGAAGAACAAAACCAGTAACGAGGATAATGATATAATTAATGAGCATGTCTATGACTCAAAAGGATATCTATACATTTCAGGGTTTTTAAAATATCATGAAGCAAAGGGAATATCACATTGTAACCAAAGGTTCACTCGAATGTCATTCATGTACTCATAGGGATTGATATGGACGTCCACGGTTCCGCTATCAACCATTAAACGAAGGAGTTATGTTCATGTCTATGTTTACCAAACCTACAGGCTCAGAAGCTTAAGGTAATCACGATTTGCTGAGTGTTAGTAGGTGATAACCCACAAGTATAGGGGATCAATTGTAGCCTCTTTCGATAAGTAAGAGTGTCGATCCCAACGAGGAGCTAAAGGCAGAACAAATATTCCCTCAAGTTCTATCAACCACCGATACAACTGTACTCACACTTGACGTTCGCTTTACCTAGAACAAGTATGAAACTAGAAGTACTTTGTAGGTGTTTTTGGATAGGTTTGCAAGATAATAAAGAGCATGTAAATAAAAAGTAGGGGCTGTTTAGATAAAGACACAACTAAATTAGTTTTAGTAAAGAGCTTTTTGTTACGAGAAAATTATTTGTCCCTAGGCAATCGATAACTAGACCGGTAATCATTATTGCAATTCTATTTGAGGGAGAGGCATAAGCTAACATACTTTATCTACTTGGATCATATGCACTTATGATTGGAACTCTAGCAAGCATCCGCAACTACTAAAGTTCATTAAGGTAAAACCCAACCATAGCATTAAAGCATCAAGTCCTCTTTATCCCATACGCAACAACCCCCTTACTCGGGTTTGTGTTTCAGTCACTCACGCAACCCACTATAAGCGAACCATGAACGTATTGCAACACCCTACAGCGGGGATCCCTCATGCTTGTGCGACACGGAGAGCACCATAGGACAGCACCAATAATAAAGCATGCAACTCAAACCAATCTTGATCATCAAATAGCCCACAGGACAAAACGGATCTACTCAAACATCATAGGATAGCCATACATCATCGGGAAATAATATATAGCGTTGAGCACCATGTTTAATTAGAGATTACAGTGGGTAAAAGAGAGGTTACACCGCTGCATAGAGGGGGGAGAGTTGGTGATGATGGCGGTGAAGTTGTTGGTGAAGATTGCAGTGATGATGATGGCCACGGCAGCATTCCGGCGCCACCGGAAGAGAAGGGGAGAGGGGGGCCCTTAGCCTTCTTCTTCCTTGACCTCCTCCCTAGATGGGAGAAGGGTTTCCCCTCTGGTCCTTGGCCTCCATGGCGTGGGAGGGGCGAGAGCCCCTCCGAGATTGGATATGTCTCTTTGTCTCTCTCTGTTTCTGCATTCTCAGATTCTACCCTTTCATCGTTTCTTATATTCCCGGAGATCCGTAACTCCGATTGGGCTGAAATTTTAACACGATCTCTATCCATATATTAGCTTTCTTGCAATGAAAGAAGGGCATCAACCGCCTTACAGGGTGGCCATGAGGGTTAGGGGTGCGCCTTCCCCCCTGGGGCGCGCCCCCTACCTCGTGGCCCCCTCGGGCATCGTCTCACGTGGATTTTTCTTCCCAAAAATCATATATATTCCAAAAAAATCTCCTTCAGTTTTTATCCCGTTTGGACTCCGTTTGATATGGATATTCTGCGAAACAAAAAACATGCAACAAACAGGAACTGGCACTGGGCGCTGGATCAATATGTTAGTCCCAAAAATAGTATAAAAAGTTGCCAAAAGTATATGGAAGTTGTAGAATATTGGCATGGAACAATCAAAAATTATAGACACAACGGAGACATATCAACATCCCCAAGCTTAATTCCTGCTCGTCCTCGAGTAGGTAAATGATAAAAAAGATAATTTTTGATGTGGAATGCTACCTAGCATAATCTTGATCACATATCTAATCATGGCATGCATATTAAGACACGAGTGATTCAAAGCAATAGTCTATCATTTGACATAAAACAATAATACTTCAAGCCTACTAATAAAGCAATCATGTCTTTTCAAAATAACATGGCCAAAGAAAGTTGTCCCTACAAAATCATATAGTCTGGCTATGCTCCATCTTCACCACACAAAATATTCACATCATGCACAACCCCGATGACAAGCCAAGCAATTGTTTCATACTTTTGATGTTCTCAAACCTTTTCAACTTTCACGCAATACATGAGCATGAGCCATGGACATAGCACTATAGGTGGAATAGAAGGCTGGTTGTGGAGAAGACAAAAAGGAGAAGATAGTCTCACATCAACTAGGCGTATCAACGGGCTATGGAGATGCCCATCAATATATATCAATGTGAGTGAGTAGGGATTGCCATGCAACGGATGCACTAAGAGCTATAAGTGTATGAAAGCTCAGACTAAAAACTAAGTGGGTGTGCATCCAACTTGCTTGGTCATGAAGACCTCGGGTGTTTGAGGAAGCCCATCATCGGAATATACAAGCCAAGTTCTATAATGAAAATTCCCACTAGTGTATGAAAGTGATAACTCAAGAGTCTCTCTATATGAAGAACATGGTGCTACTCTGAAGCACAAGTGTGATAAAAGGATAGTAACATTGCCCCTTCTCTCTTTTTCTCTCATTTTTTGTTTTATTTTTTTTAGTGGGCTTCTTTGGCCTCTTTTTTTATTTGGGCTTCTTTGGCCTCTTTTTTTATTTTTAAAGTCCGGAGTCTCATCCCGACTTGTGGGGGAATCATAGTCTCCATCATCCTTTCCTCACTGGGGCAATGCTCTAATAATGATGATCATCACACTTTTTTTACTTACAACTCGATACTAGAACAAAGATATGACTCTATATGAATGCCTCCGGTGGTGTACCATGATGTGCAATGATCTAGCGTAGCAATGACATCAAAAAATGGACAAGCCATGAAAACATCATGCTACTATCTTACGGTCATGCAAAGCAATATGGCAATGAATGCTCAAGTCATGTATATGATGATGATGGAAGTTTCATGGAAATATATGTCAGAATGGCTATGGAAATGCCATGATAGGTAGGTATGGTGGCTGTTTTGAGGAAGGTATATGGTGGGTTTATGGTATCGGCGAAAGTTGCGCGATACTAGAGAGGCTAGCAATGGTGGAAGGGTGAGAGTGCGTATAATCCATGGACTCAACATTAGTCATAAAGAACTCACATACTTATTGCAAAAGTCTATTAGATATCGAAACAAAGTACTACGCGCATGCTCCTTTGGGGATAGATTGGTAGGAAAATACCATCGCTCGTCCCCGACCGCCACTCATGAGGAAGACAATCAATAAATAAATCATGCTCTGACTTCATCACATAACGGTTCACCATATGTGCATGCTACGGGAATCACAAACCTCAACACAAGAATTTCTACTAATCCACAACTACCCACTAGCATGACTCTAATATGACCATCTTTATATCGCAAAACTATTGCAAGGAATCAAACATATCATATTCGGTGATCTACAAGTTTTATGTAGGATTTTATGACTAACCATGTGAATGACCAATTCCTGTCATCTCTCTAAATAGATATAAGTGAAGCAAGAGAGTTTAATTCTTTCTACAAAAGATATGCCCGTGCTCTAACAAATATAAGTGAAGCCAAAGAGCATTGTACAAATGGAGGTTTTCTATGTAAAGAGAAATAGGCAATCCAAACTTCAAATGATATAAGTGAAGCACGTGAAGCATTCTATAAAGCCATACTCAAAAGATATAAGTGAAGTGCATAGAGCATTCGATAAATCAACCAAGTAATATCTCATACCAGCATGGTGCATAAAAGAAAAATGAAAACTAAATGCAAAAGACACTCCAAGATTGCACATATCACATGAACGAAACGAATCCGAAAACATACCGATACTTGTTGAAGAAAGAGGGGATGCCTTCCGGGGCATCCCCAAGCTTAGACGCTTGATTCTACTTGAATATTTACTTGGGGTGCCTTGGGAATCCCCAAGCTTGAGCTCTTTCCTCTCTTCCTTCTTTTCACATCGAGACCTTCTCGATCATCGAACACTTCATCCACACAAAACTTCAGTAGAAAACTCGGTAAGATCCGTTAGTATAATAAAGCAAATCACTACTCTAAGTACTGTTGCAAACCAATTCGTATTTTGTTTTTGCATTGTGTCTACTGTAATATCTTTTTTGATAGCTTAATCCACTGATACAAATCGATAGTTTCATCAAAACAAGTAAACTATGCATCAAAAACAGAATCTGTCTAAAACAGAACAGTCTGTAATAATATGAACATTCATCATACTTATGATACTTGAAAAATTCTACCAAAATTAGGAAAAAATAAACAATTTTCATAGAAATACAGTGCAAAAAGAATCAGAACCATTTGACGTTCCAGCTAAAAATGTAAAATCACGCACTATAACCAAAGTTTCTGTCCTGCATCGTACAAACCATCAAGCAAATGTAAACATCCTAAAGGCAAACCTTGGCACATTATTTTTATAATACAATGGAATTGTACAAGGGGATAATTATTTTTGTTGAAAAGTTTCTGTAATCAAGATTCACAAAGTTGCCGTGAGCATGAACAAAGTTCAAGGAGCTCTCCCACTTCAACAATGCTTGTCTTTCTCACTTTCACTTTCCTTTTTGAAAAAGTTTTGGGTTACCCTCTTTATTTTTGTTGTTTTTAAACTATATTAAAGCACTCAACAGAAATAAATGACTCTCTAAAACTTCCGGGTTGTCTCCCTGGCAGCGCTTTCTTTAAAGCCATTAAGCTAGGCATATGGTGCTCAAGTAATGGATCCACCCGGATCCCAAGGTATATCAAAGCCAATTTTAATTAACAATGATTTGTAATTTAGTAGTGAGCAAAAAGTAGCATATATCATGCAACAACGAAGTCTAACTCTCTTCCTATGCATCGGCATGTCATAAAAGAACAATTCATGCACACATAGTAAAGGCCAATACATAGTATAAATAGTTTCTTGCAATTTTATCATGTGGGAAACATAGAGAGGTGGAGATATAGTTCCTCTCTCATAATAATTGCAAGTAGGAGCAGCAAGCACGTGCATATTATAACTGTCAAATTCATCATGTGTAATAGTAAAACGCAACCCATCAATGTAATCCTTAATAAAGGCAAACTTATCCGATATAGTGTAATCGGGAGAATTCAAAAAGATAATAGGGCTACCATGCATGGGTGCAATAGCAACAATTTCATGTTTAACATATGGAACTATAGAAAGTTCATCTCCATAAGCATAATTCATATTGGCATCTTGGCCACAAGCATACCAAGCATCATCAAAAAGGGATATTTCAAAAGAATCAACGGGATCATAGCAATTATCATAGCATTCATCCTTCGGTAAGCATGAAGGGGAATTAAACAATGTATGAGTTGAAGAGTTACTCTCATTAGAAGGTGGGCACGGGTGATCAATCCGCTCTTCCTCCTTTTGTTCTTCGCTCTCCTCCTCATCTTTTTCATCCAATGAGCTCACAGTTTCATCAACTTCTTCTTCCATAGATTCATGCAAAATATTAGTCTCTTCTTGGACAACAGAGACTTTCTCAATAAGTGCATTAATATCAGAATTGTATTCATAATTCTCATAGCAATATTTAAGGATAGCTAAATTTTCAGGTCTATAAACCGAATCATCAAAATCTTCAAACTCTTTAAACATAGATTCAATTTCATAAGCACCCATAAAAGCAACAAATTCTTCTATTTGTTCCACATCATAGTAATCATATATACCATTAGCATAAGAAGCTAAGGTTTTATTATCATTAAATTCGCATAAAAAGGGAAGGTGTGGAGCCTTCATCCTAGATCAACAAGTATAATCATATCTCAAGCATAGTTGCGTAGCATACCAATTCAATATATGAATTTGATCCCATAATAGTTTCCCTTTTTGTGTCAAGCGGTAATCCCTAAAGTATTCACATTGATCCAATGTTAGTCCCATTACATAATTGAATGGGGTTTCCTCAGGATTTTTACAGTAGTACATAATATCTTTCACATAACCAACATCGAGGGTTTTAGGAGGTTCCCCATCTCCATGAGAAGAAATTACATCTAATTTTTTTGGTATTTCGTGTTCCATATCCACAACTAAAGATAAAGAACAACTAAGAATAGCAAATAAAAATTACTTAGTGATAAAGCAAACAAGCACACACGAGAATATTCACCCCACGCTATTGCTCCCCGGCAACGGCGCCAGAAAAAGGTCTTGATAACCCACAAGTATAGGGGATCAATTGTAGCCTCTTTCGATAAGTAAGAGTGTCGAACCCAACGAGGAGCTAAAGGCAGAACAAATATTCCCTCAAGTTCTATCGACCACCGATACATCTCTACGCACGCTTGACGTTCGCTTTACCTAGAACAAGTATGAAACTAGAAGTACTTTGTAGGTGTTTTTGGATAGGTTTGTAAGATAATAAAGAGCATGTAAATAAAAAGTAGGGGCTGTTTAGATAAAGGCACAACTAAATTAGTTTTAGTAAAGAGCTTTTTGTTACGAGAAAATTATTTGTCCCTAGGCAATCGATAACTAGACCAGTAATCATTATTGCAATTTTATTTGAGGGAGAGGCATAAGCTAACATACTTTCTCTACTTGGATCATATGCACTTATGATTGGAACTCTAGCAAGCATCCGCAACTACTAAAGATCATTAAGGTAAAACCTAACCATAGCATTAAAGCATCAAGTCCTCTTTATCCCATACGCAACAACCCCCTTACTCGGGTTTGTGTTTCAGTCACTCACGCAACCCACTATAAGCGAATCATGAACTTATTGCAACACCCTATAGCGGGGATCCCTCACGCTTGCGCGACACGGAGAGCACCATAGGACAGCACCAATAATAAAGCATGCAACTCAAACCAATCTTGATCATCAAATAGCCCATAGGACAAAACAGATCTACTCAAACATCATAGGATAGCCATACATCATCGGGAAATAATATATAGCATTGAGCACCATGTTTAAGTAGAGATTACAACAGGTAAAAGAGAGGTTACACCGCTGCATAGAGGGGGGGAGAGTTGGTGATGATGGCGGTGAAGTTGTTGGTGAAGATTGCAGTGATGATGATGGCCACGGCAGTGTTCTGGCGCCACCGGAAGAGAAGGGTAGAGGGGGGCCCTTCGTCTTCTTCCTTGACCTCCTCCCTAGATGGGAGAAGGGTTTCCCCTCTAGTCCTTGGCCTCCATGGCGTGGGACAGGCGAGAGCCCCTCCGAGATTGGATATGTCTCTCTGTCTCTCTGTGTTTCCGCGTTCTCAGATTCTACCCTTTTACCGTTTCTCATATTCCCGGAGATCTGTAACTCAGACTGGGCTGAAATTTTAGCAAGATCTCTATCCGGATATTGGCTTTCTTGTAGCGAAAGAAGGGCATCAACCGCCTTATGGGGTGGCCACGAGGGTCAGGGGCGCGCCCCCTGCCTCGTGGCCCCCTAGGGCATCGTCTCGCTTGGAATTTTCTTCCCAAAAATCATATATATTCCAAAAAAAACTCTGTTAGTTTTTATCCCGTTTGGACTCCGTTTGATATGGACATTCTGCGAAACAAAAAACATGCAACAAGCAGGAACTGGCACTGGGCACTGGATCAATATGTTAGTCCCAAAAATAGTATAAAAAGTTGCCAAAAGTATATGGAAGTTGTACAATATTGGCATGGAACAATAAAAAATTATAGATACGACGAAGATGTATCAGTAGGATGAGAGCATCGAGGAATTATTTGTGGAATTGTTTAAATAATATTCGAAATAGTTTAAAGAGGAGCCAAAAGGGTTTTGGAGATTATCGGGCAATACCGAGTATTATCGATAAATAGTATATAGCTGGAAAATTCTTTGAGTGATGTTATATTAATAATAAAAGGCTCTAGTAATTGTTAAAGGCTTTTATATTTAATTTAATATCAACGGGACTTAAAAGGCCAAACGGTGGATGGCAACTTGGGCCACAAGGGCCCAAGAGGGGGGGCACCCTTTCCTTGGAGGGGAGGCCGAATTAGAATGGGGGAGGGTTTCCCCTCCCCCTATGACCAGCGCACCAAGGAGGGACTCCTTCCCTCCTTGTGTAGCGCCCCTCTCCCTCTCCAACCTATATATGCTAGAGGCTTTTGCACTATTTCTACACATAAGTTTTTGGAGCCTCCTCTAGTTCCTAGTTCTAGTTGGTCCTAGTTGATCAATTAGAGCTTGACCTAGAACCTCTAATCCTCATAATTAGAAGCCTAGTGTGGTTCTAATCTCCTCCCTCTAATTCTCCAACGGTAATTAGCTCTGCACGGCAAAGCTGAAAGGATCGATATAGTTGACTAGAGGGGGGGGGGGTGAATAGGCAACTAACAATTTTTAGCTTTTCTTTAACAATTTAAACTTTGCATCAAAGTAGGTTGTCTAGATGTGCAACTAAGTGGGCAACCTATATGATGCAACAATGATAAGTACACAAGCAAGCAAGAGATATATCACAAATAAGCTTGCACAAGTAAAGGCACGAGATAACCAAGAGTGGAGCCGGTGGAGACGAGGATGTGTTACTGAAGTTCCTTCCCTTTGAAGGGAAGTACGTCTCCGTTGGAGCGGTGTGGAGGCACAATGCTCTCCAAGAAGCCACTAGGGCCACTGTATTCTCCTCACGCCCTCACACAATGCGAGATGCCGTGATTCCACTATTGGTGCCCTTGGAGGAGGCGACCGGACCTTTACAAACAAGGTTGGGGCAATCTCCACAACTTAATTGGAGGCTCCCAACGACACCACGAAGCTTCACCACAATGGACTATGGCTCCGTGGTGACCTCAACCGTCTAGGGTGCTCAAACCCCCAAGAGTAACAAGATCTGCAAGGGATTAGTGGGGGTAATCAAATTTCTCTTGGTGGAAGTGTAGATCGGGGCCTTCTCAACCACTCCCGAGCAAATCAACAAGTTTGATTGGCTAGGGAGTGAGATCGGGCAAAAATGGAGCTTGGAGCAACAATGGAGCTTAGGGTTGGAAGAGGTAGTCAACTAGAGGAAGAAGACACCCCTTATATAGTTGTGGACAAAATCCAACTGTTATCCACCTAACCAGCCCGCGACATGCGGTACTACCGCCCCTGACCAACGGTACTACCGTAAGGCCATGCGGTACTTCCGCCCCTGACCAGCAGTACTACCGCAAGGCCATGCGGCACTACCGTGAGGGACCGTGGTACTACCGCAGCAGCAGGAGGAGCTAGGGCAGACCTGTAGCACAAGGGCTGAGGGCGGTACTGCCGCAGGCGCGGTACTACCGCTCCCCCTTGTGGTACTATTGCAAGGCAGGAAAGTCCTAGCCTGGGAAGAGCGCGGATGAATAAAAATACATCCGTGCCTACTTCCGCTGGAAAACAGACGATGCAAAAATCCGACACAGTACTACCACTGAGGAGCGGTACTACCGCCTGGCAGCTAAGCCAGTCCATGCGCGGTACTACCGCACACGGGGTGCGGTACTACCGCATAGGCGCGGATGTAAAAAATTACATCCGCCCCTACTACCGCGATGAAGTGGCACTTGGCCTGGGGGCCACGGTACTACGGCTGCGGAGGAGCGGTACTACTGTGGGCTCCTGCAGTACTACCGCACCGAAGTATGGTACTACCGCTCCAGGGAGCAGTACTGCCGCAAGCCCATCATCAGCAACCAGGACAAAGCAAAGAGGATAAACGGAGGATGCTCCAATGCGAATGGGAAAGGAGGAGACAAGGAAGAAAACGTGTACATGATGATTCCACCCGAACCTTTCCGACGCGACCCCCCTCTTAATAGTACGGCTTTCCTACGACTCAAATCCACCAAAAAGAAACGTAGAAAAACACCGTCTTCAATAGTCTTCGAGGGGCACCAAACCGTCCATTGCCTAGCGATGAAACGTCTGGGAAGCTCAAGGCACATGATTAGTCCGCAAAAGCATTGTCATCAATCACCAAAACACCTTAGTGATAAATATGCCCTTACAATCTCCCCCTTTTTGGTGGATTGATGACAATACGGGATTTTCACAAAGGGAAATAATATTGAGCAAACGCAAACCCCTCCTCTCTAGAATATAGACGGGCTCCCCCTAGATGTGTGCAAACTAGATGGGTGCTTTGGACTGCACGACACACATACTAGGATCAAAACTCCCCCTATATTTTAGAGACAAGGCATATCTTGCAATAGTAAGGCTAACACTAGACAAGATAGCAAATACGAGCATAACATAAGTAGCACAATCATAAGCTCACTAAGATAGGATAGAGTGCATATAAGTAGCATAATCATAAGCTCACTAAGATAGGATAGAGTGCATATGTCTTACACCATATGAAGGATAAGTCTCAAAGGCGCAAACCAAACCAAAGCAAACGAGGTCCAAACGACAAAACAAACACACCAAACACGACACACGACTCGCAAGCACACAAATCCCTACACTCTCTCCCCCTTTGGCATCGAGACGCCAAAAAGGCAGAGAGGACACCTACACTCAAGGGGTGGCTCAGGCAGAGAAATCATCCCAACTCTCCTCGTGCTCCTTGTCAGACTCGGCGGCAGGGACGGTCTCCTCGATGTCCTCCTCAGTATCAGTCCACTTGTAGCCTTGCTTCCCCATCCATGCAGCCTCTAGCATGATGACCTCCTCAGAACCGCCAGAGACGTCCTCTCCAAAGACCCTCATAATCTTCTTGTCACGGTGGCGACTCTCCTTGGATGCCACGTGAGTCATGTACTGCCCCTTTGCTTGCATGCAGAAAAGAGTCTTCATCTTGTCCTTCAACTTCTTGGCCCACGAGGGCTCAGAGGAAGGATGGGAAGACCTAGCAGCACGGTCGCCAGCAACATCCTCTGCTCCAGCCTCCTCCTCATTAACAGCCCTCCTAGCAGCAGACGCCTCAACACGAGTAGTAGTGTTGGCCCAGTTGGGCTTGACACGGAGACTGATGGGCTCATGCCGAATCCATTTTGGAGCAAGGAACTCATCATCAGGGTATAGCTTCTCCCAAGTCATGGAGATCAACAGAAACAGGTATGGTCCATAGATAGGTACCTTGCGGGTGAACACTGCAAACCGAAGCTCACACAACATGACGTGTGAGACATCAAGTGGCTGAGTCTGAGACACACGTGCCTCCTCGCACAGGAGCATCATATCCACCACATAGGCATGAACCTTGTCCTTGTCGCCAATGTGAGGGAACAGAGAGTTGCGGAAGATGCGATGCATGATATCCAGAAAGGAGTTCAGCACCCATGTCGACTTGCCACTGGGAAGCACCTTCAACATAGAACAGCTGTAACTTGTTCTTGATAGCAGACTCAGGATTGGCATGGGGGCGAACACCAACGGGTGTTTTGAGCCCGTCATCAGGAACTTGGAGCAGATCCATGAACTCCTTCCAGGTAGCAGTCAACTTACGGCCATTGGTCATCCAGGTCATCCTCCGCTCCTCCCCAGGGTGAAAGTAAACTGAGGCAAAGAACTGACAGATAAGCTCAGGGTCATAGTCAAGGTGGAAAGAGATCACATGTTCAATACCGAACTGCTCCACCACATCCAGAGCTTCTCCAAAGTACTCACGAAACTTGTCCTTCCTCAATTGATTCATGTCTATCCACTTGACATCCACATAGGTATTTTGCTTGTTCTTGATTACATCCAGATAAACGAGAGTCTGCTGCTTGGTCCAAAACAATTCATTGCCTCTGAGGATAGCATGAGCATTCACATAAGGGTTGATCTTCCGGCGTTCGATGTACTCAGCGAGGGGAATCTCGTCCATGCCCTTAGCGGGTTCCTTGTTCTTGCTAGTGGTGGTCTTGACATTGCACTTGGGGGCACTGGAGCCCTCTGGTGCTTCATCTTGATGATTGCGCAGTTGCTTGGAGCCAGTGTCACGACTGGGATTGGAACGGCGAGAGCCACCACCTAAGAAACAGGAGAAAGCACACACAAAGAGCGAGAAGAATCAATGCAAAGACCTTAGCAAGACAAGAGAAACAAGTAGAAAGCATACGTGGCAATTGCCACCAGAGAGATTGGACACCAACGGTAGTACTGCCAGGTCGTGCGGTACTAAAATTTTAGTACCGCTCCTAGTCGCGGTAGTACCGTGTGAGGTCACGGTAGTACCGTGGCTTGGAGCGGTAGTAAGAGCTTAGTGCCACAGCACGTGCGGTAGTACCGGACCAGCGGTAGTACCGCACAAGAGGCGCGGTAGTACCGCACCGCGTCAGATCCGAACCACTTTTGAATCTAACATGAACCACGAAACCATAGCGGTACTACAGTTGAGAAAATCTACCACGGGACAATATATCAAGTATAATTTCTACGCAACATGACTCTCCTACATCCTACTCTTGCAAAGATTTGGCCTAAAATCTCAAGAACAACATGCATCTCGCCAAAAACCTAGAAGCGAAAGAACAGCCAAGGAAGAGAGGGATTTGGGGAGAAACCTTGTTCCATGGCAAGAGGAAGTGGTGGGGAACGATCCCACCGGTCGGAATCCGAGGAGAGTGGCCGGAGACGGAGATCCAGTGAGGACCTCCGACATCGTTCTTGAGCGAGAGAGAGATGGTGGGGAGAGACACAAGTGAATGGGTATGGGGAGTTGGAACTCCCCTGCCCAAGTCATAACCCCCCACGCACTCGTCAGCGCGGTAGTACCGTGCTTCATTGCGGTAGTACCGCTCGGCGGAAGTACCGCACCTGAGCAGTAGTACCGCTCTCCCATACGCTGTAGTACTGTGCACTCCATACGCTGTAGTACCGTGGCTGGCCGCGGTAGTACCGCGGGCTCAAGAAGTTGCACATTTCAAACAAGAAAAAGAGGTCTTCGCACCGAATCTTCAAGCCAACAAGACACCACAAGAACACGCTCAACACAAAGAAAGAAAGGCAAGAGACAACAAGAAACAACCTCGAGACACAACCTCTCCAAAGAGAGGGCGGTGGCCGGAGCCACCTATGTTTGAGTCAATTGGTATGGCACCGCAAAGAACTATCCTTGGGCCCATGACCAAAACTCGTCTTTGAAGCACAAGTACCATAAAAATGGCTAATGTGGAAGAGTTGATCAATTTATTCATAATGGGGGGAGGGAGAGTTCATTGAGAGAACAACACTCCCCCTATGTCCATGCCTACATCTAAATAAGACAACAAGATGAGTATGGTGGGGTGTGCAAGGGTTCAAGCAACATTGCTCGAATCAATGATATTTAGCTCGTGCCTTAACTCGTGAAATCTTGCTTCATCCAACGGCTTTGTGAAAATATCTGCAAGGCTATCATGAGTGTTGACGTAGTTGAGCTCGGTCTCCCCTCGCCTAATGTGATCCCGGATGAAGTGATACCAAATCTCAATATGCTTCGTCTTGAAGTGTTGCACCGGGTTGAGAGAAATCTTGATGGCACTTTCATTGTCACACCAAAGAGGCACTTTGTCACAAATGACACCGCAATCCTTTAAAGTTTGCCTCATCCATAAGAGTTGTGCACAACAACTACCGGCCGCTACATACTCCGCTTCGGTGGACGAGAGAGACACACAACTTTGCTTTTTGAAGACCAACTTACCAAAGAGCAACCAAGGAATTGGCACCCTCCGGAAGTGGACTTCCTATCCACTTTGTCTCCCGCCCAATCAGAGTCCGAATACCCTACAAGCTTGAAGTTTGCTCCTCTTGGGTACCATAAGCCAAAGTTTGGGGTATGAGCCAAATATCGAAAGATTCACTTGACCGCCACAAAGTGATTTTCCTTAGGTGCGGCTTAAAACCGTGCACAAATTCCCACACTCAACATGATATCTGGTTTAGATGCACAAAGGTAAAGCAAGGATCCAATCATGGAGCGATATACCTTTTGATCCACCGCTTTACCATTGGGATCGATGTCAAGTTGGCACTTGGTGGGCATTGGAGTGGAAGCCGGCTTGACATCACTTAGCTTGAATCTCTTGAGCATGTCTTGAGTGTATTTGGCTTGGTTGATGAAGGTTCCTTCTCTTCTTTCCTTCACTTAGAACCCTAGAAAGAACTTCAACTCTCCCATGGAAGACATCTTGAACTTTGAGGTCATGAGAGCGGCGAATTCCTCATTGAAAGCTTTGTTAGGGGAACCAAAGATAATGTCATAAACATATAGTTGGCATACAAAAAACTCCGCTTTGACCTTCTTAGCAAAAAGAGTGGGGTTGATTAGCCCAACTTCAAACCCACGATCTTGTAACAACTCGGTAAGGTGGTCATACCACGCACGTGGGGCTTTTTTAAGCCCATAGAGTGCCTTATCGAGTTGATACACATGATCGGGAAAGTAGGGATCCTCGAACCCGGGGGGTTGCTTGGCATAGACCAACTCATTACTAGGACCATTAAGAAAAGCACTCTTCACATCCATTTGTTGCAACTTAAAGTTGTGATGAGAAGCATAAGCAATCAACAAACGAATGGATTCAAGGCGAGTAACGGGAGCAAAGGTTTCACCGTAGTTGATACCCTCGACTTGGGAGTAGCCTTGTGCCACCAATCTTGCCTTGTTGCGAATGATGGTCCCATGAGCATCTTGCTTGTTCTTAAATATCCACTTGGTTCCAATGACATTGTGGTTCCCCGTTGGCCTTGGCACCAATCTCCACACCTTGTTGTACTCGAAGTTGTTGAGTTCTTTATGCATGGCATTAAGCCAATCCGGATCTTCGAGTGCTTCATATACCTTTTGGGGTTCAACACAAGAGACAAATGCGTGATGTTCACAATAGTTTGCCAATTGTCTACGAGTGCCTACCCCCTTTTGAATGCTTCCAAGTACATTCTTCATGAGATGACCCTTGGTGGAGAGCTTGGAAGCAATCTTGGCGGCATGACGCTCCAATTCCTCCTCGATGGTGAGTTGAGGAGCGGTCACTTGATCATCTTGAGCGACGTCTTGAGCTTGTTCTTGATCTTGAACTTGCTCGGAGGAGAGAACTTGACCTTGGGCATCACTTGGTGTGTCAACACTGTCTTTAGCATGATCTTGCCCTTGGTCTTGTTCATGAGGATGAGGGCCTTCACTTTGTTCTTCGGAAGCGTGTGGGCCTTGGGTTGGTGATGGCTCCACTTGAGTGGAGCATTGTCCTTCTCCTTCGGCCACAAGGGGTTCCTCAATGGGTAGGATAAAACCAACACCCATTCTTCTTATGGCTTGAGGATGAATTTCATCACCTACATCACAAGTGCCACTTTGCTCCACTTGGGAGCCGTTATTCTCATCAAACTCTATGTTACACGTCTCCTCAATAAGTCATGTGGATTTATTGAGGACACGGTAAGCATGAGAGTTTGTAGCATAACCAACAAATATGCCCTCATAAGCTCTAGCCTCAAATTTAGACAACCAAACACCTTTCTTGAGAATGAAACACTTACACCCGAACACCCAAAAGTACCTGAGGTTGGGCTTGTTACCTGTGAGTATCTCATATGGAGTCTTGTTCAAGCCCTTGCAGAGGTAGAGCCGATTGGATGCATGACACGCGGTGTTGATGGCTTCGGCCCAAAAGTTGTATGGAGACTTGAACTCCACCATCATGGTCCTTGCCGCATCCATCGACATCCGGTTCTTCCTCTCCACAACACCGTTTTGTTGAGGGGTGTAGGGTGCGGAATATTGATGCTTGATCCCCTCATCACTAAGAAACTCATCCAAGGTGTAGTTCTTGAAATCGGTGCCGTTGTCACTTCTTATTGTCAAGATCTTTGCATTGTGTTGACATTGTGCTTCATTTGCAAAGTCAATGACGGTTTGTTGGGTCTCGCTCTTCCTCTTGAAAAAATACACCCAAGTATATCTTGAATAGTCATATACAATCACCAAGCAATACTTCCTACCCCCAAGACTATCAAAGGATGGAGGCCAAAAGAGATCCAAGTGAAGGAGCTCCAAAGGCCTCTTCGAGTAAATGATAGTCGTGGGAGGGTGAGCCTTCTCATGAAGCTTTCCTTTGATACAAGCACTGCAAGCACGATCTTTAGCAAAACTAACATTCGTTAGTCCATGGACATGGTCCCCCTTGAGAAGACTTTGCAAAGATCTCATATTGACATGGGCTAAACGAGGATGCCAAAGCCATCCCACATCAACTTTAGCCATTAGGCATGTCACGGTCTTAGTGGGTCGCTCTGAAAAGTTAAATCGCATATAGACCGTTCTTGACATGCCCAGCAAAGGCTACTTTAAGAGTCTTGCTCCACTAGAGGGCCACGGTATCAATATCAAAGAAAGTGGCAAAGCCCATGATTGCAAGTTGACAAACAGAAAGTAAATTGTATGCAAGGGACTCAACAAGCATGACCTTCTCGATCGTGAGATCATGAGAGATGACAACCTTGCCAAGTCCAAATACCTTAGAAGATGAGGCATCACCCCACTCGACATTGGTGGGCATAGAGGGAATCTTATGCACGTCCACCACCAAGTCCTTGCTTCCGGTCATATGATTTGTAGCTCCACTATCAAGCAACCATGATCCCCCACAGGAAGCAAACACCTACAAGAGATCAATGCTTGGTTTTAGGTACCCATTTTGTAATGGGTCCTTTGATGTTAGTAACAAGGGTCTTAGGAACCCAAATAGACCATTCAATGTACTCATGAGGATAACCAACAAATTTGGCATAGACATGCCCATCACTAGCACGACATAACACATAAGAAGGATTAAAGTCGCCGGCTTTGTTGGGAGGGGTGGCATTGCCCTTTTTGACACCGCCACCCTTCGCATTGTTCTTCTTATGCTTGGAAGCACTCTCTCCCTCCTTCACAAAAGTTTGCTTGAGAGGAGGAGGTCGTTTGGTCTTGTTATCCTTCTTCTTGTTCTTGGGCTTGGGTGCGAACCCAATCCCCTCCTTGGCCACAACTTCCTTTTGATTTCTCAAAAGGTCGTTTAGGTTCTTCTCACCTTGTATGCATGACACAAGGCCTTTCTCAAGTTGCTACTTCAACTTAACATTCTCCTCAATAAGATGCACATGCTCACAACAAGGGTTAGTAGCATTTGCATTATCAATTAACACCATACGAGGAAATGTGGCTTTCTCCTTGGTTAGCTTCACTTGGAGTTGATCATGAGACTCCTTGAGGGTAGCATGACCACCCTTCAAGACTTCGTGAGCCTTGTCGAGAATGTCAAACTCCTCTTTGAGTGTAGCAAGATCAACTCGAAGCTTTGCCTTCTCGGAGTTTAGCACACAAGAAACAACAAGAGCATGATCAAGATATTTCTTTAATTTAGCATGATCATTGTTGTGAGACTCCTCAAGAGCCAAACGAAGACCACGCTCTTCCTCAAGAGCATTGGAAAGATCGGAAATCTCATCGGCATAGTCACGACTATGCCCTCCATCTTAGAGATGGTATCTTCATGAGCCTCGATCATGTCATTGGCTTCACCAAGTTGTTCCAAGAGAGCAACAAAGTGCTTCTTGGATTTACCCTTGAGTTTACCCATAAAGGCCTCAAACTCATTCACCTCCACATTAGTTCCCTCATGTTCATCAATGCTATCCGTCGAAGAAGGATGATTAATGATGGTAGTTTTGATGTTGGGGGTTACCTTGTTGGTGGCTTTAGCCATGAGGCACTTGGCGGTGATGCTCTCATTGGGTGAGTCGAGGAGAGACACCCGTGGAGTCGTCGCAATGGCAATGGAGGCCATGGCAACCGACTCACCATCTTCATCATCGTCATCATCCTCATTGTGCTCTTCTTGTACCCCCGATGCCTTGGGAGGAGTCCTCTTGGTGAAGTTGCTCTTGTTGGGGAACAACTTGGCCTTGTCCTTTCGGATGAGCTTGCCACCATTGTCTTCCCTCTTCTCATAAGGGCACTCCACAACAAAGTGGCTTACATTGCCACAATTGAAACAAGTCCTCACTCGTTGCTTGCCCTTTGCGCCACTTGAATTGTTCTTGTTGATGTTGGGCCTTGAGTTCTTCTTGCTCCAAAATTGCCTTGAAGCAAGGGCCATGTGTTCATGATAGGCATACTTCGTATCTTCGAGGTTGCTCTCCTCTTCTTCCTCTTCATCCTCTTCCTCCATACTAACCTTGGCCTTTAGAGCAAGGTTGGGTTTCTTTACTCTTTGAGAGCGAAGTACCGCATTGTCGGCGGTCTTGTCCAAGATTCTCATAGCAACGAACTCATCCAACACATCACTTGAGGACAAGGTGTGGAAGTCCGGCCTTTGACGAATAACGGAGGACATGGCTTTGTGGTAGGGCATCATTGCCTTGAGGAATTTGCGCTTGATCCAATTGTCATCCTTTAGTTACCCTCCAATAGATCTCATGAGGTTATTCATCTTCTTTCATTGCAAACTCATCGGCTTCATCTTGCACCACTTCATAGTTGGAGCGTTGAATGCTTGCGCTTCCCCGGTAGAGGGAACCCACTTGGCGCCAAGCATCTTTGGCCAAGGAGTAGGGCCGGAGATGAGGAAGGTCTTCAGGTGGGATAGCTTCTGGAATGATGAAGAGAGCATTCTCATTGAACTGATTATCCACGGCTTCTCTATGAGTGAAGTTTCTTCGGTCATGCGGATACAAACCTTCTTCAATGATTCTCCAAAGGTTAGTGTTCACATGATTTAAATGACGCTTAAAATGATAGACACAAGAATCAAATTCTACATTCTTCTCAATCTTAGGGGCCCGGGCAGGCATGATTCAAATGAGTGGAAGGAAGAGGTCCACCATAGACAAGTGGAGGTTCCACATGGGCAAAGATGTCGGTGCCACTTTTACCACTAGAAGGAAGGGCTTTCTCGCTAGTAGCTTCCCCCTTGTCGGAGGTAGCATCCGTCACCTTGTTGGCGGGATCACCCACTTTCAACGGTGCGGTGGAAAGTTTAAGCCCTTCTAAGAATTCATTAAACATGCCTTTGACTTCGGTCATCATGGAGGTTTTCAATGTGTCCAACGCCATATTGAACTCCTCATGAGAGACCGCGGTTCCCCCATCTCTTGTAGAAGATACCGGATTTGCACCGGAGTGCTCCTCCTCACCTTCTACGATGTCAACCATACTCTTCGGGCAGTAAAGTCCTTAATAAAGAGACGAGGCTCTGATACCAATCGAAAGGATCGATATAGTTGACTAGAGGGGGGTGAATAGGCAACTAACAATTTGTAGCTTTTCTTTAACAATTTAAACTTTGCATCAAAGTAGGTTGTCTAGATGTGCAACTAAGTGGGCAACCTATATGATGAAACAATGATAAGTACACAAGCAAGCAAGAGATATATCACAAATAATCTTGCACAAGTAAAGGCATGAGATAACCAAGAGTGGAGCCGGTGGAGACGAGGATGTGTTACCGAAGTTCCTTCCCTTTGAAGGGAAGTACGTCTCTGTTGGAGCGGTGTGGAGGCACAATGCTCCCCAAGAAGCCACTAGGGCCACCGTATTCTCCTCATGCCCTCACACAATGTTAGATGCCGTGATTCCACTATTGGTGCCCTTGGAGGCAGCGACCGAACCTTTACAAACAAGGTGGGGCAATCTCCACAACTTAATTGGAGGTTCCCAACGACACCATGAAGCTTCACCACAATGGACTATGGCTCCGCGGTGACCTCAACCATCTAGGGTGCTCAAACACCCAAGAGTAACAAGATCATCAAGGGATTAGTGGGGGGAATCAAATTTCTCTTGGTGGAAGTGTAGATCGGGGCCTTCTCAACCACTCCCGAGCAAATCAACAAGTTTGATTGGCTAGGGAGTGAGATCGGGCGAAAATGGAGCTTGGAGAGACAATGGAGCTTAGGGTTGGAAGAGGTAGTCAACTAGAGGAAGAAGACACCCCTTATATAGCTGTGGACAAAATCCAACCGTTATCCACCTAACCAGCCCGCGACATGCGGTACTACCGCCCCTGACCAGCGGTACTACCGTAAGTCCATGCGGTACTTCCGCCCCTGACCAGCGGTACTATCACAAGGCCATGCGGCACTACCGTGAGGGACCGCGGTACTACCGCAGCAACAGCAGGAGCTAGGGCAGACCTGTAGCACAAGGGCTGAGGGCGGTACTGCCGCAAGCGCGGTACTACTGCTCCCCCTTGCGGTACTACCGCAAGGCAGGAAACTCCTAGTCTCGGAAGAGCGCAGATGAATAAAAAATACATCCGTGCCTACTTCCGCTGGAAAACAGACGATGCAAAAATCCGACACAGTACTACCGCTGAGGATCGGTACTACCACCTGGCAGCTGAGCTAGTCCGCGCGCAGTACTACCGCGTAGGCGCGGATGTAAAAAATTACATCCGCCCCTACCACCACGATGAAGCGGCACTTGGCCTGGGGGCAACGGTACTATGGCTCCGGAGGAGCGGTACTACCGTGGGCTCCTGCGGTACTACCGCGCCGAAGTACGGTACTACCGCAGGTGCCTGCGGTACTACCGCTCCAGGGAGCAGTACTACCGCAAGCCCATCATCAGCAACCAGGACAAAGCAAAGAGGATAAACGAAGGATGCTCCAATGCGAATGGGAAAGGAGGATACAAGGAAGAAAACGTGTACGTGATGATTCCACCCGAACCTTTCCGATGCGGACCCCCTCTTAATAGTACGGCTTTCCTATCACTCAAATCCACCAAAAAGAAACTTAGAAAAACGCTGTCTTCAATAGTCTTCGAGGGGCACCAAACCGTCTTGTGCCTAGCGATGAAACGTGTGGGAAACTCAAGGCACACGATTAGTCCACAAAAGCATTCTCATCAATCACCAAAACACCTTAGGGATAAATATGCCCTTACAAAAGCACTGACGAATCGTGAAGGTCGTACGCTTGCAACTCGTAGAGAGGCCGTGGTTTCGGCCTTCCGTTCATGGGATTGTTCAGGGGAAGTTCGCGGGATCGTTCATCTATGATTTGAGGGACTCCAAGTATGATCTACACTGACACGTCTACTTCCACTGCTAGTCGGAGTCGGTAACGATCATGATCCAAACCGTGTATGCATCTTCATATTGTTCCTGGTTGATCGTAGTGCAATTTTTTTTGTTTTCTACTATGTTTCCCAATAGAATTTAGATGCGCAAACAAAATTTATGCCTGTCGTTAGGTTTTCCATGCCTCCCACAGGCGCTGCTGCCAGTCTACCTCATCTTTTGTGGCCTGATGGCTATGGAGGCACTATGGATCTCGTCCCTTGCAGATGGGAGGGCTCCGCTTTTAGAAGTTTTTTAAGTTTTATTAGGGTTTGTGTCCTTCCCGGAGAGATGTTGCGATGGTGGCTCTCTAAAGATGGAATAAGGCCCTCCCTGCCTAGCCTCCGTTTCAACGGTGCTTCTAGCATCGTCGGAGGGCGTGTGGAGGTTTGTCTCCGGCGGATCTCGTGGGTTTCGATCGGTGTTTGTGATCTATGTATCTGCTTGTATCTGATCCTCGTACGTCTATGTCTGTGTGTCTTTAGGTTGGATCCATACGATCTACGTTTCTCTTCAACGATGGTGGTTGTTGTTCTGATGCACTGGTCCGGCCAATGAGGCCTTAGCACGATGACTTCCCGACTGTCTCTACTACAATAATATTTGCCCGACTCTGATGATGGAGGGGAGACGAATGCAGCGCGCCTTCGACTCGCTCCAGTGCTTGTAGTCGCCGCTAGGTGGTCTATGGACCAAGATGTAATTTTTACTTATGTTGTTCTTTATACTACCATGCCAGCTAATGAATAGATCCGAAGTTTTCTTGCAAAAAATAAAATAATATTCATGCTTAGTTTAGGTGAAGGCTAGCAAAAGACTGGGTAGCGACCAACTAGAGCACAAAGATCATAATCATGCATCTGAAAGGTGATCATTAAGTGGTAGTATGAGCAAGATACTAACACTCCAACTGTATAATACCATCGAGGCTGCATTGGAATTTCATAACATGTATAAACATGTTCCAAGTCAAGTCACCTGAAACCTTCAAAGGGAAATACCATGCTAACATACCACATCATGTTAGCTTACCAACTAGGGACCATTAGAACTGAAAGTGCAACTATCCCAAGGTGGTTTTGGTAATTCCTAACAACATATAGCTCATTGAGCTAATGCTATTTCAAGATTAATATCTCAGGAAAGCTCAATGATTGGCATGGCATGGATGAGAAAAGTGGACCCCTCAAAATGCTAAGGACAAAAGGATTGGCTCAAGCTCAAAGCTCAAGACTCTACATTTTCTATTTTAGTGATCCAAGATCACATTGAGTCTATAGGAAAAGCCAATACTATCAAGGAGGGATGAGGTGTTGCTTAATGAGGCTCTTGCTCAAAATGCTTAGTGATATGCTCCAAAGCCCTCAACTACTTTCTCACATCCACATATGACCTAAACCAAAAGTCAAACTTGGCCCCACCGATTCTTTCTATTCGGCGCCATCGAGTTGAAAATGTCATAGCCACTGCCACAAACCCTAGGCAAATCGGTCTCACCGATAGGGATCTCGGTCTCACCGAGATGGGATTGTAATCTCTCTATTTCCCTTCGTAACATTTCAGTCTTACCGAGATGAGCGTTCGGTCCCAGCGAGATTGCAATGTAAACTCTCTGTTTCTCTTTCGTAACATTTCGGTCTCATCGAAATGAGCGATCGGTCCCACCGAGTTTACCTGACCAACTCTCTGGTTAGCTTATTACCAAAATCGGTCTCACCAAGTTTGTGTAATCGGTCTCACCGAGATTACGTTATGCCCTAACCCTAACCATATCGGTCCTACCGAGTTGCATGTTGGTCCCACCGAAACTCCTAACGGTCACTAGCTTTGCTGAATCGGTCCGACCGAGTTTATTAATTCGGTCCCACTGAGATTGGCAAGTTGTGTGTAACGGTTAGATTTTGTGTGGAGGCTATATATACCCCTCCACCACCTCTTCATTCGTAGAGAGAGCCATCAGAACAAACCTACACTTCCCACTTACTTTTTTTGAGAAAGAACCACCTACACTTGTGTTAAGGCCAAGATATTCCATTCTTCCATATGAATCTTGATCTCTACACTACAAAAAAGGACACATCTGTGACATTTTGGGCCGAACGAAATTTTTTTCTGTCATACATATGACACTTCTATGACGATAATTGTGACAAAACCCGGTATCATCATAGATGTGGTGGGATCCTACTTCTATGACAAAAAATCATGACAGAAAATGGGCTTTTCGTCCTGGGCGGGCCGGAGACACAGCTGCATGACATTCTTTGGCCCATCCATGACGGAAAAAACTATGGTAGAAGCGATGGGGAGGAAAATTTCGGGGAGTTCCCGGTTACGGTGGGAGGTCGGGGGCCGAGCGATGCACGTTTCTCTCGTACACGTACGCGCGTGTGTGCGAGGCGTTGGCTCTAACTGAACCCGAGCGAGGCATTGGGCTCTAACTGAACCCGAGCGATCGCACTGCAGGCTACGCGTTACTGAACCCGAGCGATCGATCGATGGATGTTAATTGAACCTGATCGAGCGATTCCTTCGCTACTGCTGCTAACTGAAGCCGATCGATGTTGCCTCTGGGATGAACAGTGAGCGTTGCGGGGGGGGGTGGATCAACAGTGAGCGGTGGCGTTGCCTCTGGATGAACAGGACCCCGTGGTGTGGTGGAGGGCTGGATGAACATTAGACGGTGGAGGGGTGCCCGTGGAGGGGCGGTTGAACAGGACCCCGTGGTGTGGAGGGCTGGATGAATAGTAGACGGTGGAGGGGTGCCCGTGGAGGGGTGGTTGAACAGGACCCCGTGGTGTGGAGGGCTGGATGAACATTAGACGATGGAGGGGTGGTTGAATAGTAGCCGGTGGAGTAGCGCGCGGTGGAGGCTGGATGAACAGGAGCCCGTGGAGGCTGGATGAACAGGAGCCCGTGGAGGCTGGAGGAGGTCGACGATGGAGATGAACAGTATCCCGTGGAGTCCCGTTTTGCGGTACGCCACACCCCTCCCGATGAACAGGACCCCCGTTTCGACCGTAGCGCTCCAACACAAGTCCGTTTCCTCCGTTTTGCGGTACGCCACACCCCTCCCAATCAACAGGACCCCCGTTTCGACCGTAGGAGGTCCGTTTCCTCCGTTTTGCGGTATGCCACACCCCTCCCGATCAACATAACCCCCGTTTCGACCGTAGGAGGTCCGTTTCCTCCATTTTGCGGTACGCCACACCCCTCCCGATGAACAGGATCCCGTTTCGAACGTGGACGGTCGAACACAAGGTCGTTTCCTCTGTTCTGCGGTACGCCAGGCCTCGTTTCCATCGCCTATTCCGTCATGACGCATCCTGTTGCCTCCCCATGAACACGGCGCATCCCGTTGCCTCCCCATGAAAACGGCGCATCCCGTTGCCTCCCCATGAACACGACGACGACGTTGTTTCTCCGTTCCGACCCAGCCATGTACACGAGCCCTCGCCGTACGTATGCGCGAGTAGGCGTTCGAGACCCCGCCCGTATGTACACATACGTGGTCGTATTTTGTTTCTTGCACCCTGACTGCTGTACGTATGTGTACATGCTACGTGCGCGCCTCTACCACGACACGTGTGTGCCTCTACATCGACCAGTATATATGTACATACACGTTCGCGACCAGAATGACAATGCTACGTACGCTTCGACCAGGTGGGTCCCGACTGTCAGGCACTTCCTTGCGTGCGAAGATGTAGCTGGTGGGTCCCAACAGTCAGGGGTGCGAATCGTTTTGTTTTTTTGCCCGGATGCACTTCCTTGCATGCGAAGGTGTAGCTGGTGGGTCCCAGTAGTCAGGGGGAAATGTTTTTTTGCGAAATATGGTGGCTTGTCCGGTGGGTCCCCGCTGTCAGGTGGAGGAATAATTATTTTGCATGTAATAAGGAGGCACTTCCTTGCTGCGGCCGTGGACCCAGCTGTCAGCCTCTCCACGTACAGTCCACGTCCAATGGAAGTCGTTCCTTGACCACATTGACCATGCCGTGCCGAGAGCACCCGGGCGGTGGATGATGGCGAGGCCTAAGAAGGGGACGACGGGGAGCCGGGGAAGACGCGGAAGTGGAAGCCCGCGCGGAGAGGAGTATGAGGGTTCACTGGTTCGGCTGCGGTGTGAGGCTGCCGTCGCCGCAGGGCCTGGCCAGCGGTGGGAATAGTAGGGGGCGGTGAGGCCTCCGCGGCAGCACAGCCGGCCACGGGAGGCAGGAGCATGCGGCACGACCGGCGCTGGTTTGGGTGGCTGGAGCAAGAAGACCATAGGTTGAAGAAGCACTAGGCCGTTGGATGGACATCGTACGGTCACTGGACCTAGAATCATTCATATTGACTAAAGTTGACAAAGGCCCCCATCCCAGTCAAGTTAGTAGGCCCACAAGTCAGCCTCCCACCATGGTGGGTCCTAGCTAGCAGGGGGGTATTCATTTTTTTGTGCGTAATAAGGAGGCACTTCCGGCGGGTCCGAGCTGACAGCGGGAGGAATGTTTTTTTCGCGAAATACGCTGGCCCGTCCGGTGGGTCCGAGCAGTCATGGGGGAAACGTTTTTTCACGAAATAAGGTGGCTCGTCCGGTGGGTCCCTGCTGTAAGGTGGAGGAATAATTATTTTGCGCGTAATAAGGAGGCACTTCCTTGCGGCCGCCTGGACCCAGCTGTTAGCCTCTCCACGTACAGTACTCTTTCGATGGAAGTCGGTCGTTGACCACATTGACCACACCGCGCCGAGAGCACCAGGGCGGTGGTCTGGACGACGGCGAGGCCTAGGAAGGGGACGACACGGAGCCGGGGAAGACGCAGCAGTGGAAGCCCGCGCGGAGAGGAGTACGAGGGTTCACTGGTTCAGCTACAGTGTGAGGCTGTCGTCGCCGCAGAATAAGAGGGGGTGTGGGTGAGTGGAGGGATGGCCTGGCCAGCGGTGGGAGTAGTATGGGGGCGGTGAGGCCTCCGCGGCAGCATAGCCGGCCATGGGAGGCAGGAGCAGGCGACACGACCGGCGCTGCTTTGGGTGGCTGGACCAAGAAGACCAGAGGTTGAAGAAGCACTATGGCCATTGGATGGACATCGTACGGTCACTGAAGCTAGAAACGTTTATTATTGACTAAGTTGACAAACCCCTTGGTACGCTCCAACTTAGTAGGCCCACAAGTCAGCCTCCGAAACGGTGCGCCCCAGATGTCAGGGGGAGGAATCATTTTTTGGGCGGCCGAAGCTAAGAATATTCGAGATTGAAGAAGAAGCATGACATCTGTTGGATAGACATCCAATGGCCACTGCTCCTAGAACCGTGTGTTGACTATAATAAGTTGGCAAAGCCTTGCATACACGTCAACTTATTTTTTTAGGGGACGCGTCACTTAGTAGGCCCACAAGTGTGTGGCAGAGAACTTATAGCCCATTTGCGTTTTTTAAGAATGTACAGCCCATTTTGGAATTCTAATGGAATTTACAACAGCCCATTTACAGTTTGTTAAAAGTACAGCCCATTTTCTAGCTAGGACAATGATTAATAATTTCAACCAACCGTTGAAGACATAATTCAGTAAAATTTCCCACATTTTGATGGGCTCCAAAATATTTTTATCCCGAAATTTCTAGTCAGATTAAATATAAATTTGTATTACATAAAAATCCAATGAAACATTGCACGCGCAACAATGAAAATTTAAGATTTTCAAAATCCATAAATAATATTTTATAAACTAATTTTGTGTTTGGTGCATTTTTTATAGTTACTGCCCAGTTTTTATAATTACATCCCATTTATTATTTTTAAAGCCCATTTTCCTGTTAAGCCTAATGCATCCCTCTTAGGAAAGATTTGCAGCCCAGCAGGGCGGAGAATAACAAGTTGACCTTGCCTGGGTATTCCTCAAAAAGACGTATAGCTGGGCTAGCCATTTTCATCTTGAAAAAATTAGTATCTGGGCTGGATATCTGGCCTGGGCTAGACGGGCCACAACCCGCCCAGTTAATACCCTGCTCTCCTCTGAACAATAACGAAATCATCGCCAAGAAAAACTCTGCAGTGCTCACGCCTCAAAAACACAAATACTGCTCGAGCTGCTTGGTCCCAGCTGTCGGCCGCACCTTGTGCAATTCTCTCGTTTATATTGACTACATAGGTTGACAATGGTGTGGGACCGTGATGTCAGGAAACCAGAAGAAAGCAAAAATATATATAGTTGTACATAATAAGGAGGCACTTGCGTACGTACGGCTATGGCCGTAGTGGGTCCCTAGTGTCATCCAGTGAAAATAAAGTCATCTCCTGAATCCTCATGTTCGTTGACGATGTTAACAATGCTCGGCACCACGGCGAGCGCAACAACTTGAAGGGCAATGGAGAGGGCCTTGCGGGCCCTACAGATGGTCTGATACAGCACCCGCTACTCATTCAGGAAGCCAGGATCATCGGACACGTATGAGCACCTTCGAGAAACTGAGACGGAATGAAACGGTAAGGCCGCGCTTGGGAGCTCTGGTTTATTTCAAACCTGTATTAACATACAAGTGTAATTTACTCGTCATCGAAAACAACGCGTAAAATACAGTCGTAATGAAACCGAGGGCCCGAGGTCTGTAAGTAAAACCGGCGGGTTACGTGTGTAATTTGAGAGACCAGTGTATATTTTACGAGCACTGCTATATAGACGACATTACCAGACGATACATGCACGACGTGCGTATCATGCCATCCATGGGCAAGGCTAAAACAACAGCTAACGACTGGATTAGCAATCGTCCGAGTGTCATTCAATGTTTTTATCGTGTGTCAAGTACTTCCGATATTTTACTAGTCGAAATCGACCAACCAAGCGCCTTTGCCCGAGACCATCTACTTTAATTTACAAGCGTCAGTTTTACAAGCGGTTTTGGTTGGAAAACAACGATCCAATCACGGCCTAATATCATGAGTTGGTCGGAAGATCATATGGTTTCACGTCTAACCTACCTGACTTGTCGTATAGGCTATGAATGAAACATCAGACGATGAACTTCTTAAGCACGGAAACAACAAAAGAGGATGATCTTCTTAACAAGAAAATTACTGGCATTAGATCGACATGCAAAACAATACGAAGCATTATTCTCAGGAGGCACGGTGAACAACTCGTGATGCCGCATGCCACAACATTCCAAGCTCAACTTTGCAATCAAACACAAGGCCTGGCATTACATAGACACTATTCAGAACAAACTCTTAACACAAGAATATCTCAGCAGAGTAACCATTTACTTCTAAACTGAACACAGGAATAGGAAAAAACACTCGACGTTGCTCACAGCAAGGGTGTCCCACTCAAAAATATCAAATGCATGTCTTCTGGCTAACATCAATGAGCAAATTTTGACAAGGTTTTCCAATTCCAGTATATTAAACTAACATCTTCTTGCTAACATCAATGATTAAACTTTGACAAGCTTTTCCCATTCAAAATATGTAATGCCTATGATCGTGAAGTCCTGTCGCTTATTGCTAACATCAATGATTAAACTTTGACAAGATTTTCCCATTCAAAATATGTAATGCCTATGGTCATGGAGTCCTGTCGCTTCTTGTACTTGTTTGGGCACTTCTTGCCCAGGGCACTCCACGTGTTGTTAAATTGCCAATGGTCTCTGCAGACTAGTCATGTCACCGGTGTCTAATATTTATTTGGCACCGGTTGTAGCACTGGAGGGATTCGGTGCCAAACTAAGAAAAGGTGAAATTGGCACCTCTTTTGGCCTACATAGTGGAAGGCCTAATACTCTATAAAGTTTCTCGGTCATTCCTTCTGTAATGTAGTGCAAACAATGACTGCTTCTTTCTGCAAAGTGGAACGACCAACTGGACCCAGTAATGCAGCAGTTTGCCTTGGACACATTGGCTCCTTTTGTGAAGTTGAACTAAAATCGAAGTCAGAATAAAACCGAGCTTTAATTTCGATATCCCTGTAAGCAACATCTACTGATCTACCTTATCTTAATGGGAAATAACGGTTGATGACTTGTACTCCCAGAAGAAAAACATCTACTGATCTACCTTATCTTAATGGGAAACAAAGCAGGAGAGTAGCAATTCTCAATCAGTCTGATTCATTCATATTAACTGAGACATTATCTTAACAATGCCTTGTTTCAAGATGTATAAAGAACGAAAAAGCAGAAAAGTATCATTCCTAAAACAATGCGACTGATTCATTTTAACAGAGACATTATCTTAACAATACCTTGGTTAAACATGTAGAAAGAACTACAAAGCAGGATAGTACCATTTGTAAAACACTATAAGTCTGTAACTGATATATAATAACAGAGACATTATCTGAACAATACATTTCTTAAACATGTGCTCCGGCCGATCCCTAACAGAAATGGTACTCCTGCCGATCCCTAACAAGTGTTTGCAGTTTTGAACTAAGATTCAGTTCCAGGGTAGAGTGGGAGCAACAACAGTATGTGCTTCCATCTACTTATAAAGGGGGTGATGCAGAGTTTGTTGTAACAAAGCAACAAGCATCATGTCTGGGTTGGTTCCATTTTTGTTCACTACTTAATGGGAAAAGACAGCAATACAATAGCTTCAATTCAACATTTATTTAAAATAGTACCAATACAAGTAGCACAACATCTCAAAGCACACTGCACAATCATGTGGATGAAGGCATGTACTGACCTTTCATGAGACCAACAACGATAAAATACGAATCTGCCAACACGAATAGGAAATCCAATCTCGTTTTGTGCAGTTCCACTGAAATCAAGCAAAGTGTTTCGCGTAGCGAAGCAAAATGTCGCAATAGCAACAAGTTGAATAGATATCCCTGTATAAACAGAGGCAAAAAGGAATCAATTACTGGCTAATAAAGGAGGATGAAACATGCGGCCACAAAAATGGTAATCCCGCCAATCCCTAACAAGTGTTGCAGTTTTAAAATAAGATTCATTAGTTAATTCTGAGAGTGGCATCAATTACTGGCTTATAAAGGGGGTGATGCTGAATTTGTTGTAACAAAGCAACAAGCATCATGTCTGGGTTGGTCCCATTTTTGTTCACTACTTAATGGGAAAAGACAGCAATACAATAGCTTTAATTCATCATTTATTTAAAACAGTACCAATACAAGTAGCACAGCATCTCAAAACACACTGCACGATCATGTGGATGAAGGCAAGTACCAACCTGTCATGACGCAGACAAGATCACGTACGAATCTGCCAACACGAATAGGAAATCCAATATCGTTTTGTGCAGTTGCACTGAAATCAAGCAAAGTGTTTCACGTAGCGAAGCAAAATGTCACAATAGCAACAAGTTGAATAGATATCCCTATATAAACGGAGGCAAAAAAGGAATCAATTACTGTCTAATAAAGGAGGATGAAACATGCGGCCACAAAAATGGTAATCCCGCCAATCCCTAACAAGTGTTGCAGTTTTGAAATAAGATTCGGTAGCTAATTCTGAGAGTGGCATCAATTACTGGCTTATAAAGGGGGTGATGCTGAATTTGTTGTAACAAAGCAACAAGCATCATGTCTGGGTTGGTCCCATTTTTGTTCACTACTTAATGGGAAAAGACAACAATACAATAGGTTCAAGTCATCATTTATTTAAAACAGTACAAATACAAGTAGCACAACATCTCAAAGCACACTGCACAATCATGTGGATGAAGGCCTGTACTGACCTTTCATGAGACGACCAACATAAAATACGAAACTACCAACACGAATAGGAAATCCAATCAAGTTTTGTGCAGTTGCACTGAAATCAAGCAAAGTTGCCGGTGTGACATTTAAGTTTTCTATAGCAACAAGTTGAATAGATATCCCTGTTTTAAGAGGCAAAAAAGAAAACAATTACTGGCCAATAAAGGAGGATGAAACATGCGGCCACAAAAAGAAGCATCTACCTTATCTTGATGGAAAACAAAGTATAGGATAGTAGCATTTCTAAAACAGTTGCATTGATTCATATTAACAGAGAAATTCTTTTAAAACAGATCAGTAGTTAATTCTAAGATTAACAACAGCAAAACAGCTGCATGGGACATGCCAGCACCATGTGCGTCCACACGTATAAATGGGTGATCCAGAGTATGTAGCCAAGCAACATATATGCGCTGGTCCCATATTTGTTCTCTTTGAACCTTCTTCCTATGTGAGGGCAGCAAATCTAGTCGTGCACAAACTACCCGACCCCCCAGTTTCTTTCCCTTTTCAACAAAGAGACCAGTTCCTTACAGATGTGTGTACTGGGTTACCCCCTTTTTCCCTTTTCGACCTACAAAGCTGCTGGATAGCTAGTCTATACTACTTTCCGCCCCTCCTTTCCTCAATGAACCACGTCCTAGATTCTTGCTCCAGCCCACCGCACCCTTCTTTCCTCTTTGAACCAAGACCTAGATTCGACTACAGATCGAAAAAGATCCGCATGCAGCTAGAGCAACGACGGTTTCAAAGAAACTTATACCTTAGGGTCGTCGGGATGTGGCAAGGCGTGCAGCGGGAGGCCGGATCTGCCCACACTACGTACGGCAGCGAGGAAGAAGGGGCCGGTGGCCCTCCCGCACAGGCGCTGGGTGAAAGAGAACAGCGCAGCCGGCAGTGGATTGCATCCCTCGCCGAAGGCGATAGAGTGAACGCTGCACCTCCTCCCCTTCCCGGTGCGATGGGATACAGACGCCTCCTTCACCAGCTGTGAGGGGGGAGAGAGAGACAAGAGGCCAACGCAGTCTTGTTTAGATCTGGTGAAGAGAGGGTGAGAGACTATGAATATAGCAAACCCTAGCAAATGAACGCTGAGCCTCCAGCGTGTAACATATATGTAGTGCGGCGAGCGTGTGGAGAGTGCAAACCCTAGCGAACAAGCGCTGAGGCTCCCGCTTATATATATATACTACTGTAGTACGGACTGAGCTCCGGTGCCTTCACTGCACCTGCTTTTGGCTGTATGACAGGTGAGCTAGCCACATTTTGGGCCCACCTGTCGTAAATCCAAAGGCAGGTGCACTAAGTCAATTAAGCTGCGTCCATATAGTACTCTCGTGTATACAACTAAAATATAGTGGAGTGGTTTTCTTATTCTCTCCATAACAATCGTTTTAAATTGTGTAAGTACGAAACGAAACTCTTTATTTAATGTACAGTGAAGAAAACTAGTACTACTTCTGATGAACTAACGATCCACGCCCACGCGTCCTGGTCATACTTCTTGTCCTTCACGTGTGGTACACTACCCTCCCTTAAGAAAACTCGATCAAAAACACGGCCCCGCTTCCAGGTCGCGAGAGTCGTCGCGCACACACACATAGACATAAACATGCATATCCGTGTTTACGTAAAATTCCATTTCCATCTCCATCTCCAATCATATTTGTCCAACTGGCACATTATTTACGTTGTTAATTATATACGCAGCAATATTAACGTACAACATCTCTTGTTTGTGCACGTCCGGACCGCTGCCACGGCCGGTCCTGACCAACCCGAACCCTCTTCATCACCCCACGTGCTTCCCGCTCGAAACGGTCAGTGCCGCATTCATGCCCGGCCAGAGCGGACACGATCTCTCACTGGCGCCGGCATTGAAGCGACGCACCGGCCGAGAGAGCGTCGCCCGCGCCGCTTTCGGGTGCACGCAGCTGCTCCGTGTTCAAAGGTCGCAATAGCCGGCTACAACATGCGCGATCTCTTCCAGTAGTAAGTTCTTGGGAGTCCGTGCTACAACAAGCTGTCCTCCCCCAACTCGTCAATCTATTCCAGTAGTGCTAGTACTCCATGGCGCGATCCATCGACAAGCAGGCGGGAAAGTTATGGTATACTACTCGGTTTGCGGTGAGTGGCATGCCGAGCGACCGTGTGGGGTCGAGCCGTGGAGGAGGGTGAGACACGAACACGACAGACGTGATTTAAACGTTGGTTTTGCTCGATGGCGCGATCCAACAAAATGAAACGTTGGTTTCTCTCTGTTTCCATTTTTTCTCCGGAAAAACGGAAACTTTTCCACTCCATTTTCATTCCTATTCCAAGGTTGCCCCGTTACAACATTCCATCAAATACAAAGGAAAACTAACACGCATGCTGATGCATCTTAATGATTCACAGATGATAGCCAATATTTACTTCACAACTAAAGAAAAAAGTTGTGAGAGCGTGTACGATAGAAAAAACTACTGATGGGGTGACTATGACTTAAACCCTAAACCCTAAACCCTAAACATGATTTAATTTCCTGGCCAGGTAGAACCTGTCGAAGGAAAGATGGCTGGCACCCTCGGATCATATGATGCTTTTATGCAGTTCCACTAAAATCGACCTGAGCATCCCTGATGGCAAAGATATTGAAGAATTGTGATTAGAATAATAATACTGGCACTAGTTCATGAGACATAAACTCATCACAAGTAGAAGCCGGTAGAAGTAGAGAAAGATCGACATGGAGATGGAGCTACAGCAATGGAGCAAGCCGGCTCCAAAAGGAAGATGGACTACCTGGGACGTCGGGCTGTAGCTAGAAGGGCGGTTGGGACGCGGCATCGTCCCATACCGCGGTGACTCCCGATTGGGACGCACCGACTATGGGTTTTCTCCCTCGCCGATGTCGACCACGTCTACGCAGAACATTGTTCCCTTCCCCCAGCTGCGGGATCAGGCCCGTCGTTCTATGCTTGTGAAGAGAGCATCCTAAGCAAGCAGGCTTGTAGCTTAGGCTCCTGCTAGTGTATATATAGTGGTTTTCTTTTTCTCTCCATATCAACCATTTTATATTGCGTACGTGTCATTCAAGAGTGAAATGATGGTTGCTTCTTCCAACTAACTTACTGTGTGATTTGACTGCTCCTTAGTGGCCCCTACACGTACTCCCCCTACGTGTATGCAACAGTCACACGTACACATGGACGCAAAAATGTGCGCGACACCCTAATGCATGCATGTCCGAGCACACGATGGAACACACACGGTCACACTCAAGTGCTCAACCTACACGTGCATGCACACACATACTCAGTCAGGGTGAGCTAGTGACCGTATGAACACCGAAAAATATATATATTGAGCGCAATGAGCGTATTATGAAGTCCACTGACCGTATTTTTACAAATATACAGTGACAGACAGTGTATTTATCTCGTTTGAAATTAAGCCATATTAACTAGATAGGAGGCAGCATGGACTAGCATTACTTTGCTGTGTCCCGTCAACTTGCCGAACGAGGAGAAGGTTGCAGGACGGGAGAAGCTTGCGCGCGGTGGCTCGCAGGACAAGGAGAAACTTTTGACTAATGCAAGATCTCCCTCGCTCAGGCGGTGGACATGCGACAGTTAATTCGGTGTCATATTGCCAGAAGCATACACTATACTACTAGTGCTATTATTGTTCGACTTCCCGAACAGCCAAGTGCAAAGTTTACTAGTACTAGTACTATAGTCCATAAAGGTACGTACTATACTAGTACTAGGAACCGGATGGAGGAGCGTCTTCACTCTTATTATAATTTTAAAATGTGATAAAGCAATCTTCAACACATTTGGTTCTCTTCGAGGGTTCTCGCATGTGATAATGGAAGTTGATTGCATGGAACACTCGCCACAATTCTCGCTTAATTCTGGCTCATATCCTGTTACAAATAGTAGCGCTCAGTAATATTTCCTCTTTTATGTTATTCAGCATGTAAACAGGTCAGCAAACCTTGCGGCGCATCTTCGTGCGAACCGTGCTTGCTGCACTTTGAATGTGGCCGAGATCTGGCTTGATGAAACATCTCGCTTCCTACTTCTTTTTTTGCGGGGTACCTCGCTTCCTAGTGACCAGTGTCTTGGCTGATCGTCCTAAGAATGCTTATATATGAATAAAGCTCTCCCATTTACCCCCAAAAAAGATTAAGCCATATTAACCGGAAAGGAGGGAGTATGGACTAGCACTACTTTTTGGTGTGTCCCGTCAACTCGTAGAATGAGGAGAAGCTTGCAGGACAAGGTGAAGCTCGCTTACGCCTTTTGACTAATGCAACCTACCCTCGGTGGACATGCATCAGTCCATTCAGTGTCAGATTGTCAGAGGCATGCACTGTAGTACCCAACATGCGGAGTACCATCATTGTTCGACTTCACGAAGGGGCGAAGAGCCAAGCGCAGTAGTATGCATACTTGGTTTTGCACCTTCATACTACTCCACCCTCCGCCACAGTTTACAGGGCGCGCGCGCTTCATTATGATGCATTTCTCTCAATGCATTTCCACCACCAGAGAGACTTTAGATGCATTTGGTTTAATGCTCAATTAATTAGGGCATGGTAACCGCAATCAAGTCCACAATTTTCTCTCCATGTACTGTACTACTACGGAGTGCATGCATGTGTGTACCCGGGGTGGAAGCACTACATGCATGTGTGTACACATTATTCCCTCTAGTAATAGACGCCGTGCTATAACTACCAATGCTATTTTTTAGGCCGATCACTAGTCGCCTTGGTCCCACAGATTTTTTTTCTTTTTTCTGAAGCGCGCTGTATAAACAGTGATGGATGGAGTAGTATGAGTGGATTCAAAGAAGAGTGTATTGATGGTTGCTTCTTCAGAGCAACTTACAGTGGGAAATACCGGGCTGAGTCTCCCATGCGGTTGTGCACGACCCTCTCGGTTCTTAAATATACTCCGGAGTATTTGTCTTTCTAGAGATTTCAACGAGTGACTACTCAAATATTTGTCTTTTTAGAGATTTCAAATGGACTGGCACATACGGATGTATATAGACATATTTCAGAGTGTAGATTCACTCATTTTGCTCCGTATGTAGTCACTTGTTGAAATCTCTGTTAAGACGAATAGAATATTTAGGAACGGAAGGATTACACATACGAAGCAAAATGAGTGAATCTACACTCTAAAATATGCCCGTTTGAAATTTGTAAAAATACAAATATTTAGGAACAAAGGAGTATAATTTTGCGCATGGCACATGGACTCGGATGATGAAGAGGCTTCTGGTAATGCTATCAAGCTTCCATCATTTGTTTACATAATTGACGTACTATACAAATAATTTTCCAGCGACATGAAATTGTACAATGGTGTGAGCTTTCAGCTTTTGTTTCGCGTGTCTTTCCATCGATGCTCTTTTGGAAATAATAAAAAACTAACTTCCTTGCTAATGCATGTCAATTATTAGCATATCAGAGCTAATAATTACATCACAACTGAAGACAAAGTTGTGAGAAGGTGTTAAATTAAAATTGATCCATGCTTTCATTGGCAGCAACGTCCCCCCAGCTCTGTCGAAATCAACAAGGCATGTTGGGAAAAAAGTAGCTGTCTGGAGCATGCATCATTCCGATCATTTTGTGCAGTTCCACTAAAATAGAGCTGAGCGTCCCTGTTCCAAAGATATCAAGTGTGATTACGATAATAGAGGACTGCTGATGAAACAATAAACACACAAATAGAAGCCGGTCACCTTTGCAGTCTCTCTTAAGACTAACTAGTTGGAGAAGATTAGGCTCGGAGTTGGATGAGGAGGATAGAGCAAAACCAATCTCCCTTTGTGCAGTCGCACTGAAATGTAGAGTTGTTGCCCGTGTGACATTTTAGTACAACTGCGCAAAACACTCTTAAGAAAAAAGTGATTTGTGCAGTTCACCAAAAGGTCACAATAGCAACGAGGTGAAATGGATAGCCCTGTTTGCAAAAAAGAGGTAGAAAGGAAACACTTACTGGCCAATAACAGTTGATGACACATGCAACGACGAAAAAGAAGCATATTCCTTGTCCTAAGGGAAGATAACAACACAGTTGTGTTTGTCTAAAACGGTGTGAGGACGAGAATGCAATATGGAAAGTACGCCGGACGAGCTATGTTTTGGGCAAAGAACTATGGAAGATCCGCATGCAGTGACGTGGGAAAACGGGCAGTGGAGCAAGGCCGGAGGGGATACCTAGAGGTCATCGGGATGTAACTAGGTGAGCGGCAGCGGGCGGAATCTGCGAGAAGGTGGCGTAGGCCCTGCCGCGTCGGAGCTTGGTCAGAGAGAACGGCGTGTACCGCAGATTGGCACATGCTGCCTCAGCACCGTCGAACGGAGAAACGATGCACTTCCTCCCTTTCCCCGGCAGACGGGATGCGGCCAGATCAGTGACCAACATTGAGAGAGAGAGGGGCCACCGCACTCCCTTTCCGCCGGCGGACGGGATGCGGCCGGATCAGTGACCAATAGTGAGAGAGAGAGAGAGAGAGAGGCCACCGCACTCCCTTTCCCCCGGCGGACGGGATGCGGCCGGATCAGTGACCAACGGTGTGTGTGTGAGAGAGAGAGAGGCCACCGGAGCCTTGTGTGAGATACTCTGAAGAGCGGACTACCTTTTCCTCCATAAAAATCGTTTTATATTCTGTGTATGTGCCATTGAGCGCTATAACTTTATTTAAAAATAACGCGGCAATGCGTCAAGTCGAACTTTGTTTCGTGCACGCATGGTACACGACCTCCCTAGGTAAACAACCGCTACAGGCGTTCAAATTAGTAAGTGGGCTGCCATTTCATAAAGAAATGAGCTCCACCGTGTACCCGTGCGGGTGTGGCTGGGCACGAAGCGTGAGTATGTGCACGGTGCACCTATTCTCTTCTTGTATACGTACACCACCTACATGGGGTTGTGTGAGAGAGATACAAACCTAGAGAGATATAGTGTGTGGGTTCTT